>NC_056744.1:928304146-928555921 GCF_019279795.1 Protopterus annectens
ATCCATAATGCATCACCAGTTTCTTATATCAGTGTATTATTTTATCCCAGTTGTAACTTTATTGAATCACTGTTGTAATATGATTAGTTGCTTCCTTAGTCTGCGCAAAAGGCAACAAATCAACTCAAGGAATAAGTAAACCCACAGCCTGACATTGGGCAGAAACATGAAAGGCTTCATGAAGTGTGCAGTCGTAATCCACAGGGGAATGTCAACAGAGTAGGTCAGCCAAAAATTAACTTGCATGAGATGGCACAAATCTTCAGATAATGATTATTTTCTGATACATTAAAAGAGATTCAAGGGAATTTATGGATATTCTGCAAGGTCATGCACTCCTATGAAGTTTGTTGTTTACTTTGTCAAAGTGAAAAAAAATAATACTCATAAGTTGATGACAAAGTTAATACAGATCAATGGTTTGGTTTCATTGCAGAATGCTGATTTATGTTGGTTGTGAAATGGAATAATACAGATTAAAATATGTGATTATGAGTCACTAAAGTATTAATGTACTCATTTTCCATAAGATCTGATACTTACCTTTTATACCCCTGTACCTCACACCTTTCAGAATTTTAACAGTAACTTTCAAAACTGATAGTTGTGTCTTAAATCTGCTCTGCTTTTTATAAGTATAAAACAAAGCAATGTGTCAGCAGTATATAATGTTCAAATGCATTAGTTCATAGCACATATAAGTTAATATTTAGACTACAACTGCATCCACAATCCAATGCAAATTACTCTACAAAAATGGCATAACTATACCTGTAGGCAATCATGGTTCATTGTTCTTTCCAATAAGCCTTGTGAAATGGGAATATAGCTATACTGGTTTCTCAAAACATTATCCTGGTTTACTCTGTGATATTATTCTCTTTTTGCTGAGCTGGTTAAATAAAACACATATTTTGTTTACCATGAAAAGTATATGCATTAATACACATCTTAGAGGAGTTTCCAAGCTAAAGAAGTATGTCTGTGCATTTGTGTGTGTGTGTGTGTGTGTGTGTGTGTGTGTGTGTGTGTGTGTGTGTTTTGTATGTATGTGCATGTATCTGCATCTATGTATGCATTAATGCATGCATCTGCTTAAGTGTGTTTCTGTGTGTGCAAGTGTTATGTGTGTTTAGCGGGAGGACCAACTTGGAAGACCCCTTTTGCATCAGAGGCCCAGGGAGAAAACAAAATTTAGTAAAGATTCCACAATATGAACTCTAATTAAAAACAAAAATGAGTATACAGATAGGAATATACAGGGACTACTATGAAAATTAAGTGGAAACTAACTGTTAAAAAAATTATTTATTCATAATTTACACAGTGTCAAGGATAGCTGGAGTTTTTCTACATCGTGAATTACTTATTTTATTTACTTGATATTTGTTTACCAGGAAAGTCTGACTCAGCACAGGTTGCTCTCATTCAGTGGAGGCCCAGGGAGAAAAGCTTCAAGGTATCATATTTAATGCAATCAATATTCACAATAACAAATCTTATAATGCAGTTCTAGTGAATACATAGCATAATAGTATAATGATGTTTGTACTGATATTCACAAATATTACATTTACAAGCCTTGTAGTGAGACTTTACAGATAGAAGAGAGGAGTATAAGATAGGAAGGAATAATTTAAGAAATAGAATAGAGTAAGGTATTAGAGGAGATAAGCAAATTTGAGTGTTAACAGAGAAGTAGTGATGTGATAGTAATTTGGTTAGTAGTTTAAGAAGTACAGTAAAGTGGGATGTTAGAAAGGGATAACCAGATTAAGTGATTTAGTGCTTTAAAGGGAGGTATAAAGAAGGTGATGAAGGGTGTTAGAGAACTATGTCCAAGATGAGGAGCAGGTACAAAGACAGGAGGAAGAGAAGTAGTATTTTAGTAATTGATTGAAAAGATGAAGGTGTGTGATAGACCTGATTAATATAGGAATTTTATTCCAAGTTCTAAGGACACTATTGAAATCGAGAGACTGACCCCAGCAGTCCTTTATGGTTTATAGCTGGTAAGCAGTTATGTTTTATTTGACCAAAGGGGATGATTAGGAAAATAGTATTAGAGTAGGGGTCTGATTGCTGTGCAGACAGATGGGGTATGGATGATTTCATGGGTTGCATTGTGATAAGTACAAGTGTTAAGGAAGCTTCAGCCAATTAATTGTTTCTAGTGCTAAACAATGGTCAGTCTGGTAAGGTTTTTGCAAGCAAATCTGGAAACTTGGTTATAGCACTGTTCAAGTTTCAAACCAAGTGAGGCTTGTAGGTTGGTCATGATAGTAACTTCCTTTTGGAGAGAGATTAAGAGGTAAGTGGTAGGTAGAGTTACCAGAGGTTAAGAGGTAAGTAGTGGGTAGAGTTAACTTGGCAGAGTCTGTAATGAATTTCTTTACCTATGAAATGTGCCTAGTTTTTGATCAGCTTTCTTGATCCTGTTGTGGATATGTAAATCAAGTTAAAGATTGTTGTTGATTGTCATGCCAAGTAGCTTTATATATGGGGTAACTTCAATCATGGTATTATTCCAAAGAAGTGTGTTGTCCAAAACATGGACAATATGCTTCTTTGGAATATTATATTTTATTTATATTGTGTTAGTATATAGTCTGTTCATCTCAGTCGCTGGTGTTGTATTTTGGATTATATATTTCAATCATGCTATTTTTAGCGTTGTTTTTTTTTCATAGAAATAAGATTTTGGAAAAAAGAGAAGTAATTTAGTTTTGGGGGGGATTTAGTAGCAGCTGATTATCCTGTAGCCAACTTTCAACAAAATTAAAGGCTTCTTGAGTAATTCTTTGAAGATGTATTAAGTTGTCCGAAATGTATATTAGGGTAGAATCATCAGTGTATTCTATGAGGGAAGCTTCCTGAGATGCTATATGTAAATTGTTAGTAAATATATTAAAGAGTAGTAGGCTGAGAATGGAGCCTGTGGCACAGCAGTATTGACAGGAAGCAAGGAAAGAACAGATGAACAAAGTGAGAAAAAGTGGAGAGCCATTTAACAGACTGGCATCTATCGGTTAAGTAGTTGGTAAACCATAGTAGGTATGTATGTATGTATGATATATGATCTGATACAAAACAAAGACAGTACTATAGTGTAGTTAGTGTTAGGGTCAGCATTTCATAGGTCACACACAAGTTTCAAGTTAAAGGAAACATCCACTTTCACTTGCAGTTACTCGGTTCCAAGGTCGGTTTATTTTCTCCTTAGACTATGGTTCTAATATCCTTTAGTTATTAGGGACCAGCCTGTATTTTATAAAACTTTTCATTCCCTTCCCTTGGAACCAAAAGAAAGGAAAGCCCTCCCATCTTTATTTTAAGCTAATCCTATCATTTGCTTTGCTAGAGGAATTTCCTTTACTACCTGATGGGTTAGATTTCACGATCTTGTGGAGGGTTTCCTGTACAATACTAATAGTATCCTCTGTCTGTGCTTCTTTTATTTGCAGCTTTATTATGACAGGAAAATGATATCACTTTGTTGTGATGTAATGAAATAGTGGTTACACAGTATAGTGTTTTTTTTTTTACCTAAGTGGTTCATTCTTTCATTTTGTAAACCAATACAGTTGTGTATATTGTCTTTAACAATTGTTCTGATTTACTGTTGATAGAAACAGATGCAATAGATATGTTATATATGATCTGCAGGCAAGGGAGCCCACAAGATTTTTTGCAGGGGGGTGCAAACCCAGAGCCCCACCCACATAGCTCTCCCCGCCCCCTGCCAACACAGCCCCACCCAAGTCCACCCACCCCAAGCCCCACCCACACATCCATTCCAGTGTCCCATTACTTGGCTATTTCTCCCCATTTGCCGTAGACACTGTTCAAATCTGTGTGCATACTGTTTTATGCTTTAGTTCTACAATGATTACATGCAGTTGGATTTAATTTACAACTTTTATTTCAAACATTATAGCCCAAACACTGAGACATTTACTAAACCTAAACAAAGCAATAGTCTTACAATGAAAACAGACTTGACATTAAAGCTTCTCTACTTTTGAAACTCACATTCAATGAAACAGCATTGAAACCCACATTCAAAGAAAATGCATCTGGCCAGTGGCAGGTTATTTACCTTTGAACTGTTTTCAAGCAATAGGCTCCTTGCACACTGTTAGGGCCATGCAAAAGTTTTGATTTACCTGATTGTATTAATTATAATATATAATTGAATTATATCCCTTGTATTATACAGCAACACTTGTTTGAGTGTCTCTGCCGAAGTAAAAGTAATCTGAATAATTCCACATTAAAGATATATGAAACTAATGAAGATGTTGTTGCTAGAAAACAACTGTATATTTCAGTGTTTCATCTACAAATTCAGTGCCTGCTGCCGTCAAAGAATAAATTGCCTATGTTAAATTAAAAAAATGGTAAGCTGGTATATTGCAATAGAAAGTGGATGGCAAGCTGAAAAACAGGTTCATAGTTATTAGGCATCTCATCCAAAGGAGGACATCCTCAGGACTGCAGCATACAAATGTACATGCTGTAGGAATAGAACCTCAAGCCTCTACATTAAGATGCAAGTATTCTACTTGTGGTGCTACTAACGTAGCTTTAACACTTTATACCACAATAGAGATACCATTTGCTAAACAAAACAGTTGCACATTGTAAATAGATTTGGCATGAGCAGCAGTAAACTTCGCTTCCCTTAAAACTAACAGTTCCTTGAAAATGCACTTGAAAATAAATTCCACCTGCTAACTCTAACTTGGGCATTTCACTTTCTCTCTCTCTCACAAATATACCACACCCCTCAAGGCCTCAACCTTAGTACAAGAAATCTGGACAAAGCCTAATATAAATAGGGACAGATTATACATATGGCTCTCATAAACTTAGAAAATTGCAAGAGTAACAGGATTTGTGTTAGTATGCATTTTTCTAAATGATATGACATCTAAAACTGAAATGTCTCATTATTTAGCAACTTCAATCCTTTTTAGGAGGAATATGGGGCAAAAATCTGGACATTCTGCAAAAACCTGGACAGCTGAGGGGTATGCTACCTCCCTCTTATATACACACACACACACACACACACACACACACACACACACACACACACACACACACACACACACAAAATAATTCTGGTCAGACTTGAATTAGTTCTGGGAAGGTTGCACTGAATGGCACCGTGCTTGATCTGAAGTTGGTGAAATCCTGGTAGCCAGTGATAATAACTGATCTGCAGCTCAGCAATGTGGAGCATTAAAGCATTTTTAGCAGAGCATTGTTTCATCACTACCTATTGTGTTTGCACATAAGCTGTAGTTATTTCAAACATTTGCCTTTTTTGATTACTACAGAGTACATTTACCCACCAGAGCTATTGTGTTTTGACTTCAATGTGGAGCTTACCTAGTTGTTGCAGGGCTTGGCTTTTAAGTAAGGTAGCAGTGCTTATTTACCATATACCATTAAAGCCACCCAACTAAGTGTACTAACACACAGACACTGCTATAAGACACTGGTCTCCAATAAAATGTAATGAGCTTCTGAAAATACTGTAATCCTGTCCTTTTATTACAAATACTGTCATATGCATTTCAATACCCAAGGCTTATACATTATCTAGTTATGTAAATATTCTCTGCATGGCAACAACGAAAAGGCTTTCAATGCTGGTAATTCTTTAACAATATGCTTACTAAAGCTTACTTGCATCTTACAATCTCCGACAAGCTTACCTGATGTTCATTAAACCATGGCTACTTAAACAGAGCAACAGGGCACTGTGACAGCCAAGGGCGCCTGCAGGCAGGTGCAAGGGGGTGCACTTGCACCCCCCTGGAACCGGCTGGCTGAGAATTTTATTTTATTTTAATTAAAAAAAAAACAAAACTTTTTTTCGTTTTTTTTTTTTTTAAACGGCGTTCCCCTTTAAGAATGCCCTTTGCATCCTTTCCAGTTGCACAGACACAACAGGTCTTTGTGACCTGTTTTCGTCTTCTGTGTCTGTGCGATCATTGGCTTACATCTTTTGCGCGCCTACCGGGGATTTGAATTGCAGAGGACGTTTGGACTGTGGATGCGCCAGATGAATGTAGAAGGGAGAGGTAGGTGTGTGCGTGTGTGTTTTAGTATTTAACAGATGTGCGTGTGTGTTTTAGTATTTAAGAGATGTGTCATGTGTGTGTGTGTTTTAGTATTTAAAAGATTAGTTATAAAAAAATTAAAGCAGTACTTTAGTTTATTTAAAACCAGTTCTACCAGTTTATAAATAAAAAAGCACTGCTGATAATTATGAGCTGTCACACAAAATTTTAAGAAACCACTGCCCTCTTCTTTATAACTGACAGCACACATTAAACACAATCTGAATATCTTTCATGCAATGTTTTACCACAAATGTAAAAACAGTTTATTTGTTTTGGAGATATAAGTATGGTTATTTACTGACCAAAACAAAATTACATGAACTGTTCATGTGCTGTGCAAGTTGCTTATGTGCTGTGCAATCAATTTTTTTATTTTTTTGTGCCCCCCCCCCCCCAAGACCTTTCCCGATGGTTACTGATTCCTTGCCCAACTGACCCATACATAGAGCAGAAGCCAGGTAATTCTGGACTAGTTCAGAGCCTTATGTCATATTCATTCCTGCCCATAAATTCATGTCAGTCTTCCATTTCCCAGCAAGAACTAGGCAGTAGGGAGCAGGCCGGCTTGCTGGTCCTGGGAGGCAGTCGACATTCTCCCTATGGGAGCAGTACCTCATGCCTTTGTATCTCCTCTAAGCCTAAAATCACTGCCTCCAAAAAGGAAAGGTGGCGCTGCTTGCTAGTTTCCCTTTCAGCTTCTTACTGCAGATGCACTATGATAGTGTGAACTTGGCCAACTTGAAACTCCATTGGTTGAACAACTAATGCTCTTGCAAAGTGTCACCCAAGTGGCAAGCCACAATCACCTTCCCCCAGTACAGGCATGATGACAGCAGCACTTACTCCCACTCTCCCTGGGCATCTCCTCCAGGCACCTGAGACACTAATGTCTCTAATGTCTCTCAGGTTACCTGTAACATAGTGGGGGCTTTATAACCATTACCCCATAGAGCTGACTATCTCAGCTGAATTTTTTGCAGTACATAACATGCTTGCTTATGTTGTTCTGTACTGTTTGTCAAAGAGACATGACTAAAAATGCATTATCAATTGTTTGCCAAACATAGGGAAAAGACAGTATGATTAAAAAAAAAAGTTCCTTTTTTCTCAGTTGTGTGATCTCAGATTTAATATATGTAAGTAAGTGTGTGAGGGTAAAACCCTCTACATTAGGAGTGAAGACTACAAAAGTGATTACAGCTAATGTTTTGTAGGGTTTATTTTAATGTTTTTTTTTTTCCTTTGGGATGAGAGTTGGGATCTCTAGTAAATCAGTTTAAACAAGCTATATATACAAACTACTCAACAAACTAAAACCTTCCTCACTAGGAGTAGACCAACTCCTAATGAGATGGTACACAATGTCTTCATGTTCATCCACAGATATCTGAAAAAGAATATGTAAGTTGGCAGTCTTAATTGCCTTTGACATTAAATGGTGGCATTTTAATGTTTAATTCCTGCTAAACGATTACCATATGAAAAGACTGTTGACCTTGGTTGCTTCAGTTCTTCATAAAATCTGTGGTTTCTGTATTTTTGTGCCCTTGCAAAGCCAGTAGTGCATTGATGCAATGGTAGCAGTGTTGCCTGACAGCTACATGTTCTTTGGTTTGATTCTTGGCTGGGGTGCCTTACCTACTAAAAGTTAGCTTTTGTTCCAAGTCAGACGTTCCTGGTTAACAAATGTTAAAAATGACACGCATTTGAATATCAGACTTCATATTCTTCAGAAAGTGCATGGTAGCACAAAAGCTTTTATTCTAGCAATTTTCTAAGTGTATAAGATGGTTATTTGAAATTTGTCCCTATTTTTGGGTCTGTATTCCCCCATTATTGGCTTCATCCAGGTTTTGTGCTAAGGTTGAGAGCTATGGTAAGAACTGAATATGTTTGGGAGCAGGGGGCTATATTCCCCCATTACTAGCTTTGTCCGGTTGTTTTTTGCTAAGAGGTTGATGAGAGCTATGGCGAGAACTGAATTCACTGAATGTTTGGGGGCTGTATTCACCCATTATTGGCTTTGTTCAGGTGTTTTGTGCTAAGAGGTTGACAGCTGTGCTATGGTGAGAACTGAATTCACTAGATGGTAGCCATTTAAGTTTCCGTCTTCCTCTTTCACAAAACAGCTTATTTGGCATAGTGGTATGTTGCTCTGTTTTGCACAGGGTCCCCTGGGTTCAAAACGTGTCAGTGTGGTGGTAACGCAGCATTTTATTCTAGCAACTTTCCAACATTATACAAGCAATGTTTAAAATGTGCCCCTGGTTTTTGGCCTTTTGCCCCCCCCCCAATAAATTTTGGCTTTTTCCAGATTTCTTGTGCTGCAAAGTTCAGAGATACAGCTGAGTGTCAAGTAGATTTTACAAGGAGCTGAGAGCCGCAGGGGAACAAAAGTTTAGTGCTGCTTATGCTTAGTCTGCTTGCATTGTTAGTAGCACAACAGCTAGTGTACTTGCTTTTGATGCTCAAGGTTGTGGGTTCTACTCCCACAGTAGATAGATGCATTGCTGATACTGTACTGTGTTATAAAAGGAGTGGATGCTGCAGTCCTTTTTGGCAAAGATACCTAGTAACTATGAACCTGTTATCAGTTTGCTATCCATTCCCTATTGTGGTATTACTAGCTTATCATTTTTTTAATGCATGCAACATAGGCAATTTATTCTTCAAGGGCAACAGGCACTTTATTGTAGATGAAAAAATGACATATAAAGTTGTTTGCTAGCAGCAACCTCTTTATTAGTTACAGATTTCTTTAATGTGGATTTTACTACTACAGAGATTGTGCATATTTACTAATACTGGTGGACTATAGAAGGTTGAGTAGACTTTTTATGATGGAAATGTTCTGAATTGGGCAGTTTTGTCATTTGGTGTATGCATTTTGTTTCATTGTTTACTGGAAAAATGCTCAAAACAATAAATTTAAAATGCTCTCTAAGAACTGTACTATATTGTACAAGGAATATAATGTAATGCAGTCTGGAAGGTATATCAAAGAGCATGTGTATGTTTCATGTTCAAGGGGCCTATGATTTTGAAAATAGCCCAAAGTTAATATTTATCTGCCACTGGCAAAATGTATTTTCTTTGAATGTGGGTTTCAATGCTGTTTCAAAGCATGTGAGTTTCAAAGGCAGAGAAGTTTTAATACTAAGTCTGTTTTCATTGTGAGACTGCATTGCTTTGTTTAACAGATATCTATTAGGGTTTGTGCTGTAAAATGCAAAATAAAACTTTCAAATGAAATCTAAATCATCGCAGAAGTAAAGCAGTATGCATATTACAGTGCTTATGGTAAATGGGGCAAAATAACTAAGGAATGCAACATTGGAATGGCTGCAGGGGGGAGGCTCCATTCGACCATGATTTTGTGAGGGGGAAGGGTAGCAATCTCAGACAGCCCCGGTTGAACTATACCTCTCAGTCGTCCATATTTTTGCAGAATGAATAGATATTTGCTTCTTATTTTTGGTTTGTTCCCCATACAATTTGTGATTTTCTAGAAAATAATTTAGGAATGTAGTCAATAAATGACAGACATTGAGTTTCAGATGTCATAACCTTCAGAAAAATGTATGCTAATGCAAGACCTGCTATTCTATCACTTGTCTTAAGTTTATACAAGAACAATTTTTAGTAGTGTTTGTATGTTCCCCCAATATTTGGCCTTGTCCAGATTTCCTGCATTAAGAGGTTGAGAGGTATGTGCAAATCGCTTTGTAGAATTAGGAATATCCAAACCTCTCCATTGTCCCCAATTTTGGCTCAAAATGTTGATCTCCCCTAATAATCCCTCCTCAAAATGGCAATTTTGGAAGAAAACGTGATTGAAGTCTCCTAGAATAATGGTGTTGGCTTAATGCATAGGGACACCATATTAGTTAGGTAGGAGATATGGACTGATGGGGTACATAGAGAGTTAGGTATGACACAGTAAGGAGTTTTGTTAATGCTAAGTTGGATGTAGGGGAATTCCACGTCATTATCTCACCTAGCAAGTTGGGAGATGAATTGTTCTTTAAGAATATGTAGACACTATCACCCTTTCATCTAAGGTGGTAGGCCCGAACTTGTGGCAGGTATTGAAATCCTGCATTAAAGGAGTGCTGTCATCGGTCTTGAACTAGGTCTCTGCGATGATGCATATATAGATGTTTTCCAGGGGAAGCAGTGCTTGTAAGGAGTGGACTTTTTAGCTTAGGCTCTGAAAAGGAAATTGGTTATTTTCAAATTCATGTAGCTATAAAATTCAGTATAAAAACTGTAACAGATTCTGAATGCAAACACACTATTTATTAAAGCAGCATCATGGTAGGGAGTACTTCAGTACAGAGAGATTCAACTATATACATAGACATGAGTTGCTTTATACCTTTCTGTCAAAAACAAACACATACCATGGTCACACAGAGTTTAAAGTTGTTGTAACTTTGAAAAAATCTATTTATGTATTTCTTGCACTAAGAGCTG
The DNA here is from genome assembly GCF_019279795.1 of Protopterus annectens. NCBI lineage: Eukaryota > Metazoa > Chordata > Ceratodontiformes > Protopteridae > Protopterus > Protopterus annectens. Next base: position 928,314,760 of record NC_056744.1, read on the forward strand.
AGGTGTGTGTGACAGATTCAGAGAGAGAGAGAGAAATGCCCTAGTTAGATCTAAGAGGTGGAATTTATTTTCAAGTGCATTTTCAAGGAATTGTGAGCTTCAAGGGAAGCAAAGGTTACTGCTGCTCATGCTAAGTCTGCTTAAAATGTGCAACTGTTTTGTTTAGCAAATGGTATTGTTATTGTGGTATAGAATTTTAAAGCAGTGTTAGGACGGTAGGTAGCATCTTGATGCAAAGGGCTGTAGGTTTTATTCATACAGCATGTACATTTGTATTTTAAGGGGGGTATGGTACTGCTGTTCTTAGTATGTCCTCCTTTGGATCAGACACCTAATAACTATGAGCCTGTTTTTCAGCCTGCCACCCATTCCTTATTGCAATATACCAACTTACCATTTATTTTAATGTAGCACAGGCAATTTATTCTTCAAGGGCAACAGGTACTGAATTTGTAAATGAAACACTGAAATATAAAGTTTTTTCTAGCAACAACCTCTTCATTGGTTTCAGATCTCTTTAATGTGGAATTATTCAGATGACTTTTACTTCTGCAGAGATTCTGCATATTGATTGATATTGGTGGATTGTATGACAGACGTTTGAGTGGCCCTTTATGGTTGAAATGTTCTGAATTGGGCAGGTTGTCATTATTGGTTCATATGATTTGTTTCATTGCTTAAAGGAAAAATGCTCAGAACTATAAATTTAAAACACACTCTAACAAGTGGTGCTGTATTATACAAGGGATATAATTCAATTATTATGTAGTATAATTAATACAGTCAGGAAGGTGAATCAAATAACTTTTGCATGGTTCTAAAAATGTGTGCAAGGAGCCTATGATTTGGAAACAGGCCAAAGGTAAACTTACCCTGCCACTGGCCAGATGCATGTTCGTTGAATGTGGCTTTCAATGCTGTTTCAGTGAATGTGGGTTTCAAAGGTAGAGAAGTTTTAATGCTGTTTGTTTTCATTGTAAGATTATTGCTTTGTTTAGGTTTAGTAAATGTCTATCAGTGTTTGTGCTATAAAATTTGAAATAAAAGTTGTAAATGAAATCCAGATATCTGTAATCATTGTAGAAGTAAAGCATAAAACAGTATGCACACTGAGAGATTTGAACAGTGTCTATGACAAATGGGGAGAAATAGCCAAGTAATGGGACACTGGAATGGCTGCATGGGCGGGGGTGGGGCTGAGTGGGCGGGGGCAGCAGAGGGGGTGGGGCTGCATGGGCGGGGCTTGGGTTTGCACCCCCCCTGCAAAAAAATCCTGCAGGCTCCCTTGGTGACAGCATGCAGTTCCTGAATAATAAGAAGCATAAATCAACAGTATAAAAATCTGATAGAAAACCAGAACATTCTGCAAAATCAAGGACAGATGAAAAGCCACGGTCGTATTTGCGATCTACCTTGGATGGAGGTATACTCTGCACACTTACACTGCATAACTGCTCCTTGCCTTCCTTGGACACATCCAGAGCCACTACAATGGAGGATGGGGTGCAATAAGTATGTCATAATTTGAAATGTCTCTGGCTGACAGTGATGGCTCTGACACTCATACCTCTCAACTTCAGAGCAAGAAATCTGGACAAAGACATACATAGAACTAGAAGCGGGACACAGGCCCAAAAATAAGGCCAATTTTTAAATATTGCTCTTATTAACTTAGATAATAGAACAGTAGTAGATCTTGCATTAGTACGAATTTTCTGAAGGGTATAAAATCTGAAACTCAAATGTCTGCCATTATTTTCTAACCTCAATCTTTAATGACTTGCCACTAATTTGCCAGAAAACCACAAGTTTATGAAAAATGGACCAAAATGTGATGCAAAAATACCTGTCAAAAAAGGGACACCTTTTTAGTATTAACATTGTTAACTTGAGCAGCTAACAAAATAAAAGCATCTACATGCATTTCTGAAATAAAAGTAATCTATAACTCTGATCATTAGTTATATACAATTGTAAACCCTCCACATTTTCTTCCAAAATTGCCATTTTGGAGGAGGGATTATTAGGGGAGAGCAACATTTTGAGCCAAAATTGGGGACAATTGAGAGGTTTGGATATTCCTAATCTACAGTGATTTGCATGTACCTCTCAACCACTTAATGCAGGAAATCTGGACAAGGCCAAATATATTGGGGGAACATACAAACACTACTAAAAATTGGTCTTGTATAAACTTAAGACAGTCTTGCATTAGCATGCATTTTTCTGAAGGTTATGACGTCTGAAACTATGTGTCATTTAGTGACTTCATTCCTAAATGATTTGCTAGAAAACCACAAATTTTATGAGGAACAAACCAAAAATAAGAAGCAAATATCTATTCATTCTGCAAAGATATGGACAACTGAGAGGTATAGTTCAATCGGGGCTGTTTGAGTTTGCTACCCCCTCCTCACAAAATCATGGTCGAATGGAGCCTCCCCCTGCAGCCATTCCAATGTCCCATTCCTTGGTTATTTTGCCCCATTTACCATAAACACTGTAATGTGCATACTGCTTTACTTCTGCGATGATTTAGGATTTCATTTGAAAGTTTTATTTTGCATTTTACAGCACAAACCCTAATACATATCTGTTAAACAAAGCAATGCAGTCTCACAATGAAAATAGACTAACACTAAAACATCTCTGCCCTTGAAACTCACATGCATTGAAACAGCATTGAAACCCACATTCAAAGAAAATACATTTTGCCAGTGGCAGATAAATATTAACTCTGGGCTGTCTTCAAAATCATAGGCCCCTCGAACATAACATACACATGCTCTTTGCTACACCTTCCTGACTGTATTACATTATATTCCTTGTACAATATAGTACAGTTGTTAGAGGGCATTTTAAATTTATTGTTTTGAACATTTTTCCAGTAAACAATGAAACAAAATGCATACACCAATGACAAAACTGCCCAATTCAGAACATTTCCATCATAAAAAGTCTACTCAACCTTCTATAGTCCACCAGTATCAGTAAAAAATATGCACAATCTCTGAAGTAGTAAAATCCACATTAAAGAATTTTGTAACTAATAAAGAGGTTGCTGCTTTATATGTCATTGTTTAATCTACAAATAAAGTGCCTGTTACCCTTGAAGAATAAATTGCCTTTGTTGCATGCAATAAAAATGATAAGCTAGTAATACCGCAATAGGGAATGGATAGCAAACTGATAACAGGTTCATAGTTACTAGGTATCTTTACCAAAAGGACTGCAGCATCCACCCCCTTTACAACACAGTACAGTATCAGCAATGCATCTACCTACTGTTGGAGTAGAACCCACAGCCTTCAGCATCAAAAGCAAGGACACTATCTGTTGTGCTATTAACAATGCAAGCAGACTAAACATAAGCAGCACTAAACATTTGCTCCCCTGCAGCTCTCAGCTCGTAAAATCTACTCGACACTCAGCTGTATCTCTGAACTTTGCAGCACAAGAAATCTGGAAAAAGCCAAAATTTATTGGGGGGGGGACAAAAGGCCAAAAACCAAGGACACATTTTAAACATTGCTTGTATAATGTTGGAAAGTTGCTAGAATAAAATGCTGCGTTACCACCATACATTTCACTGCCACGTCTTGAACCCAGGGGACCCTGTGCAAAACAGTCAGAGCAACATACCACTATGCCAAATCAGTTGTTTTGTGAAAGAGGAAGACTGAAACTTAAATGGCTACCATTTAGTGAATTCAGTTCTCACCATAGCACAGCTGTCAACCTCTTAGCACAAAATACCTGAACAAAGCCAATAATGGGTGAATACAGCCCCCAAACATTCAGTGAATTCAGTTCTCACCATAGCTCTCAACCTCTTAGCACAAAACACCCGGACAAAGCCAGTAATGGGGGAATATAGCCCCCAAACATATTCAGTGAATTCAGTTCTTACCGTAGCTCTCAACCTTAGCACAAAACCTGGATGAAGCCAATAAATACCTGAACAAAGCCAATACTGGGTGAATACAGCCCCCAAACATATTCATTGAATTCAGTTCTTACCATAGCTCTCAACCTTAGCACAAAACCTGGATGAAGCCAATAATGGGGGGGGGGATACAGTCCCAAAGACAGGGATACATTTCAAATATCCATCTTGTACACTTAAAAAATTGCTAGAATAAAAGCTTTTGTTATCATGCACTTTCTGAAGAATATGAAGTTTGATATTGAAATGAGTGCCCATTTTTTTTTTAACATTTGTTAACCAGGAAAGTCTGACTTGGAAAATAAGCTAATTTTTAGCAGAGGCCCAGGGAGAAACACTCCAGACAGCCAAGAATCAAACGAGAGAACATGTAGCCGTCAGGCAACAAGGACACAAATACAGAAACCACAGATTTTATGAGGAACAGAAAAAGTATGAGGGAAAAACCTGCAACATTTTTACAAATGGTGGTGGGTAGGGAATTCAGGCTCTTGCCACTTGGGCCCAAGGTACAGGGTTCAAGCCTTATTCTCTACCCACCACCATGTAACTCCTAGGGCATTTCACACACACACACACACACACACACACACACACACACACACACACACACACACACACACACACACACCTTACTAAAGCCGTCCGTTTCAGTTCCCGCTCCACTAAAGTGTCCCATCTTCCATCTGTTTCAGTTCCCGCTCGCTTGCAAGGGTCCCATCTTCATTTCAGTTCCCGCTCGCTTGCAAGGGTCCCATCTTCAGTAAAGTCCTCTAAACTGTCTGTTTCAGTTCCCACGAGATGATGTCACAGCATCCTCAAAACTGTCCATTTTAGTTCCCGCTCGCAAACTGCGCACGATTATGTCAGCACGCTTGCAACTGGACTTCTTAAAGAAGAACACCCTAAAAAAAAAAAAAAAAAACTTTTTTTTTAAATTAAAAGATTAACTTGTCAGCGGATTCCAGGGGGGTGCAAGTGCACCCCGTTGCACCTGCCTGCGGGCGCCCTTGTCTGCAGGACTATTGCTAACTTCTGTAACTGCTAATTTTGGTGGTTTTATCATACATGTCCCTTCCAATCTGTTGCATCATTTAGTACTACTGTTTGTCCCGGTCCCCTTCAATAAACACATCACACCGAATGACATTTGATGACCTTTATTAAACTTCCATAACTTTGATTTCCAATATTAATTACAACTGGACATAGTATAGCTGATTCTAAACACAGCATAAACCTCCTTGTAATGTTAATCAGGACAGCATACCTGCTCATTCTGCGCAGTAAGCAGCATTCATACCTTTGCTCGCTTACTTCACTTATGAAGCAGCGTCACTTCATAGACCATTCATCAAATTACTAATTACTAACCAAATAAGCAGCATCTTTACCTCCATTTGCTTACCTATTCAGTAAACTTCCTCCAGCTGCTCATTTCCTTTCCACAAATCCTTGGAATAAACCACCACACACTGGTGGGGGAACAGAAGAGGGCAAGCCTGTCCCTCTTTCCTGCCTACCTGAACTAACATAACCAAAATCCCCACCAAACCTCCAACAAAAAAGGGAGGAAGGGAGGGTAGCAAGCTCATGCCAAAATGTGATTACTTACCCAGCTACACTTGTCTAAACTCCTTAAGCTCCTCCTCACTCTTATCTCATTTCCTCCCAATCATTCATCCCTCCATTTAACCCTTTCACCTCCCCCACCCACTTAACTCCCATTAATATATCAGCCTAACCCCTTCTGAAGATGTCCCAGGACAACTACCAAACCTCATTTGCCCCAGTCCACTTCAATAAACACATCACACCGAATGACATTTGACATCCTTTATTAAACTTCCATAACTTTGATTACCATTTTTATTTACAACTGGACATAGTATAGCTGATTCTAAACACAGCATAAACCTCCTTGTAATGTTAATCAGGACAGCGGAACTGTTCATCCTGCCCAGTAAGCAGCATCCATACCTTTGCTCGTTACTTTACTTATGTTGCAGCATCACTTCATAGACCATTCATTAAATTACCAATTACCAACCAAATAAGCACCATCCTTACCTCCGTTTGCTTACCTATTCAGCAAACTTCCTCCAGCTGCTCATTTCCTTTCCACAAATCCTTGGAAAAAACTGCCACACACTGGAGGGGGAACAGACGAGGGCAAGCCTGTCCCTCTTCTCCGCCAACCAGCCTGACCAAGCTGTTCCCCCTCCCTTCTACCCAAAATTGTTAAACCACTACCTCCCATAACGGGAAGGGTAAAGACAAACATCATTTGGTGTACCTATCATCTGTAAAGCCCTTAAAATCCTGCATACCATCCCTGAAACACGCCCTAATAAAACTAAATAAAGTAGGATTACCCATGACTCCACTGTACCACCAGGACATCCACTCCAAGCAGATACCCTCTTTTTAGACCGCTTCCTTCCAGCCACTAATTATGGCTCAACCTGAATGGAATGACAACCTATAGCCACAACCCTGTCAACTGTAACATATCGCCTTCGCCCACCAAATTACCCAGTTCTGGCTGTGCATTAACCCGATTGCTGTAAGGAATATTCTAACTCCAAAACTTTAATGTCCTAAGCCTAAATGGCAGAAAACCATCACCCCTTGACCTAAGTCCTGAAAACTCGCCTATGCTCACCAATGAAGTACTCTATGTGCCCAGCCATAAACACCCCCAGGTCACTCATTACCAAAATGACAATCTGTACTAGAACCCTCAGACCTCCTAGCAAGCATCCAAACCAGAACACTCAAACTACTAACCATCCCTAACTACTGCCTGACCCTAGCCTTTCCCCTTGAAGGGGTTTTTCCCCTAAACTTGAACACAGAGCTCTAATATGCCTTCATAAGGTGATTACTCAGCCCCACATTATGCCCCATTCTAGTGGCAAGAACATCCATCCTATCAAAAACGTCACCTTTCAGATCCCATTTTCAAGCCACCGAATGATGCCTTCTGGCCTTCAGCAATCTGCAAAGAAAAGAAAACAATAAATTCTATGTGTACATATACCAATAATTACTTAACATGGATGCACTGATAAGGACCCCTGCCCGCCCATCAAGTGTTTGCCAAACTCTGCACCAAAGTATGGAACCAGCCCTCTTTTTTTTTTTTTTTTTTTTTTTTTATGCTACAACTCATATCCCCAGAAATAAGAACCAAACTTGTCTAGCTTGTAATCATCCCCGAGCCAGTAGCCTAATAGCTTCCTACGATACTAAGAGTGCTGTGATCCACGCCACCTACCTGAACCTCATCCACTTCAATGTGCCTTAATGAGCACTAACTAAAATGCATTATCAGTAACCTCATCCAGCCCACTACAGGAACCCCAAACTCTTACCTCTGGCCAATGTCTGTTGCTCCCTTTTACTATTGAATGCAAACATCCAAAAGCAGAGACAACGTTCAAACATTGATTTAACATACTGAACGGTAATAAACCCTGAGATCACCAACTCAAATTCCTAGCCTTCCCTGGCTAGCAGTGTAAATCCTCTACCAAAACTCAACTTTGAAATCCACTTACTTCAGTCAGTAACTGTTGCCACCTTGCGCTCCCCATGTGTAACCTCCTTGCTCGCCATTGCTTCCATCACCTGCAAATTCCATGTATCACCACAGCTGGTACTCATTACACCACCATCTACAAAGAAAAGGACAAAAGTAAATCCTCTAATATGTAAAGAGAAGGCTCTACCTGATACCCACCTATTCCAAATTATAGCAGCAGTATTTCAATACCCCATCTGCAAGAAAAAATTGACATGTAAATCATCCAAAATATATAACACACATTCCAAGACAACCTGGGAAGGAAATGTACCACCACCACTCACATCTATGACAAAGCAGCTATAACTGAAGCTGATTCTAAATAACTGAAGCTATGCTTCCAATGACCCTAGCAATTACCCAAGATAAATGTAACTACCAGTCGAATATGATTTAACTACCAATCAAATATGTTAAACTAAAACCTCACACATGAAGAGACCTAGCAATATCCACAACCCGAGTAACCTTGGAATTCCAGACCACATCCATTAGTGCCCTGTATAAGCGAAGTTAACATATTGTAAAGCCATCTGCCTAGCTCTTAACCTTCCCATCTCCAAATGAGGCACACTAAACAGATAATGTGGAACAAATGGAGATAATGCACACTGTAGTTGTGACAGTTAACAGGATACATGTTGCCCTATCACTCAGCAACCTAGCAGCGTTTGACATCTACGCTTGGAGTCACCCCTCCTCCAAATACCCACTACAAATCTAAACTGTAGCTCCAAACTGTAAATTCTGCACTTTGCCTAGCCTAGAATGCTCCTAATTAATCTCACATTACTCTCTTGCCAAGCCGCCATGTCACATGGCACTCAAAGCCACTAGCGAAATCATTCAGCTCCCCTTGTTCCCACTGATGGTTTTTTTTTTTTTTTTTTTTGAACTCCAGTCTTTATGAACCCCCAGTAATTTAATCACCATTCAGACAATGAGCCTGTCTGCAAACTGAACCATGAAACAAAACATGAGGTAAAGTCCATAGATTCTGCGAAAGTCTGTACATCTGAGAGCTATTATGGAGCATACTTACCACTGAATCCCTGCACACATCTGCAGTCTTTGCAAAGTAACTGACAGTTAAATTACATATTATAACATTAGAATGTGTTAATCAAAATGCCTAAAGCCTACTGCGCACACCGAAAAGAAAGCCGCAGCATTGTTACCCTGCCCCCTCCTCGCTATCCCAGGTCTAATAATATAATGACTCCTTGTTGTGTAATAAAACAGGTCAATAAAATCAAAAACCTAACAAATCAAACACCTAACAAGGCAACTTACGTTAGACAACCCATTCACTGAAAACATTCAGAAAGGCGGAATGAAAAGCCCGCTACTAACTCTCCTCCTAAGGTGGTTTATACTGATCCTGCACCTGCCCAGTGACTACACGTCAGTGCTTCATGACCCTCTAATGATTCACTAGCTGCGGTCAAGTAAAGCACACAAGGAAAACCATGGCCAAACTTTTTTTTTTTTTATCACCAATGCAAATAATAAGAAAGTGAAGACTACCGCAAACAGCAGTGACCGCCTGACAATGGCTGTATACTGGGCTTGCCAGGCCCCAACAATGTGAATTGCCAATGCCACCAATGGCTATGGCAGCCTGAATCCAAAACGAATTGTACTCACCACTAGACAAGATAACTCCCAATTCCACCAATTCAGGCAATATGGCCAAGAATACTTTTACCACCACACTGTTCCCTCTCAATTAACAGTAAACAGAGCCTCCCAACCCCCGTGATGCAAGAAATCTGTAAAATACTGACAATGTAAAAAAAAAAAAAAAAATGCAAACTTTTTACTTTCATTTAGAAATCACATACTTAAAGATTACAATTTATGTTCCCAGGCAATTTTGAATGCATACCTCTCAGTGTCTACGCATTCAAATTCCAGCCCATTGTTTTAAAACTCTGAAGGTTAGAAAAGAGCCCCCACCCTGGATAGTAGTTACTGATATACTAGAATCCATAGAGTTAGCAATAAGGAATCTTTATGTATAATTAAAGTTAGTTATTTACCAATGCACATGTTCTTAAAATGTCCAAATTCATAAAGAGATTAAGAAATCTTGGAGGAGCAGCACTAAGTCTGGGCGCAAACGTAAATCACAGCAATGGGTAGGTATCGCTTTATTTATGGAATAAATGTTCTCCAATTACTGTTATTTTCCACACTTCAGTACACAACACCTTTACTGCACAGTATTTCCACACTTCAGAACATAACACTTATACTGCATGATGCTACCACAGTACACAACACTAACTCATACCTCGCAAGTGTCCCTGGTTTTGATTCAAAATGTTGCTCTCTCCCTCTTAACCCCATCTAGAAGTGGTGACTTTGGGAGAAATGGAAGTAAACTACGCATAATAAATAATGGCAATACTTAGATTAACATCATGATAGCTGCAGTCCAACAACCATCCCTGCCACCGTGCATGCGTGGCAATGGTCCTATTGCCTTGCTCAGAGCCCACGAAAACCATCCGGGCTTCACTTGAGAACTCCGATGGCAAACAAATGGGCGAAATTCAAGGCTTCCTTTTTTTTTTTTGTATTTCTTTCCACCCCTGCAGTGTACAAAATATGTCTTTACGTTAATCAAGGCAACTAACTAACAAAACGTTACATCTCCAATTAACTTTCCTAGTGAAGTACCACCACACCATTTCCACAGCCCTATTCAAGAGTATAGCAGTTTAAAACTATGCTTTTGATTAGCAAACAACAAACGAGCAGTAAAAACAAAACAGCACTAAACCAACTCAGTCCTAAACCAGAACCACATCAACAGCACTTTAGACACACAGATCCGCACATCCAGGACACAGCCTACCACAGCAGAAGCCACCAAGCGCCCTAAGCACCACAGGTCCTCCCAGACAAACCCAACACCACCGACCAATGAGCGAGCAACAAATTAAAGGTCACCCGGGCCAGCAGAATGAACCCAGACAAAGTAAAATGCAGCTCACTCCCAGCAAAACTTCATGAACTGCACCACAACAATGAAACCATGACCAATAACAAAGCCAAACAAAGTGACTCCAGATCCACACATCCAGGACACGGCCTACCGCAGCAAAAGCCACCAAAAACAACAAAGCCAAACAAAGTGACTCACCCCCTCACAAAGAAACTGATGTTTGAGGACAAAGAATATTTTGAGTATGCTTTCGGAGTTAAAGCAAAATGCAAAGCATTTATAATAATCTTAAAGCAACAATCTGACCACATGAAAGGTAGCATAACTATATGGGTGTGAGTGTATGTTTATTACACACATGACACAAGAATAATTAAAACATCAGCCCAGTTTGTGCCATTGGATCAAAGAAAGAGAAATGAGTCATAAAATCTACCATAACAAACACTTATGTCATCGAGAAAACTGGCCAGTAACTAATCTCTTCAAGGAAAAATATAGCTTAAAAAACAAAAAACAAACAACCCCCCCCAAAAAAAACACACATCACTTTAACCATCATACCTATGACTATACCCTATACCCTAGGCACTGACCTCCTCATGCCCACCGCGAAACCAAGGCCTACCTGACCAAAGAACACACCGGTCGTCAGGACATGAACCTGAAGTATAGCAAGCTCACGCCAAAATGTGATTACTTACCCAGCTACACTTGTCTAAACCCCTTAAGCCCCTCACCACCCTTATCTCATTTCCTCCCAATCATTCCTCCCTCCATTTAACCCTTTCATTTCCCCCACCCACTTAACTCCCTTTAATATGTCAGCCTAACCCGTTCTGAAGATGTCCCAGGACAACTTGGTTTGTTACCAAACCTCATTAATCATGTTGCATTAGAATTGAGCAGAACTATGACAGATGGCATCCTTATATGAAATCAAATACTGGCAAACCTTCTCTGGGATATGTGTTATTAGGAGTTGATATTATATAAATAAATTACATATATTTTATACACACACATACACACACACACACACACACACACACACACACACACACACACACACACACACACACACACACACACACACACACATCTATATCTATCTAGGTGGGTCTCATATAAATGATTTTATTTTATACAGCACACAGAGATGTGAACCTTTAGCTGTCACACACACACATACAAGCATGCACACACCCATACACGCATGCGCACACACACACACACACACACACACACACACACACACACACGCACACGCACACGCACACGCACACGCACACGCACACACTTTGTTTTTTGCTGTGTTTCTACAAATGTGTGTTCCACATTAAGGCAGCTTGTTTTCCAGAGGTTTATTCAGACATCCATTCTTTTGTGTCTCTTATTAATCAAGTCTGTGTTAATAATATTACTGTCTTCTCATAGAAATGTCCAGCCTGTGAGCTGTTGCATGCTTCTTCCTGCATGTCTGACTAACCAGGCTATCGAAGTAATTATTCCATCCTGTCATCCTGTCATGGGTGAAGAAGGCAGATAAATGTTTAGCAAGTTGACAAAAAGATGATTTTCTCGTACTTTTCACATCTTTATTTTTTTGTATCTTCCAACTACTATTTTTTCATGATTAGTTGAAACTAATGTAGGTAGTATAAATTTGCATTTGGTAATGTACTGTGAAGAGCACAGCAGGTAGCTTTTATTTATTTTTTTATTACTATTTCTAAAGTATAACCAAACTATGCACTTATGCTGTGCTGACAAGTTTGATAAAAAGGCCAAAACATACACGTCCACAGCTAGTAGGGTTTGGCTTTATTGGCCTGAATGCAATAGCTATTAAGACTTACAAAGTAAAAAAGTCAAGGAAATTCAGAAGCCATGTAGCTGAAACAGTTGATGCCTTAACGAGTTGTTTACTGATATCCCACAGGTCTCCATTACAGGAGGTTTAATGTATCACATAGTGAAAAACTCTAGCTTGGTTATTTTTATTTTCTTGTAGTTTGTACTCAGAAAAAAGTTGAGAGACATGTTTTTCAGATCTGATTTACCACAATTAATCAAAATTATCAGAGCAGCTTGTAAGTCTAACTAATTTGCATTCAGCTTTTGAGAGCTACTATTACCAAATATAAATATAAATGCTGAAACAAACCTGTTCAATCCTGTAGCTGTAGTAAGGCACTAATGAAGAAGGTATAATTCTAGGATTTATAAGTAGTAGTAATTAATGACTGATTCTATCTAACTTAGAATGCTTTCAGTGTACATAGCAATTCAGGGGTGAGTGAGTTATCCTTCAGCTGGCTTCTTCTCCTTTCCTGCAGCTCTTTTTGTTAACTGAGTCAGTGTGGTGCAAAACATAAATTCTGATGGTTTGTTGGTGAGGCTTTCTGTTATAGCCCCTTCACGTTCTCTCCTTTGTTGAAAGGAAATGTTTGCCAACTCATCAGTTTTAAGACACATAGGGCACAGCATTTTGTCAGCTCATTTTTATTACACTCTAACTCAAAGATTTTACATATTTACTTTTTTCTCATTCATTTGCAGTCATTTCCTCATCTGGAATAACAACAGCAAAAGGAAAACAGAAATTTTCATAAAGACTCACATCTCACTCTAATCTCTTAATCAAATGAAATAGATCCTAACTGTAGCAGAGCAATTTTGGATTAAAAGCTACTTGTCTGAATGCACACAGTCCATATGTTGGAATGTTGCTGTGTCATATGCTCATTGGTAATCAGCATGTCTCCAATGTTCCATATTAAACCCCTTTCTCTTAAACATGTTGATTAATAAAATGTCATCACTTTCCCGTGTGGCAGTACTCAAATAGTATGCTAATGGAACAGCCCTTCTTTCTTCCATTAATACGATCTTAGAAACCAACTGCCACCTGCTGAGGCTTTCACAGGGCTCCCTATTGACATGTCAAGGCTTGTTTTGCTGACTCCCAAACTGAAGACAAAAAAAGGACTAATAGTACAGGAGAAGATACAAATTTCATACATCACACTTCTCCTTTATACTTGTTTTTTTGGAGGAGCCAAGTCCCTCTGCACCCCCATGTCGGGGGCAAGTTCCTACACTCCCAAACACACACACACACACACACACACACACACACACACACATATATATATATATATATATATATATATATATATATATACATATATATATATACATAAACAAGGAGGCTTAAGGATAGGATTTATAATCATGTATATGACATCAGAAAGTCGAACCAACAAAATGCTTTGGCTAAACATACTATGACCTATGAAGGCCACAGATTTAAGTTTAGGGTGTTACAAATAGTGACCCCTAATAAGAGAGGAGGCAATAATATGAATCATTTGGAGACAATAGAACTCCAATGGATTTTTAAGTTACGAGCACATCAAGATCCAGGTCTTAATTAGTCTATAACTATTAAACCTATTCTTGAAGCACGTAGATTAAAATAAAATAAAATAACTTTCTATAGGTACAAGTACAATAGAACATGATTGTGTGTAGTTTAGTATTTATTTGCTTATTTATATGTTTATATGTTTAGCCTTATATAAATGCATATACATATATATATATATATATATATATATATATATATATATATATATTCCTTGAAGACATTGTTTATTTATTATGTACCAAACAATGATGCTAGGTGAGAGAGCACAGCAGATCAATGAACCAGAGTTTCTTGTTAAACAAAAAAGGCTTTAATCCACGATAACCATACAATGCTGCAGCTGATGAGCGCTTTCACTCACAAAATGAGTTTCTTCAGATCAAAGTGCTGCTTCCCATAGTGCTCATATATATATGATCAGCAAAAATCAATTAGCTATCAATTAACAAATAAAAATGTATATCACATCATAAAAACCACTGAAAGTCACACATACATAAAACTATGAATCAATTCATCTAACTTATATGAAATGTTCAAGTAATTATTAAAAACAATACACAAGCTATATATATATATATGTAATAGATGTTTAAAACATATACATGTACATGTATATACTTCTTAAAAAGCTATGTCAACTAGCATAGCAATTGAACCATAAGATATCAATAGGTACAAATATGTGCAATTAAAACACCAACATTGTGATTCATATAAGAACATTTAAAACATATGTGAAAGACACATGAAAAACATAGCGCCCTATACTATCTATGTCTAATATTTATATTCCTTCTTTTTTTAAGAGCTGGTTTTATTGAAGCCCTTTCATTTAAGCCAGACCCCCTGTCCGCCCTCAGTCTTGTAATCCATTTACTTTCCCTGTCTTCTGTGTGGTTCCTTATGTCTCCACCTCTAATGCAAGGTTCAATTATTTCTAGGGCCCTGAACAGGAAAGTGTGTGTATTCCCTAACTCCACTACATGTTTGCCCAATGCATTCTTTGTGTTACCTTTTCTCATATGATATGTGTGCTCACGTATCCTATCCTTCAGCTGACGATTAGTTTTGCCCACATAGAATGCATTGCATACCTGGCAGACTGCCAGATATACAATATTCATGGTGGAACATGTTGCATCTACTTGGGTTTTAAATTGTATATTTGAATCAGGATGTACAAATAGTGTACTGCTGTCAATGTAAACACATTGGTTACATTGTCGACAGGCCTTCGTATAACACAACCTAGAACCTTTCTCATCCTTCTTGGAATAACATAGAAGTCTTTTCAAATTTAATTTATTCCTGTATAAAAACTTGGGTTCATTCCCTACCACCTGCCTAATTCCATCGTCTGTACATAGTATAGACCAATGTTTACTAAATATATCCTTAAGAATTCTATTGTCACTGGTGTATGGTAGTGAAATCCTAACGACATTGTTGGCAGTTGGTACATCATTGTCTAACGTAGGTCTGGGTCCATAGTATGGTGCTGCTCTATTCTGCCTGAGCTCATGCATATCCTCAAATTGCCTTACAATCTCTCTGTCACTGTAACCCCTCTCCTTTAATCTTTCTTTTAAGTCATGTATGCCTCCTTCAAAGCCTGCCTCAGTGGCATTAAGCCTGGAGACACGCATACCTTGTCCTCTAATTATGTTAGCAAATATATGATTGGGATGCATGCTTGCTCTCAATAACATAGTATTGCGATGGCATGGCTTCCGAAACACCCCTGTATTCAACAATCCATTGTCCATCTTTTCAATAAACAAGTCTAAAAAGTCTAGCCTCTGTGTTGAATAACACATAGTGAACACTAAATAATTAGTCAAGCCATTGATCATCCTATGGAATTCATATAACGAATCAATATCTCCTCTCCATAACATAAACACATCGTCTACAAAACGTTTGTAGAATATACTAGAACGCTTGAATTCATTAGTCTTAAACAGCACTTCATTCTCCCAATATGCCAAAAACATATTGGCATAGCTGTTTGCACATGGCGTACCCATGGCTACCCCAGCTTGTTGTTTGTATATTGTCTCATCAAACATAAAAACATTGTTCTCAAGTACAATGTTTAACAAATGTGTCAAAAGTTCTATCTGGCTTGGTGCAAATGTACTATTGTCCAGTAAATACTGTCTAACATATTTAATACCCAAGTCATTGGGTAATACTGTGAACAGTGATTGAATATCAAATGTGACCAGTACCAATTCATCACTATTCATCCCATCTTTCATGCAATCATAAAGTTCAAGCAAGAATTGTTTCGAATCCCTCAATATAGTCGGGTTCATATTCAGTATAGGGCGTAGATGTTTTTCTATATATACAGATATGTGTTCAGTGACCCAACCCTTCGGACAGGCTATTAAGTGATTCAATAGACACAGATGATGTTATCAGTATTGTGCATGTGGATGGTGATACAGTCAATAGTAAAACAAAAACAAAGACAAAAGGTACATCACTAAATAGCCCAACACGAATGAATTTATATCCTCAGGTGGAGATTATGAATAAATCATTGTTACCAGATGAGAGGGTAGTGAGACCTAAAGTGAACAATAGGAATCTCAATGTAATGGGATCAGTACATGATGGGATTCCTTTTCCATTACCTGTAAGAAAGGACAAGGGTCTGAGAAGAGGGAGGTCCCTAAGCAGAGGGAGGCAAAAAAGAAAGGCCTCAGAGGAGTTTCAGCCACAGCATACGATCAAGAAGATGTGGAGAAACAAGATAGGACAATGAATAGACCAATTGCAATGAATGGTAACACCAAGGAAGCTAATTCATTAGTTTGTAATATATCTAAATATGAATTAACACAATCTGAAGTGAGTTTATTAGAGAAAGGATTAAGCTTCATTCCTAGTGGGAGTAGTAATCTTGTGGATACAGTGCTAGACACCAAGTTGTTTTGTAGGAATCTAATGCTTAAGTTATTATTTCAGAACAACGCCACAGATACGATTAATGGTAGTGAGGCACCTTCAGCTTTCAAAAGACTAAGTAGTTATGTACCGATGAACCACCCATTGGTTGAGGCTTATCTTAAATTGACTGAAGATGAGTTGCATAAGTACTTCTATGGAAAGCCTAGGTTTAGGCATAGTGATAATCTCAGCAGGGGAGAGAGAATTAGTCTACGAGAATTGCAATCTAATAAGGTGATCACAATCAGACCAGCAGACAAAGGTGGTCAGGTTGTGGTGATGGACACCACATTTTATTATTCAGCAATGATGAAGTTATTAAGTGACAAGTTCTATTTAGGGATTGATCTCTCTGTAGTGAGAAGTATGATATTTGAGATAGGGAATGGGCTTCTTGACATGTTTAATGGTAAGATTATTGAGAAAGAGTTGTTTGACTATCTTACGATTTCTAACCCGCTTATTCCTGTCATACAAGGCTTTCCAAAGATACACAAAAATGTCAGTGACCCACCCATGAGACCAGTGGTATCAGGACAGGGTTGGGTCACTGAACACATATCTGTATATATAGAAAAACATCTACGCCCTATACTGAATATGAACCCGACTATATTGAGGGATTCGAAACAATTCTTGCTTGAACTTTATGATTGCATGAAAGATGTGATGAATAGTGATGAATTGGTACTGGTCACATTTGATATTCAATCACTGTTCACAGTATTACCCAATGACTTGGGTATTAAATATGTTAGACAGTATTTACTGGACAATAGTACATTTGCACCAAGCCAGATAGAACTTTTGACACATTTGTTAAACATTGTACTTGAGAACAATGTTTTTATGTTTGATGAGACAATATACAAACAACAAGCTGGGGTAGCCATGGAGTGCCATGTGCAACAGCTATGCCAATATGTTTTTGGCATATTGGGAGAATGAAGTGCTGTTTAAGACTAATGAATTCAAGCGTTCTAGTATATTCTACAAACGTTTTGTAGACGATGTGTTTATGTTATGGAGAGGAGATATTGATTCGTTATATGAATTCCATAGGATGATCAATGGCTTGACTAATTATTTAGTGTTCACTATGTGTTATTCAACACAGAGGCTAGACTTTTTAGACTTGTTTATTGAAAAGATGGACAATGGATTGTTGAATACAGGGGTGTTTCGGAAGCCATGCCATCGCAATACTATGTTATTGAGAGCAAGCATGCATCCCAATCATATATTTGCTAACATAATTAGAGGACAAGGTATGCGTGTCTCCAGGCTTAATGCCACTGAGGCAGGCTTTGAAGGAGGCATACATGACTTAAAAGAAAGATTAAAGGAGAGGGGTTACAGTGACAGAGAGATTGTAAGGCAATTTGAGGATATGCATGAGCTCAGGCAGAATAGAGCAGCACCATACTATGGACCCAGACCTACGTTAGACAATGATGTACCAACTGCCAACAATGTCGTTAGGATTTCACTACCATACACCAGTGACAATAGAATTCTTAAGGATATATTTAGTAAACATTGGTCTATACTATGTACAGACGATGGAATTAGGCAGGTGGTAGGGAATGAACCCAAGTTTTTATACAGGAATAAATTAAATTTGAAAAGACTTCTATGTTATTCCAAGAAGGATGAGAAAGGTTCTAGGTTGTGTTATACGAAGGCCTGTCGACAATGTAACCAATGTGTTTACATTGACAGCAGTACACTATTTGTACATCCTGATTCAAATATACAATTTAAAACCCAAGTAGATGCAACATGTTCCACCATGAATATTGTATATCTGGCAGTCTGCCAGGTATGCAATGCATTCTATGTGGGCAAAACTAATCGTCAGCTGAAGGATAGGATACGTGAGCACACATATCATATGAGAAAAGGTAACACAAAGAATGCATTGGGCAAACATGTAGCGGAGTTAGGGAATACACACACTTTCCTGTTCAGGGCCCTAGAAATAATTGAACCTTGCATTAGAGGTGGAGACATAAGGAACCACACAGAAGACAGGGAAAGTAAATGGATTACAAGACTGAGGGCGGACAGGGGGTCTGGCTTAAATGAAAGGGCTTCAATAAAACCAGCTCTTAAAAAAAGAAGGAATATAAATATTAGACATAGATAGTATAGGGCGCTATGTTTTTCATGTGTCTTTCACATATGTTTTAAATGTTCTTATATGAATCACAATGTTGGTGTTTTAATTGCACATATTTGGACCTATTGATATCTTATGGTTCAACTGCTATGTTAGTTGACATAGCTTTTTAGGAAGTATATAGATGTACATGTATATGTTTGAAACATCTATTACATATGTATATTTATATTACGTATTGTTTGATAATTGCTTGAACATTTCACAGAAATTAGATGAATTGATTCATAGTTTTTATGTATGTATGACTTTTAGTGGTTTTATGATGTGATATACATTTTTATTTGTTAATTGATAGTTAATTGATTTCTGCTGATTATATATATATGAGCACTATGGGAAGCAGCACTTTGATCTGAAGAAACTCATTTTGTGAGTGAAAGCGCTCATCAGCTGCAGCATTGTATGGTTATCGTGGATTAAAGCCTTTTTTGTTTAACAAGAAACTCTGGTTCATTGATCTGCTGTGCTCTCTCACCTAGCATCATTGTTTGGTACATATTACTTCGAATTTAAGTGTGTGGGAGCACTTTTATCCAACCAAGGCACACGTTGTTATCATTGAAGTCATTGTTTATTTATTGTTTGTGACCACATATTAATTTATTAATTTATTAATTTATTAATTTATCAATAATATGAACTTATGAACATATCTGAAGATCTTCACAGTATGTTCTACAGCCTTTTACACATATAAATATATATTTTATTAAAGTTTATATATTTTCTATATATATTTTTATATGTTTCACATGTTATTTAATTATTATTCATTGTCTATATCTTAGTCATTCATTTTAATGGACTAATATACATATTAATGTACACTCATGTAGCTTTTTAAGAACTAGGCAGCTGTAGGTACAGGCTTTAGTTTTTGGCCACTATAGATATAAAATTAGTATTTGTCATGAGATTGTACACATAGAATAAATATATATTTCATATGATATTTAAGATTGTATTAATATATTGTGGAATTATTTTATTATTGTTTACTGTTTTTATTGCCTCATAGGGTTCTCTTACCATTTTAGTTCTGTGGTTGAATGTTATATTTTAAGAGCACTGATCCATGAGGCTCTATAGAAGTTTCTTCAGTTTTTTCAGTATGGCCATGAACTGATTGAATAATTGTTTAATTAGATGATTATGTTAATATGGTGATTGTAGTTGTCCTATAAAATGTGAGTTTTTGGAATGTTTTTTGAGATCTGATGAAGCGTACCTTGGCAGTACGTGAAAGCGCTCATCTTTTTTATATGTAATAAATTCTTGTTGTTTTTCGTGGTGGTCCCCACTTGTTTTTATTTTTACATAGGTTATTTTCTAATCTGCAAACTGCATGACAGTCTAAAACAAAATTCTCCTATAACAAGATTGCACTGTTTGCTGTTGCCTTTAAGAAAAGTCAGCACCATTGCTGAACCCTTAACAAAATTCAAAGGCCGGAGCTTGAAAACTATATTGTTAACCAGCAGTTAAAACTACTCAACCAAATGCCTATATTTATGAATGATGGCCAACCATATACTGACTGTTACAGATCAGTGGGCCTGAATTTAACCTTAAATTTGAATCCCAGCATTTAATCTCAAAATCAATAAAACACTAGATGATCAACAGTGACTAAGTTCCTGAAGAACTTTCCCAGTTAAATCATTAGAATCCTCTAAAATCCTATACATTAATTAATTTAAAGAAAGTTGTGAATAACTACCTTAATCAAAATGAACCTTAAGTTTAAAAACTGTTATTAATTAAATGAATTATATTTGCAAATTAAATAAAATGTTAAATAAATTAACATTTACATATAAAATAATTAAATAGCTAATTAAAATTCCAGTGGAAAAAAATTATGATTGATATGTTTAGCAATAAAATGCATTTATAAAACTTTAAAAACTTTTTTTTTATATAATTGGGGTCAAATAGTTCGGGGTCAAATCATCTGGGATCAAACTGTCCACTAGCTACTCCCATAAACGATACATGTAAATTTAAACATGAAAGTGTATACAATTGCATCGGGGTCAAATCGTCCGGGGTCAAACTGTCCAGGGTCAAATCATCCGTTATCGAATAGTCCTGCTTCCTTGTTGGGGGAAGCCAAACCACAGCAAGTTATCTTATTTTGATATTTTATAATATCTACCAAACCAAAAAAAATCTAGCAGTGCAATCTTTTGTACCAGATGGGTAATAATAACAACACTTATTTAAATCTCATTTAAAATTCAAAGATATCACTGGTTATAGTAGCAGTGTTTTGTCAAGTAACAGGCTTCACAATTTCATTATATAGTGTACCATTGACATAGTACCTTTGACTTAGTTAAATCCTACTGGTGGACATTCATTCCACTAAAACTAACATCATAGCAAGCTTTAAGTGCCTGCAGCACCCATGTTATCCATGACTCTATGGTTGCCCAGAAAAAGCTGCTGCTCATTTGGGAAAATGTGGAGAGAAAAAAATGTTATTAATTTTCCATTTTCTTTAACTGAAATGGGGTTCTGATATGACCCTGTTAAGATAAAGCTGATAATCAGTGAATGAACACATTCAAGGTAAACGCTAGAGTTCAGCAGCCCAGCATGACTGATCTCAGTGCATACTTGGATTTTAAGAAGAGCTGATGCTTCTGATCTTCAGGGATATTTCCGGGAGTTTTATAAATACTGGGAGTACACCAGATAATATTACTGTCAACTTCTTTGGTCAAGAATTTTGATTAAAACAAAAAATAATAGCAGTATAAAGGCTCAGAAATCAGGAACACTTTTTTAAATATTAAGCTAATGCATCTAAAAGGTTAATAGAACACATTTTGCATCGACATACATTTTTTGGACAATAAGTATGAAAATCTGATATCTGGATTTATTGACTGTATATAATCCTGAATGATTTACCAGCAAATCAAACTTATTATGAGGGACCTAGCAAAATTATGAGGCAAAATCAGGGACACTCTATGAAATCAGAAAGAGTGACAGGTATGGATTACTCCATAATGAGGTATTATACGAAACTTACTTTGCTACTGTTTGACAACTGCTAAACAACAGTCACTGATATGGTGTGTTACTACCACAATTGCATAATGTATTGCTATTTGTTGAAAATAATTGCAAAACTAGGATTGCAATGGCTTATGCTTGAGTGTGTGTGTGTGTGTGTGTGTGTGTGTGTGTGTGTGTGTGTGTGTGTGTGTGTGTGTGTGTGCTCGTGCATGCTCGCACGCATGCATGCACTTGCATTGCAATATGTAATGTCCCTACTCTGGGCCAGTAATCAAGGAGTCCCAGTCCTCACCACTGACACTGGAGAGAGACGTTCACTTGGAATACAAATGGATACACTTAGTATTTCCAGATGCAGATCTCTCCACATCAACTCCAATTTTCTTTAAGAGCACACAGGGAACACAGTCAGCCTGGGTTCTGGATTTCTCTACGGCTGTCTCTCCTCCAGGTCCCCAGTAAGTTTCTCCACTGGCACAGCTGTGTTCACCACCCTCTCTGTGAAACCAGTACTTCATGTCTGTGCTCTTTGTAGCTGACACACGCACACTCACTCACACAAACACACTCTGAGATTTAATTTTCATACACGCACACACACCTGGGAAAGGCTGGCATAGATTACTCACTCTACCAACTTTGCCCATGCTATAAGGTAGATTCACTGCCACCAGTCAATTACTATAAGGCTCTTAAAAAGGTATCCAATTATGCTGAGTGAAGTTAATATTAATACAAATGGTAATGTTGACCAAACAGCCAGGCTTTCAGGAGTGGCCGCAGTTATCAAAAAAAATATGGAAATACTCTCAGAATTTAAATATTTTCTATAAAGGTCCAGCCACAATGACAAGTTTAAATATATTTAATAATAAATAATAAAAGAACAAGAAAATACTAAATATCTATTTACAGTGAACATCAGAGTTTCAATCACAGGAAATATTAAAAATAACACAGCTGGAAAGATTCACACAATTACAGAAAAACAATACTTAACTACTCTCAATATATTTTCCTGACTGATCTAGAGAATTATTGTTCCTACCTACTGAATAGAGCAAGTCAAGATGATGCAGCTGAGAGGTCCTTATTGTCAGATATAAAACAGAATACAGAATACTGAGAGCACTCTCCTACTACTAATATCTAAATATTATTTCTGGCTTACAGAATGGCATCACATACATCTGGTCATCTGACTATGCTTCCTGCGCTATCCCCCATCACTAGAAGCTACCAGGGTTTAGAGCCTATGTGCTACAATACACACTAGAACTTTATCTAAGTTTTATTAAAGCATCTGGAAGCCATAAAGCAATAAAACCACTCCACTCTTCATACAGGAGCTGCAAACTATTCTCTAGCACAGACCCTGCATCTCTGGCTCCATTCAAAACTGTGGGCTAACATCTTTATGGCTTAACTGACAAAATATTTGAATTTCACATATATTTTAAAGTTGGCTGGACTGAGATTAAGCTCTTCTCTTCCAATATCCTCTGATAAAACATATACATTTAATTCAGTTGCAATAATGCATGTACATTTCTTTTCTTTCCAGCATGCCACACTGTTGATACATTTTAAGATAAGCAGCTTTATAAATACATTTTTCAACACAAGCATCTGTACAATTTAGTTTGATATACAAATGACATGTAATTATTTACAAAACTCATCTAGCTGTGTTCTACTTCTCCTGGCATGGCTGGCAGTACCCCCATCATTATACAGTACAAAATAACAAGCTAGCTGCAATTTATTTTCATGTCATCAGCATTGCTATTATTTGTTTGTGTGGGGGAGGTTGCAGTGTATTTAAAATTAACAAAATGACCACATTTTCTTTCACTTATCATCACAAACATAGACCTTACACAAGATAAGTGGCTATCTTTGGTGGTTTAGCAGGAAGAGGCTGTGTGAAAACAGCTGTTCATTGCCACTGTGGCACAGTGGGTATCATCTCGCAATGCTTTGTACTGGATGAGTTCTTATGGAGTTTGTATGCCCTCTGTGTGTGTGTGTGTGTGTGTGTGTGTGTGTGTGTGTGTGTGTGTGTGTGTGTGTGTGTCTAAACATCTGCTCTGCTTATAGCACCTCAAAAATATGCAACATGTAAAATGAAAGTCCTTCCTTTTCCCTGAAGATGAATGTGCAGTGTCTTTCTATGTGTTTGTGTGTGTGTGTGTGTGTGTGTGTGTGTATGTGTGTGTGTGTGTGTGTGTGTGTGTGTGTGTGTGTGTGTGTGTGTGTGTGTGTGTGTGTGTGTGTGTGTGTGTGTGTGTGTGTGTGTGTGTGTGTGTGTGTGTGTGTGTGTGTGTGTCTGTGTGTATGTGCACATGCACATGTGCATGAATAAAAATTATCACTCATTTTTATCAGTTCACAGACAGAATAATACCAGGATTACTCTGTTGGGTAGCATAAAAAAGCAGTTGACAATTTTATTTCAAAAGTAAGACATAAAATATATCACAGGACTTTGAGATACTCAGATCTTCTAGTAGTCTGGTGGCCTGCACACCAGACTATATAAGTGGATGGATTAATGGCAGCCTCTGCCCACAACCACACCAGTTCTAAAACCAGCCCTGCTCAGATATGTATACAGAAAGTTGCTGTAGATTATTTTAGGGTCTGGGGATTTTGTGGTCATTACTATTTTAATTGTTATCACACTCAAACCTTAGAAGTGTGCACAGGAGGCCCTTATAGCTTGTATTCGGGCTGGGGACAGTGTGTTCATTGTTTCTTTTACTTTTCCCATAGACCTCAGAGGTATATAAAGACAGTCACTGTGTGGGGGCAGTGTAGTGTCTAGGAGTAAGAAAGCAGAATATATCACTGTAATCATTATTTTTTCACTTTCTTCACAACCACACATCAGGTACATATACAGGTGAAAAACTCCATATATGGCAGCAGTGGTGACAAAGCAGCAAGCAGCAAGCAGTTCAAACTCAAATAAATGAAACTTTTGACTTTCAATTACAAAGACTTCTTCAGAATGAAAGCAGTTAACTTTGTGGATTTTTAATTATTAAAGTTTTGTTAATTTGGGTTTGAACCGCTTGTTGCTTGCTACTTTGCCACCACTGCTGCCTATATGGAGTTTTTTGTGTTGCTGGTTCTTGCTGTCTCTGTACCAGTTTATGGTTTGTGCATATGCAGGTGGCTGCCTCTGGGGTTTAGCGGTGTGGAGTGAGGAGGCAAGCTATGTATATGTACAACAGCAGTCACTTAACTTGCACAACTGTGACCATTTAAATCTGTTTTCACAGGCAATGCCTGTCTTTTTGGGGGGAAGTGGACAGGCAGTATTCTCAGATTGGATTCATGCATCCTCACAGCAACTGCCTCTTAAGTTCATTCTGAGCTACTATTTTGTTAGCATTGAGCATTAAGCCTTGGGCACAATTTATGTCTTCCTTCAAAGAAAAAAAAACAATAAAATTAAATTTCTTTTCTTGCTCATGATTTTTGTTCAAGCCATAATTTAATTAAAAGGTTGGAAAAATGTGCTAGAACATACCTCAAATCATCTGTAACTCTATGGCTGCCAGGGGCCATGGTTTAACTAAGTTATTCTCTAAATGTTTACTATTGTGCTGCCTTTGTCAGGAAAGGTATGTGGAAAGGAAGCAAGGAAAGCTAAAATTTAACAGCAACACTGAATTTCTTTCCTTAATCATCATTTCTGTTCAAGCCATCATTAGATGAAAATGTTGAGTAAAAAGAAAAAATAAAATAAAATGCACTTACAGAGCATATAGCAATGTACTGATTATAGAAAAAGCTGAACAGTAAGGCAAAATGGGTGAGCATGAAGAAAAAAGTAATGTACATGGTGTGGGGAGCCCAAAATGGGGAAAAAACAGAGGGCAACAGTGAGGAATGTGTTTGTGTGGGGGGATGAAGCAATAGGCAGTTCCAAATTCACCATTTCATGTAAGGCCAGCCCGGTATATAGAGTTTTTGTAATATATAATTGCTGTGGCTAAATACCAGTAACTGAGAATGTCCCTCTTTGAGATGGATCAACATAGTGTGGTACACAGGCCTGACATAATGTAAGAGTATTGTAACTATAGTTCAGTCTGTGTGTACTACTCTTTCTGTGAGATGGGTCACCATAGTGTGGTACACAGGCCTGACATAAGGTAAGAGTATTGTAACTATAGTTCAGTCTGTGTGTACTACTCCTTCTGTGAGATGGGTCACCATAGTGTGGTACACAGGGCTGACATAATGTAAGAGCACTGTAACTATAGTTCAGTCTGTGTGTACTACTCCTTCTGTGAGATGGGTCAACATAGTGTGGTACACAGGCCTGACATAATGTAAGAGTATTGTAACTATAGTTCAGTCTGTGTGTACTACTCCTTCTGTGAGATGGGTCACCATAGTGTGGTACACAGGCCTGACATAATGTAAGAGCACTGTAACTATAGTTCAGTCTGTGTTTACTACTCCTTTTGTGAGATGGGTCAACATAGTGTGGTACACAGGCCTGACATAATGTAAGAGTATTGTAACTATAGTTCAGTCTGTGTGTACTACTCCTTCTGTGAGATGGGTCACCATAGTGTGGTACACAGGCCTGACATAATGTAAGAGCACTGTAACTACAGTCCAGTCTGTGTGTACTCCTAAAGTTTTGCAGCATGAACAAAAGGTTGCTTTGGAGAGGGGGCAGTTATAGATTGATACTTAGACTTGATGTGCACAGGGGGACCTCAGCTTGACATTTGCTGGGGACCCCAAAATGCTAGCACTAACACTGGTTACAGATTAATAAGTTTTTTTTTTTTTTTTTTTTTTTTTTTTTTTACGATAACTTGGTTAACCTTATGTGATATATCTGTGGCACTCTTTTCTAAAGAAGCACAGAAGGCTAATCCTGATCCTTTTAGAATGCACGTACTTAATGTTGGAATGGTGACTGGCATCTGTGCATCATTCATGTCTCTTATGTTTTGGGGGTATTTGGATGAGGTCCACCTGTTTTGTATTATTGAAACATTTGACTTCCCTTCTGTAATAGTGTATTATATTATCTGATTCTTCTTGTGTTGCTGCCATTGGGAATGCACTGAAAAGTCTTCTAACCCCTCATATTTTCCAACGTTTTAATAAGCATGCTGCTTAGCATTTTACCTTTGGTGATTCTTTTGGTAGTAGACAAGAAACTTTGTCTAGCTGTGTATAGACATTTGTCTAAGAGGCATTTTATTTTCTGCTAACATGTTTTCATAAGAATATAGAGAAAGGTAATTTAAAGTATTATGAGTGCATCATTGTGGTTGCTAGTCATAATCTAGTCCATCATCTACCTGTTTTTTCATAATTTATAAGCATGCTGTAATTTTGAAGATAGGTTTTCTTATTGGTTTATTCTTGTTGACATCAGTGTACATGGCATCCATGTTGCCAGGGAGACATCACAGGTGATTAAGGTAATGCTGTACTTTCTGTAGTCAACAGTTTGATTCCCTCAGTTTCCATTCATCTATTGTGTGAATCTGAGCAACTGACCTAACTTACTGCTCTGGGAGTCTTGGGAAATAAAGAGAGGCTTTTCAATGGCCTCCTGTACCATGTGTCTAGTAACTGCTTATGGATATTTGTACTGTCTCATTCTCTTTTTTCACTTTAACTGCCTGTCTGTCTTTGACTCATCTGTCACACTGTCAATGTGTCTCTTTTTGGAAATGTGTCAGATCTCTGTTCCTTCACAGAAAGTTTGCCTGCATTTTGCAATATATACATATTCTCCCTTGTATAGAATTAACTCCATCTGTAGCATGTCAGCACTTCTTTTGGTTTTATATTTTTAATCCTTGTGTCTTGCACCACTTTTTGAATTTGCTACTCGATCTTTAATAAACCTGAACTTTGATCCCCCATTTGAAGGAAATTACCATCCACATTCTCCTTACTCAGAATAGCAGTCAGCACCTACTTGCAGGTATATATCATCACAACTGCTGTAGTACTAAAACAGCACCTACTCTGCAGGCATATATCATCACAACTGTTGTAGTACTAAAACAGGACTTACTCTGCTTGTATATATCATCACAACTGTTGTAGTACTAAAACAGCACCTACTCTGCAGGTATATATCATCACAACTGTTGTAGTACTAAAACAGGACTTACTCTGCTTGTATATATCATCACAACTGTTGTAGTACTAAAACAATCAGCACCTACTCTGCAGGTAAATATCATCACAACTGTTGTAGTACTAAAACAGACAGCACCTACTCTGCAGGTATATATCATCGCAACTGTTGTAGTACTAAAACAGCAAAAATTCTGCAGGTATATATCATCACAACTGTTGCAGTACTAAAACATTCAGCATCTACTCTGCAGGTATACATCCTCACAACTTTTGCAGTACTAAAACAATTAGTACCTGCTCTGCAGGTATATATCATCACAACATTGCAGTACTAAAACAGTCAGGATCTACTCTGCAGGTATGTAACATCACAACTGTTGTAATACTATAACAGTCAGCACATACTCTGCAGGTATATATCATCACAACTGTTGCAGTACTAAAACCAATCAGGACCTACTCTGCAGGTATGTAACATCACAACTGTTGTAATAGTAAAACAGTCAGGAAATACACTGCAAGTATATATCATCACAACTTTTGCAGTACTAAAACAGTCCGAACCCACTCTGTAAGTATATATCATCACAACTGTTGTATTTCTAAAATAGTCAGGACCTGCTCTGCAAGTACGCATCATCAAAACTGTTGTAGTACTAAAACAGTCAGCACCTACTCTTCAGGTATATATCATCACAACTGTTGTACTACTAAAACAGTCAGCACCTACTTGTAGGTATGTATCATCACCAATGTTGTAGTATTATAACAGTCAGGACCTACTCTTCAGGTATGTATCATCACAACTATTGCAATTCTAAAACAGTCAGCACATACTCTGCAGGTATATATCATCACAACTGTTGTAGTACTAAAACAGCACCAACTCTGCAGGTATATATCATCACAACTGTTGTAGTACTAAAACAGTCAGCACCTACTCTGCAGATATAGGGTCTATACTAGAAAATCGAATTTTCAAAACTTTGAATGTTCTTATATCGACCCCTATTCTATTCGGCGAAAGCTGAAAATATTGAAGCAACAGAAAACCATATTTTTTACTAGGGAAAGAATTTGGTTGTCCGTTTCTGTTGCTTCAGTATTTTTAAGGCTGTAGTGGAAAGTTACGGGTCAGGTTCAGGTAAGTGTGTGATTGAGTGCGGGTAAGGTTAGTTAGGGTTAGGTTGTGGGTTAGGTATGTGTGCGATTGTGTGGACGTGAGGGTTAGGGTGGGTTAGGTGAGTTAGAGTTATGGCGCGGGTTACATAAGTGTTCGATTGTGTGGCCGTGAGGGTTAGGGTGGGGTAGGTGCATGTGCGATAGTGACGAACCTTAGGGTTAGGGTTTGGGTTAAGTTAAGTCGATAGTTAATGGTGTGTGTATAGTGTAGGGTTAGGTGTAAGATTTTAGGTGTATGTATGTGGATTGCTGTTTGTTTGGATTGCTTGTGTTGTGTGTATGTGTTTTGGGACAGTGAATTTTTTCCCTAGGAAAAAAAATTGCTGTTCTGTATGTTCGATGTTTTCAGCGTTCACTGAATAGGGGTCGATATTAGAAAATTTGAAGTTTCGAAACTTTGATGTTCTAATATAGACCCCAGATATATATCATCACAACTGTTGTAGTACTAAAAAAGCATCTACTGTGCAGCTATATATCATCAAAACTGTTGTAGTACTAAAAAAGTCAGCACATACTCTGCAGGTATATATCATCAGAACTGTTGTAGTACTAAAACAGTCAGCACATACTCTGCAGGTATATATCATTACAACTGTAGTAGTACTTAAACAGCACATAATCAGCAGTTATATCTCATCACAATTGTTCAGTACTAAAACAGTCAGCACCAACTTTCCAGGTATATATCATCATAACTGTTGTAGTACAAAAACAGTCAGTACCTACTCTGCAGGTATATAGCACCACAACTGTTGTAGTACTAAAAGAGTCAGCACCTACTCTGCAGGTATATATCATCACAACTGTTGTAGTATTAAAACAGTTAGGACCTACTCTGCAGGTATATATCATCACAACTGTTGAAGTACTAAAAGAGTCAGCACATACTCTGCAGGTATGTATCATCACAACTGTTGTAGTATTAAAACAGTTAGGACCTACAATGGAGGTATATATCATCATAACTGTTATAGTACAAAAGAGTCAGCACATACTCTGCAGGTATATATCATCACAACTGTTGTAGTATTAAAACAGTCAGGACCAACACTGGATGTATATATCATCACAACTGTTGTAGTACTAAAACAGTCAGCACATACTCTGCAGGTATATATCATCACAACTGTTGTAGTACTAAAACAGTCAGCACATATTCTACAAGTAAATATCATCACAACTGTTGCAGTACAAAAACAGTCAGGACCTACTCTGCAGGTATGTATCATCACAACTGTTTTAAAATGAAAAAAGTTAGCACTTAGTTTGTGGTGCATATCATCACAAATGTTATAATACTGAAGTAGTCAGCACCTACTCTGAAGGTATCTATCACCACAACTGTCATAGTACTAAAACAGTCATCACCTACTCTGTAGGTATGTATAATCTAACTGTAGTAATACTAAAACAGTCAGGACCTACTCTGCAAGTATATATCATCACAACTGTTGTAGTACTCAAACAGTAAGCACATATTCAGCAGGTATATGCCATCACAACTGTTACAGTACTAAAAGTGTCAGCACCTACTCTGCAGGTATATATCCTCACACCTGTCATAGTACTAAAACAGTCAGCACCTACTCTGTAGGTATGTATCATCTAACTGTAGTAATACTAAAACAGTCAGGACCTACTCTGCAAGTATATATCATCACAACTGTTGTAGTACTCAAACAGTAAGCACATATTCAGCAGGTATATGCCATCACAACTGTTACAGTACTAAAAGTGTCAGCACCTACTCTGTAGGTATATATCATCACAACTGGTGTAATACTAAAAGAGTCAGCACCTACTCTGCAGGTATATACCTACTCTGCTGTATATATCATCACAACTTCTGTAGTACTAAAACAGTCATGACCTAGTCTGTAGGTGTATATCATCACAACTGTTGCAGTACTAAAACATTCAGCACCTACTATGCAGGTATATATAATTACACCTGTCATATCACTTAAAGGGTCAGAATCTACTCTGCAGGTATATAACATCACAACTGTTGCAATACTAAAACAGTCAGGACCTACTCTGTAGGTAAAGATCATCAAAACTGTTGTATTACTAAAACAGTCAGGACCTACTCTGCAGGTACTTATGATCACAATTGTTGTAGTACTAAAACAGTCACATCTACTTGCAGGTATATACCATCACAAATCTTAGTACTAAAGAGAACCTACACTGCAGGTATGTATATATATATATATATATATATATATATATATATATATATATGTATATATATATCATTACAACTGTTGCAGTCCTAAAACCGGAACTACTCTGCTGGTATATATCATCACAACTTTTGTAGTCCTAAAACAATCAGCACCTACTCTGCAGGTAAATATCATCACAACTGTTGTAGGACTAAAACAGTCAGCACCTACTCTACAGGTATCTATCATCACAACTGTTTCAGTACTAAAGCAGTCAGCACCTACTCTGCAGGTATATATCATCACAACCGTTGTACTAATAAAACAGTCAGCCCCTACTCCAAAGCTATATATCATCACAACTGATGCAGTACTAAAACAGTCAGAACATACTCTGCAGGTATGTATCATCACAACTGTTGCAATTCTAAAATAGTCAGCACATACTCTGCAGGTATATTTCATCACAGCTGTTGTAGTACTAAAACAGCACCAACTGTGCAGGTATATATCATCACAACTTTTGTAGTACTAAAGCAGTTAACACCTACTCTGCAGATATATATCATCACAACTGTTGCAGTACTAAAACATTCAGCACCAAGTCTACAGTTATATATCAGCACAACTGTTGCAGTACTAAAGCATTCAGCACCTACTCTGCAGGTATATATCATCACAACCTATGCAGTCCTAAAACAGTCAGCACCTACTCAGCAGGTATATATCATTACAACTGTAGTAGTACTAAAACAGTAGGAACCTACTCTGCAGGTATATATCATCACAAGTGTCGTAGTACTAAAACAATCAGGACCTACTCTACAAGTATACAGCATCACAGATGTAGTATGAAAACAGTCAGCACCTACTTTGTAGGTATATATTATCACAACTGCTGCAGTACTAAAAGAATCAGCACCTACTTTGCAGGTATATATCATCAGAACTGTTGTAGTACTAAAACAGTCAGTAACTGCTTTGCAGGTATGTATCATCGCAACTGTTGCTGCAGAGTAGGTGGTGACTGTTTTAGTACTAAACCACTTGTGATTATATATACCCACAGAGTAGGTATTGACTGTTTGAGCACTGCAATTGTTGTGATGATATATATCCACAGAGTAAAGAATCAGCACGCACTCTGTGGATATATATCATCACATAGCCTGCAGGTATACAGCATCAGAACTGTTGTAGTACCCAAACCGTCAGGACCTAGTCTGCAGGTATGTATAATCAGAATTGTTGTATTATTAAAAGAGTCAGCACCTACTCCATGGCTATATATCATCGCAACTGTTGCAGTAGTAAAACAGTCAGAACTTACTCTTTGCATATATATCATCACAACTGTTATAGTACTAAAACAATCAGCACCTACTCTGCAGGTAAATTTCATCACAACTGTTGCAGTACTAAAACAGTCAGCACCTACTTTGCAGGTATATACCATCAGAACTGTTGTGGTACTAAAACAGTCAGGACCTACTCTGCAGGTATCATCACAACTGTTGTATTACTAAAAGAGTCTGCTCTAATCTGTGGCTATATATCATCACAACTGTTGCAGTACTAAAACAGTCTGCACCTACTCTGCGGGTATATATAATCACAAGTGTTGCAGTATTAAAACAGTGAGCACCTACTCTGCAGGTATATATCATCACAACTGTTGTAGTACTAAAACAGTCAGCACCTGTTCTATAGGTATATATCATCACAACTTTTGCAGTACTAAACCAGTCATCACCTTCTCTGCAGGTATATATCATCAAAACTGCTGTAGTACTAAAACAGTCAGCACCTACTCTGCAAGTATGAATCATCACAACTGTTGTAATACAAAAACAGTCAGCCCATACTCTGCAGATATATATCATCACAACTATTGCACTAATAAAACAGTCAGAACCTACTCTGCATGTATATATCATCAGAACTCTTGTTGTACTAAAACAAACAGAACCTACTCTGCAGGTATGCATCATCACAACTGTTGTAATACTGAAAAGGTCAGCACATAGTCTGTAGGTATATATATATATATATATCATTACAACTGTTTTAGTACCTAAACAGTGCCTACACTGCAAGTATATATCATCACAACTTTTGTAGTACTAAAATAGTAGGCACTTACTCTGCAATTATATATCATCACAACTGTTGCAGTACATAAACAGTTAGGACCTACGTTGCACATAAGTATCATCACAAATGTTGTAATACTAATACAGTACATACTCTGCAGGTAAATATCATCACAACTGTTGCAGTACAAAAACTGTCAGCACCGACTCTGCAGGTATGTATCATCACAACTGTTGCAGTACTAAAACATTCAGCACCTACTCTGCAGCTATATATCATCACAACTGTTGCAGTACTAAAACAGTCAGGACCTACTCTGGAGGTGTATATCATCACAACTGTTTTCATACTAAAACAGTCAGGTCCTACTCTGAAGGTATCTATCATCACAGCTGTTGTAGTACTAAAATAGTCAGGACCTACTCTGCAGGTATGTACCATCACAACTGTTGTGATACTAAAACAGTCAGCACATCCTCTGCAGGTACTTATCATCATAACTGTTGTACTACTAAAACAGTCAGCATCTACTTGCAGGTATATATCAGTACAACTGTTGCATTACTAAAACAGGACCTACTCTGTGGGTATATATCATTACAACTGTTATAGTATTAAAATAATCAGCACCTACTCTGCAGGTAAATAACATCACAACTGTTGCAGTACTAAAACAGTCAGGACCTACTCTGCAGGTATGTATCGTCACAACTGTTGTTGTAATAAACAGTCAGTAACTGCGCTGCAGTTATATATCATCACAACTGTTGTAGTAGTAAAACAGTCAGAACTTACTCTGTGGGTATATATATATATGTATATATCCTCACAAGTGTTGTAGTTCTAAAACAGTCAGCACCTACCCTGCAGGTATGTAGCATCACAATTGTTGTTGTACTAAAGCAGTCAGCACCTACTCTGTAGATATATGTCATCACAACTGTTGCAGTACTAAAACAGTCAGCACCTATTCTGTGGCTATATATCATCACAAATGTTGTAGTAGTAAAACAGTCAGAACCTACTATTCAGGTATATATCATCACAAGTGTTGTAGTACTAAAACAGTCAGCACCTACTCTGTAGGAATATATCATCACAACTGTTGCAGTACTAAAAGAGTCAGCAGCTGCTTTGCAGGAATATATCATCAGAACTGTTGTAGTACTCAAACAATGAGGACCTACTCTGCAGTATGTATAATCACAACTGTTGCATTATTAAAAGAGTCAGACCCTACTCCATGGCTATATATCATTGCAACTGTTGCAGTACTAAAGCAGTCAGCCCCTACTCTCCAGGTATATATCATCACAAGTGTTGTAGTACAAAAGCAGTCAGCCACTACTCTGCGGGTATATATAATCACATGTGTTTTAGTACTAAAACAGTCAGCACCTACTCTGCAGGTATATATCATCACAGCTGTTGTAGTACTAAAAAAGTCAGCATCTACTCTGTAGGTATATATCATCACAACTGTTGCAATACTAAAACAGTCATTGCCTACTCTGCAGGTATATATCATCACAACTGTTGTAATATTAAACATTCAGCACCTACTCTGCAAGTATGAATCATTACAACTTCTGTAGTACTAAAACAACATCTACTCTGCAGGTATATATCATCACAGTTGTTGTAGGACTAAAACAGTCAGCACATACTCTGCAGGTATATAACATCACAACTGTTGTAGTACTTAAACAGCACCTAATCAACAGATAAATCAAATCACAATAGTTGTAGTACTAAAACAGTTACCCCGTACTCTGCAGTTATGTATCATCACAACTGTTGTAGTATTAAAACAGTCAGAACCTACATTGGAGGCATATACCATGCCAACTGTTGTAGTACTAAAACATTCAGCACATACTCTGCAGGTATATATCATCAGAACTATTGTATTACTAAAACATTCAGCATCTACTTGCAGGTATATATCATCACAAATGTTGTACTAAAACAGAACCTACTCTGCAGGTGTATATCATCACAACTGTTATAGTGCTAAAACAGGACTTACTCTGCTGGTATATATCATCACAACTGTTGTAGAACTACAACAATCAGCACCTACTGTGCAGGTATATATCATTACAACTGTTGCAGTACTAAAAAAGTCAGCACCTACTTGTAGGTATAAATCATCAGAACTGTTGTAGTAGTAAAACAGTCAGCCCCTACTCCCAAGGTATATATCATCAGAACTGTTGCAGTACTAAAACAGCCAGCAACTACTCTGCAGGTATGTATCATCACAACTGTTGTAGTATTAAAACAGTCAACACCTACTCTATAGTTATATATCATCACTACTGTTGCAGTACTGAAACATTCAGCAGCTACTCTGCAGATAAATATCATCACAACTGTTGCAGTACAAAAATGGTCAGCACCTACTGTGCAGGTATATATCATTACAACTGTTGCAGTACTAAAAAAGTCAGCACCTACTTGTAGGTATAAATCATCAGAACTGTTGTAGTAGTAAAACAGTCAGCCCCTACTCCCAAGGTATATATAATCAGAACTGTTGCAGTACTAAAACAGTCAGCAACTACTCTGCAGGTATGTATCATCACAACTGTTGTAGTATTAAAACAGTCAACACCTACTCTACAGATATATATCATCACTACTGTTGCAGTACTGAAACATTCAGCAGCTACTCTGCAGGTATATATAATCACAACTGTTGCAGTACTAAAATAGTCAGGACCTGCTGTGCAGGTATGTATCATCACAACTTTGTAATACTAAAACAGTCAGCACATAGCCTGCAGGTATACAGCATCAGAACTGTTGTAGTACTCAAACAGTCAGGACCAACTCTGCAGGTTTGTATAATCAGAACTGTTGCATTATTAAAAGAGTCAGCACCTACTCCATGGCTATATATCATCACAACTGTTGTAGTACTAAAACAGTCAGCCCCTACTCTGCGGGTATATATAATCACAAGTGCTGTAGTACAAAAACAGTCAGCCCCTACTCTGCGGGTATATATAATCACAAGTGTTTTAGTTCTAAAACAGTAAGCACCTACTCTGCAGGTATATATCATCACAGCTGTTGTAGTACTAAAAAAGTCAGCATCTACTCTGTAGGTATATATATCATCACAACTGTTGCAATACTAAAACAGTCATCATCTACTCTGCAGGTATATATCATCACAGCTGTTGTAGTATTAAACATTCTGCACTACTCTGCAAGTATGTATCATTACAACTTTTGTAGTACTAAAACACCATCTACTCTGTAGGTATATATCATCACAATTGTTGAAGTACTAAAACAGTCAGCACATACTCTGCAGGTATATAACATCACAACTGTTGTAGTACTTAAACAGCACCTAATCAACAGATATATCAAATCACAGTAGTTCATAGGTTCATAGGTTCATACTAGGCTATCTTCCCTAGGGCATTTACAAGCCTAGCAGAGTTGTTTGGCTTACGCCCCCTTTGAATTGAGTTTATTGTGCCCTTTTTAAGGTTAGATTACTGTGCCTCTGTCCAGCAGTGACACAGAAGTAATCCCAGGGGTAAACCTATGATCACCCATCCACTCGCCAAGATTCCTCTTGAAGATGGTCAGTGAGGGCCTCTGCCTAACATGGACTGAGATTCTATTCCAGAGTGAGGGGAGCCTCTGGGTTATGAATCTGTCCCTCCAGTATGTTCTGTTTATTTCTGTGCTGAGGTTTAAGTCCCTCGAGCGCGTAGCTCTAAGGGATTTGGATTTACTGAGGTGAAACATGTCCATTAATTCTGGGTTGGACATAGCTTTATATGTCAGGCATAGGTTGCCTCTAAGTAGGCGGTATGCAACTGAGTAGAGCTGGAGTTTCTTTAACCGAGCAGCGTATGGCATCTGTTTGAGTCCCTTAATCCTCTTTGTGTGGTACTTTTGGGGTCTTTCAAGTTGCTGCAGGTGTCGAGTTAGGTACATCGCAAATGGGGCATTATATTCTATTATGGGCCTGATGAGGGATGAATAAAGGGGTACGATGACCTCCCTTGATCTAGATGTGAATCCTTTCATGATAAGGTGGGCTATATAGAAGGTCCTTCTAACCACTTTGGCAATGTGGTTGTCAAAGGAGAGATTACTATCAACTTAGGTACCCAGATCCCTAATTACTTCTTCCGTACTTAATGGATTACCACCTATGTGGTAATTTGTGGGCACTTTGTTTTTGCCAAAGGGTATGACTATACACTTTTTGGCATTTAGCTTCAGGCCATGGCTCTGGCACCAGTTGTCCATATCTGTGAGACCCTTTTGAAGGATGCTTGTGTCAGCTGGAGAGTCAATTATGGCTCCCAGTTTGCAGTCATCTGCAAACTTGGTCAGCCACAGTCCTCCCGTGTTAGCCTGTACCTCAGAAAAATATATACTGAATAAGAGAGGTCCCAGGACTGAGCCTTGTGGGACGCCACTTGTAACTGGTTTCGAGTCTGACATGGCTCCAGCAATCCTGACCATGTAGGTTCTGTCTTTGAGCCAATTTGCAACCCATCTTGTGACGTAGGGGTTTATATTTAAGCTGGAGAGCTTATCTCTGATGCCCGAGTGGGGTATTGTGTTGAAGGCTTCTGCGAGGTCAAGGTAGGCTGTGTGGACTACCTTCCCTTCATCTTTGGTCTTGGTGACTGTTTCAAAGAAATCAACCAGGTTTAAGAGGCAGGATCTGCCCTTGACAAAGCCGAATTGGGTAGGATCCAGTGTCTGTAGGTCCCCAATGTCATTGTTAATGAGTTCCATGATGATCCTCTCCATAGCTTTGCAGACCAGGCTAGTCAGGCTTATGGGGCGGTAGTTTCCAGGGTCTGTAGAGGCACCACCTTTGTGGAGTGGGACCACTGTTGCTGTACGCCATTCTTTGGGTACATATCCTGTAGTAAGGCTGAGGTTGAACAGCAGCTTTACGTGAGGGTTTAGTTCTTCTTGTAGTTCATGTAGGACACAACCCGGGACACCATCTGGTCCCATTGATGCTGTGTTTTTTGCTTTGGAGAGGGCGGCTTTCACCTGAGCATCTGAGATGTTTGGGGGGCAGCACTCTGCTGGGATAGTTATTTGCCTTTTTGGGGGGGATGGGGGGAGTTTGCACTGAACCTGTCTGCCAGGATGTTAGCAATATCTGTGGGTTCTGTGTATTTTTTGTCATTTTGGATTAACTCTGAGCATATCTGGGAGTTGCCTCCCAAGTTCCTAACATAACTAAAGAAAGCCTTGTGATTATCTTTAGTATCCTGTGCTATTTTTTTCTCGAAGCTGGCCTTGGAGGATTTTATGAGGGATCGTAGTTTTTTGCTAGTACTGATCAGAGATGCCTTCCCTTTTTGGGACTTTGCTAGTAGCTTCCTCCTTCTGTTGTACAGCCTATTTATGGCTGGGGTCCACCAGACTGGACACCTGCCTTTGGAAGATTGGGTCTTGGTTTTGTTTGGGATAGCATGATCCATGCATTCCTAGAGGTGTCTATAGAATGAGTTTATAAAGGATTCTGCCGTTTGGGCCATAGTTTCCACTGGCCCGGGGGCCTTGAAGGATTACACCTTGGTTTTGAGAAGTGTGAAGTTCGCTTTTGAGAAGTTTTTCACTGTGGTTTTCTGGGCTGGGGGTGGGGTCGGGATGTGGATATCCAGTGAGATTAGTTTGTGGTCCGATTTTACCAATGAGGGGTATACCTCTGGTATGGAGCAAAGAGTCCCCATGTTGGTGATGACCAGGTCCAGTATGTTTTCCCCTCTTGTGAGGGTGGTGACTAGTTGTTCCATAGCATTTGAGTTTATAAATTCTAGGAACCTTTGGACTAGGGTGTTGGGGCTTGAGTAATGCTCCCAGTCTATGTTTGGGTAGTTGAAGTCACCCAATATGATGGTGTTTGGAGAGATCTTCATATTCTCCAGTGTTCTCAGGAAAGCCAAGTGGGATTCCTGATTTTGAGAGGGTGGTCTGTAACATGCTACAAACTGAAGGGCAGTTTTGTCCACTGTTAGTTGCACATGGATGGTTTCCAATGCTTCATGCAATGCTATTAACCTGGAGGTGTGGGTATCTTTGATGAATATGGATACTCCTCCTCCTTTTGTGGTTCGGTCCGAGTTTTGGGGATGAAAAGCATGATATGAGGTATAACCTGGTAGTGCTGGGGTGCTCTCTGGAGCCTTGAACAAGGTTTCCATCACTGCACATATATCGATGTTCTCCATACTGAGGAGGGTTTCGAGTGCGTGCATCTTGAGGTTTAGACTTCTGGCGTTGAGCAGCATTACCCTTAGTTTCTTATTCATAACATTGACTATGGAGGTGGGTTTGTCTTTTGAGCTTTGCCTAAAAAAGGCACTATGGGGGTGGCAAGAGCCTTTGCCAATATCCGAAAGCCCAGGGGTGACAGGTGCAAGCCATCCCTAGTGAAGCAACGTGGCTTGTCGAGCATGTCATCCCAGGCTGACAGACACTGGATCCCTTTTGAATGACACCAAAATTTTAGCCAATTGTTAAAAGTTATCATTTTGTCTTTATACTGTGGCATCATTCTAGGTGAGGGTAAGATGCTGCTAAAGGTCAGGGTCATACCAGCCTGGGCTATATGATCAGAGAGCTCCTCTATGTCTCTTTTCATGTAGTCCAGGGAGGTATGTCTCAGGTCATTCACACCAGCATGGACGATGACTGAGTCATATTTGTACTTGCCTTGGAGTGACCTGAGTGCTTGTGTTATGTAGCGGATCCTAGCGCCGGACAGGCAGCTCACTGTGACCTTCTTTTTGTTCAGCCTGGTGAGCGGGACATCAGTGTGTCTCACTATAGAATCACCTATCACAAGTGTTTCAGGTGTGTTATTTGGCCTTAAGCGCTGTGGCTGTTTGGCACACTGACTTTGTGAGCTATGTGTTTTGTTGTGGGGTGGCGTTTGCTTGGATGTCTGCTTTGGAGGTCTCTGCTGCTTAGGCAGATTTTTTATTTAGAGCCTCCAAGTATGTTTTTGTGTGTTTATGTGTATGGTTTGCTGTTGTGGTAGGACTATGTGAGACTGGATTTGTGGTGTGTGAGGTTACCTTCTTCTCCTGACTGGTTTCACCAGTTCTGAGTTTAGAGAGCTCAGCCTCCAGTTTGGCTATATGGTTGCATCTCTCACATGTATTTGAACTTGTTGGGAGGAGGAGAGGGTTGTCTGTGTTCATGAGGCAGTTGTAACATTGCCTCAGGATACCCAGATTCACCAGCTGGACTGGAGAGGAAACCATTGACTGACCGCTGGACATGCTAGAATAGTATAGGGAAATCTTTTATCACTGAAAAAAGGACCAATAGGGGACAAGGTACTCGAAGAGAGTATATGAGGATGTAGTGCTTTTAGTTTACCAGTGCTAACTTGTAAAATAGCTTAAACTAGCAAGTGCAGGGCTTTAGATAGAGAATAGGGTGTTTAATTTGAGAGATAGAGCAGTTCCAAGGGAAAAAGTGAAGAGTAGACTCTGTGGAGCCGGGAATAGTTAAAACCCGATTAAGCGGCACTGCCCAATGCTGCTCTATGCGCACAATCGTGCAAAACCACGCTAAAGCAGGTTTTTATACAGGGGGCTTGAAAGAGCTAGAAATTAGCCCAAAACGGTCAATAAATTACTAGATTCTGTGGTGAGATCTCTCCTCCTGGGACAGATAGGCTGCTCAAAGCTCCCCACTCCCACTGGTGAACAAAGAAGCTTCCTTCTGTCCAAGTAAGGAAATGGGCAACACAGAAACTATACCAAAGTCCAGAATACAGCAAAGCCTGTATTAGGGACTATTCTAGGTCAGGAAAGGCGGGAAAAAGAATATTTTTTTTTCTTTCTTTTTTTAAAGAGCAAACAGCAGAAATTCACAGTAAATGCTTTACACAGGCTAGCGCACTTGAGTGGGCAGCCTCAACATGTAAAATACAACAAAGAGACAAACTTTTAAAGTGCAATAAAAAAACAGTAAAAACAGCTCAAACAGGTAAAATAGCAGCTATAACTCGCTTTTCAGCGAGAAAGGACGGTCGCAAAGGTAGTAGCAATAAAATTATACTTATATCAGTTTAGCAGTCACTCTTTTTCACCTCTCTGCTGCTAGCACCACTCTGCAGGACCACAAGGAGCTTTTGCTGAGTAGGAACAAGCTAAAAACCATGCTAAAGTGGGTTTTTATACAGGGGGCTTGAAAGAGCTAGAAATTAGCCCAAAACGGCCAATAAACTACTAGATTCTGTGGTGAGATCACTCCTCCAGGGACAGATAGGCTGCTCAAAGCTCCCAACTCCCACTGGTGAACAAAGAAGCTTCCTTCTGTCCAAGTAAGGAAATGGGCAATACAGGAACTATACCGAAGTCCAGAATATAGCAAAGCCTGTATTAGGGACTATTCTAGGTCAGGAAAGGCGGGAAAAAGAATATTTTTTTTTGTTTTTTTCTTTTTTCAAAGAGCAAACAGCAGAAATTCACAGTAAATGCTTTACACAGGCTAGCACACTTGAGTGGGCAGCCTCAACAGGTAAAATACAACAAAGAGACAAACTTTTAAAGTACAATTAAAAAAACAGTAAAAACAGCTCAAACAGGTAAAATAGCAGATATAACTCGCTTTTCGGCGAGAAAGGACGGTTGCAAAGATAGTAGCAATAAAATTATACTTATATCAGTTTAGCAGTCACTCTTTTTCGCCTCTCTGCTGCTAGCACCACTCTGCAGGACCACGAGGAGCTTTTCTTGATTAGGAACAAGCTAAAAACCACGCTAAAGTGGGTTTTTATACAGGGGGCTTGAAAGAGCTAGAAAATAGCCCAAAACAGCCAATAAACTACTAGATTCTGTGGTGAGATCACTCCTCCAGGGACAGATAGGCTGCTCAAAGCTCCCCACTCCCACTGGTGAACAAAGAAGCTTCCTTCTGTCCAAGTAAGGAAATGGGCAACACAGGAACTATACCGAAGTCCAGAATACAGCAAAGCCTGTATTAAAACAGTCACCCCCTACTCTGCAGGTAAATATCATCACAACTGTTGTAGTATTAAAACAGTCAGGACCTACACTGTAGGTATATACCATACCAACTGTTGTAGTACTAAAACAGTCAGCACATACTCTTCAGGTATATATCATCACAACTGTTGTAGTGGTACATCATTCAGCACATACTCTGCAGGTATATATCATCAGAACTATTGTATTACTAAAACAGTCAGCATCTACTTGCAGGTATATATAATCACAAATGTACTAAAACAGAACCTATTCTGCAGGTATATATCATCACAACTGTTATAGTGCTAAAACAGGACCTACTCTGCTGGTATATATCATGACAATTGTTGTAGAACTATAACAATCAGCACCTACTCTGCAGATAAATATCATCACAACTGTTGCAGTAGAAAAACAGTCAGCACCTACTGTGCGGGTATATATCATTACAACTGCTGCAGTACTAAAGACGTCAGCACCTACTTGTAGGTATAAATCATCAGAACTGTTGTAGTAGTAAAACAGTCAGCCCCTACTCCAAAGATATATATCATCACAACTGTTGCAGTACTAAAACAGTCAGCAACGACTCTGCAGGTATGTATCATCACAACTGTCGTAGTTTTAAAACAGTCAAACCTACTCTACAGATATATATCATCATAACTGTTGCAGTAATGAAACATTCAGCAGCTACTCTGCAGGTATATATCATCACAACTGTTGCAGTACTAAAATAGTCAGGACCTACTGTGCAGGTATGTATCATCACAACTTTGTA
The DNA here is from genome assembly GCF_019279795.1 of Protopterus annectens. NCBI lineage: Eukaryota > Metazoa > Chordata > Ceratodontiformes > Protopteridae > Protopterus > Protopterus annectens. Next base: position 928,358,228 of record NC_056744.1, read on the forward strand.
ATTCTAAAACAGTCAGCACATAGCCTGCAGGTATACATCATCACAACTGTTGTAGTACTAAAACAGTCAGAACATACTCTGCAGGTCTATATCATCACAAGTGTTGTAGTATAAAACAGTCATCACTTACTCTGTAGGTATATAGCATAACATTGTTGCAGTACTAAAACAGTAAGCACTGAATGTTCAGGTATATATCATCATAACTGTTGTATTACTAAAACAGTCAGTCTCTACACTGCAGGTATGTATCATCACAACTGCTGTAATACTAAAAATGTCAGCACCTACTCTTTGGCTATATATCATCACAACTATTGCAGTACTAAAACAGTCAGCACCAACTCTGCAGGTATATGTCATCACAACTGTTGTAGTACTAAAAGAGTCAGAAGCTACTCTGCAGGTATATATCATCACAAGTGTTGTAGTACTAAAAGAGTCAGCACTTACTCAGCAGGTATTTAGCATTGCAATTGTTGAAGTACTAAAAACAGTCAGCACCTACTCTGTAGGTACATAGCATCACAACTGTTGCAGGACTAAAACAGTCAGCACCTACTTTGCAGGTATATATAATCAGAACTGTTGTACTAAAAGAGTCAGTACCTACTCACCAGGTATGGATCATCGCAACTGCTGTATTACTAAAAGAGTCAGTACAGACTCTGTGGCTATATATCACCACAACTGTTGCAGTACTAAAACTGTCAGCACCTACTCTGCAGGTGTATATAATCACAAGTGTTGTCGTACTAAAAGAGTCAGCACCTACTCTGCAGGTATATATCATCACAACTGTTGTAGTACTAACACAGTTATCGTCTACTCTGCAGGTATATATTATTACAACTGTTGTAGGTCTAAAACAGTCAGCCCCTACTCTGCAAGTATGAATCATCACAACTGTTGTAATACAAAAACAGTCAGACCATACTCTACAGGTATATATCATCAGAATTGTTGTAGTACTAAAACAGCATCTACTCTGCAGGTATATATCATTACAACTGTTGCAGTACTAAAACAGTCAGCACATACTCTGCAGGTATATATCATCACAACTGTTGTAGTACTTAAACAGCACCTAGTCAGCAGTTATATCTCATCACAATTGTTGCAGTACTAAAACAGTCAGCACCTACTCTGCAGCTATATATCATCACAACTGTTGTAGTACTAAACAGTCAGCACATACTCTGCAGGTATATATCATCACAGATGCTGTAGCACTTAAACAACACCTAATCAGCAGTTATATCTCATCACAATTGTTGTAGTAGTAAAACAGTCAGCACCTACTCTGCAGGTATATATCATCACAGTTGTTGTAGTTTTAAAGCAGTCAGGACCAACACTGGAGGTATATATCATCACAACTGTTGTAGTACTAAAAGAGTCAGCACCTACTTTGCAGGTAAATATCATCACAACTGTTGCAGTACTAAAACAGTCAGGACCTACTCTGCAGGTAAGTATCATCACAACTGTTTTAATATTAAAACAGCTAGCACCTAGTTTGCGGTACGTATCATCACAACGTTTGTAGTACTAAAACAGTCATCACCTACTCTGCAGACATGTAACATCATAACTGTTGTAATACTAAAACAGTCAAGACCTACTCTGCAAGTATATATCATCACAACTGTTGTAGTACTCAAACAGTAAGCACCTACTCTGCAGGTATATATCATCACAACTGTTGCAGTACTAAAACAGTCAGCACCTACTCTGCAGGTATACATCATCACACCTGTCGTAGTACTAAAACAGTCAGCACCTACACTGGAGGTACATATCATCACAACTGTTGTGATACTAAAACAGTCAGCATATACTCTGCAGGTTTTTATCATCACAACTGTTGTAGTACTAAAACAGTCAGCATCTACTTGCAGGTATATATCATAACAACTATTGTATTACTAAACCAGGACGTACTCTGTGGGAATATATCATCACAACTGTTATAGTACTAATACAATCAGCACCTACTCTGCAGGTTATTATCATCACGACTGTTGCAGTACTAAAAGAGTCAGCACCTACATTGCAGGTATATATCATCACAGCTGTTGTAGTACTAAAACAGTCAGAACGTATTTTGCAGGTATATATCATCACAAGTGTTGTAGTACTAAAACAGTCAGCACCTACTCTGTAGGTATATATCATCACATTGTTGCAGTTCTAAAACAGTCAGCACCTACTCTGTAGGTATATATCATCACAACTGTTGCAGTACTAAAACAGTCATCACCGACTTTTCAGGTATATATCATCATAACTGTTGTAGTACTTGAGTATTTTTTGGCTTGTTAAACTTGATTTCTGTGTTGGTAACTGTATTTAGAACACAACCTAGAGCTGATTACTGAATTTCCTGCCTGCACTTATTTTTAAAATCGCTTTTTTCTTAAAACTTGCATTTTATCTGTCTCTGGCCTAGCACTCAAGTGTGGGGTCATTTAATGCACTGTTCTAACTTGTTGATACTTGTGAACCTCTGCTTTCCTTAAAAAAAAAAAAAAAAAATCTTGCTTTTTTCCCACTTTTCTGAGATTTAAAAAAGTTCAGTTACAGATTTGCTGTTCTGAACTGTTGGTAAGTTTCTTGGAGGCCATTGTTTGCTTGGGCTAAAGGGAAGTCTCTGTGTTTATCAGTGGCAGTGATAAACATTGAGCAGCCTGCCTGCCCCTGTGGGAGTGGATACTGCCTTGAAACTGTAGTTTTATTGGTCATTTTGGGTCAATTCCTAACTCCTTGATCTTCTTCTATTAAAACCAGATTGCCTTGTGGTTTTGGTGTCTTTTCGGACTTGTTGGCTGTTGGTGGAGCACCCACCAAGAGGAGAAAATGCTGAGAGAAGAAAGAAGCCACTTTTGAGATTTTAAGTATTTTGCTTCAGATTATTTGTTAAGTTTTTCTGCATTGTTGCCTACTTTTGAGCATTTTCTGGCTTGTTAAACTTGATTTCTGTGTTGGTAACTGTATTTAGAATACAACCTAGAGCTGATTACTGAATTTCCTGCCTGCACTTATTTTTAAAATCGTTTTTTTCTTAAAACTTGCATTTTATCTATCTCTGGCCTAGCACTCAAGTGTGGGGTCATTTACTGCACTGTTCTAACTTGTTGATACTTGTGAACCTCTGCTTTCCTTAAAAAAAACAAAACAAAAAAAAAACAATCTTGCTTTTTTCCCACTTTTCTGAGATTTAAAAAAGTTCAGTTACAGATTTGCTGTTCTGAACTGTTTGTAATTTTCTTGGAGGCCATTGTTTGCTTGGGCTAAAGGGAAGTCTCTGTGTTCATCAGTGGCAGTGATAAACATTGAGCAGCCTGCCTGCCCCTGTGGGAGTGGTTACTGCCTTGAAACTGTAGTTTTATTGGCCATTTTGGGTCAATTTCTAACTCCTTGATCTCCCGCTCTTAAAACCCTCTTTTGCGCAGTTTTGCGTGTTTTTGCGCATAGCGCAACATCGGGCAGCGCCGCCTAATTGGGTTTAAACTATTCCTGGCTCCACAAAGTCTGCTCTTCACTTTTTCCCTTAGAACTGCTCTATCTCTCAAATTAAACACCATATTCTCATTCTAAGGCCCCTCACTGGTCCAAATAAGTAATTTTACAAGTTAGCACTAATAAACCATAAGCACTACTTACTCTTATACTCTCTACGATTACCTTGTCCCCTATTGGTCCATTTTAATTCAGTTCCCTAGATTACTCTAGCATGTCCAAAGGTCAGTCAATGGTTTCCTCTCCAGTCCAGCTGGTGAATCTGGGAATTTTGAGGCAATGTTACAACTGTCTCATGTACACGGACAACCCTCTCCTCCTCCAAACAGGTTCAAATATATGTGAGAGATGCAACCATATAGCTAAACTGGAGGCTGAGCTCTCTCATCTCAAAACTGGTGTAACCAGTCAGGAGGAGAAGGTAACCTCACAAAACACAATTCCAGTATCACATAGTCCCACCACAACAGCGAACCAAACACATAAAAACACAAAAACATACTCGGAGGCTCTAAATAAAAATCTACCTAAGCAACAGAGACCTCCAAAGCAGACATCCAAGCAAACGCTAACCCAAAACAAAACACATACAACACATAGCACACAAAGTCAGTGTGCCAAGCAGTCACAGCCCTTAAGGCTGAATAACACACCTGGTACTCTTGTAATAGGTGACTCTATTGTCAGACACACTGACGTCCTGCTTACCAGGCTGAATAAAGAGAAGGTCACAGTGAGCTGCCTGTCGGGCGCTAGGATCCGCCACATAACGCAAGCACTCAGGTCACTCCAAAGCAAATACAAATATGACTCAGTCATTGTACATGCTGGCGTGAATGACCTGAGACTTACCTCCCTTGACTACATGAAAAGAGACATAGAGGAGTTCTCTGATCATGTAGCCCAGGCCGGTATGACCCTGACCTTGAGCAGCATCTTACCCTCACCTAGAATGATGGCACAGTATAAAGACAAAATGATCGATTTTAACAATTGGCTAAAATTTTGGTGTCATTCAAAGGGGATCCAGTGTCTGTCAGCCTGGGATGACATGCTCGACAAGCCACGTTGCTTCACTAGGGATGGCTTGCACCTGTCACCCCTGGGCTTTCGGATATTGGCAAAGGCTCTTGCCACCCCATAGTGCCTTTTTTAGGCAAGGCTCAAAAGTCAAACCCACCTCCATAGACAGCACAAGGAACAAGAAACTAAAGGTAATGCTGCTAAACGCCAGAAGTCTTAACCTCAAGATGCATGCACTCGAATCTCTCCTCAGTATGGAGAACATCGATATCTGTGCAGTGACAGAAACCTGGTTCAAGGCTCCAGAGAGCACCCCAGCACTACCATGTTATACTTCATATCATGCTTTTCGGCCCCAAAACCCGGACCGAACCACAAAAGGAGGGGGAGTTTCCATATTTATCAAGGATATCCACACCTCCAGGTTAGTGGCATTGCACGAAGTATCAGAGACCATCCATGTGCAACTGACAGTGGGCAAGACTGCTTTTCAGTTTATAGCATCCTACAGACCACCCTCTCAAAGTCAGGAATCCCACTCGGCTTTCCTGAAAACATTGGAGAACATGAAGATCTCTCCGAACACCATTATATTGGGTGACTTCAACTACCCAAACATAGACTGGGAGCATTACTCAAGCCCCAGCACCTTAGCCCAAAGGTTCCTGGAATTTATAAACTCAAATGCTATGGAACAACTAGTCACCACTCCCACAAGAGGGGAAAACATACTAGACCTGATCATTACCAACATGGGGACTCTATGCTCCATAACAGAAGTATATCCCTCATTGGTAAGATCAGACCATAAATTAATTTCACTGGATATCCACATCCCGACCCCACCCCCAGCCCAGAAAACCACAGTGAAAAACTTCTCAAAAGCGAACTTCACACTTCTCAAAACCGAAGTGGAATCCTTCAAGGCCCCCGGGCCAGTGGAAACTACGGCCCAAACTGCAGAATCCTATATAAATGCATTCTACGGACATCTCCAGGAATGCATGGATCATGCTATCCCAAACAAAATCAAGACCCAATCATCCAAAGGCAGGCGTCCAGTCTGGTGGACCCCAGCCATAAATAAACTGTACAACAGAAGGAGGAAGCTACTACATGATAGAGCAAAATCCCTAAAAGGGAAGGCATCTCTGATCAGTACTAGCAAAAAATTAGGATCCCTCATAAAATCCTCTAAGGCCAGCTTTGAGAGAAAAATTGCACAGGACACTAAAGATAATCATAAGGCTTTTTTCAGTTATGTTAGAAACCTGGGATGCAACTCCCAGACTTGTTCTGAGTTGATTCTAAGTGACAAAAAATACACTGAACCCACAGACATCGCCAATATCCTGGCAGACAGGTTCAGTGCAAACTTCTCCACCCCCCCCCCAAAAGAGCAAGTATCTATCCCGGCAGAGTGCAGCCTCCCAAACATCTCTGATGCTCAGGTGAAGGCCGTCCTCTCCAAAGCAAAAAACACTGCTTCCATGGGACCAGATGGCATCCCGGGTTGCGTGCTACATGAACTCCAAGAAGAACTAATCCCTCAAGTAAAACTGCTGCACAATCTCAGCTTCACTACAGGATATGTGCCCAAAGAATGGCGTACTGCAACAGTGGTCCCACTCCACAAAGGTGGCACATCTGCGGACCCTGGAAACTATCGCCCCATAAGCCTGACTAGTCTAGTCTGCAAGGCTATGGAGAGGATCATCATGGAACTTATAAACAAAGACATTGGGGACCTACAGACACTAGATCCTACCCAATTTGGCTTCGTCAAGGGCAGATCCTGCCTTTTGAACCTGGTCGACTTCTTCGAAACAGTCACCAAGGCCATAGATGAAGGGAAGGTAGTCCACACAGCCTATCTGGACCTCGCAAAGGCATTTGACACAATACCCCACTCGGGCATCATAGATAAGCTATCCAGCCTAAATATAAACCCCTATGTCACAAGATGGGTCGCAAACTGGCTCAAAGACAGAACCCACAGAGTCAGAGTTGCTGGAGCCATGTCAGACTCGAAACCGGTCACAAGTGGTGTCCCACAAGGTTCTGTCCTGGGACCTCTCTTGTTCGGTATTTACTTTTCTGAGGTACAGGCCAACGTGAGAGGACTATGGCTCACCAAGTTCGCAGATGACTGCAAACTGGGTGCCATAATTGACTCTCCAGCTGACACAAACATCCTTCAAAATGGTCTCGCAGAGACGGATAACTGGTGCCAAAGCCATGGTCTAAAGCTAAATGCCAAAAAGTGTATAGTCATACCCTTTGGCAAAAACAATGTGCCCACAAATTACCACATAGGTGGTAACCCATTAAGTACAGAGAAAGTAATTAGGGATCTGGGGACCCAAGTTGATAGCAATCTCTCCTTTGACAACCACATTGCCAAAGTGGTTAGAAAGACCTTCTACATAGCCCACCTCATCATGAAAGGATTCACATCTAGATCAAGAGAGGTAATTGTGCCCCTTTATTAATCCCTCATCAGGCCCATCATAGAATACAATGCCCCCTTTGGGATGTACCTTACCCGACACCTGCAGCAATTAGAAAGACCCCAAAAGTACCTCACCAGGAGGATCAAGGGACTCAAACAGATGCCATATGCTGCTCAGTTAAAAAAACTCCAGCTCTACTCAGTTGCATACCACCTACTTCGAAGCGATCTATGCCTGACATATAAAGCTATGTCCAACCCAGAATTAATGGACATGCTCCACGTCAGTAAATCTAAATCCCTTAGAGCCACGCGATCGAGGGACTTCAACCTCAGCACAGAAATAAATAGAACATGCTGGAAGGACAGATTCATAACACAGAGGCTCCCTTCGCTCTGGAATAGAATTCCAATTCATGTTAGGCAGAGCACCTCACTGACTCTCTTCAAGAAGAATCTTGATGAGTGGATGGGGGATCATAGGTTTGTCCCGGGGATTACTTCCGTGTCACTATTAGACAGAGGCACAGTAAACTAAACTTTAAAAAGGGCACAGTATACTCAAATCAAGGGGTGGCGTAAGCCAAACACAATCGGGCTAGACTTATAAATGCCCCAGGGCAGATAGCCTAGTATGAACCTATGAACCTATGAACCTACTAAAACAGTCAGTATCTACTTTGCAGGTATGTATCATCACAACTATTGTATTACTGAAAGAGTCAGCATTGACTCTGTGGCTATATATCATCACAACTGTTGAAGTACTAACAACAGTCAGCACCTACTCTGTAGGTATATAGCATCACAACTGTTGCAGTATTAAAACATTCAGCACCTACTTTGCAGGTATATATCATCAGAACTGATGTAGTGCTAAAACAGTCAGTACATATTCTGCAGGTATGTATCATCACAACTGCTGTATTACTAAAAGAGTCAGCACCGACTCTGTGGCTATATATCATCACAACTGTTGCAGTACTAAAACAGTCAGCACCTTCTCTGGGGGTGTATATAATCACAAGTGTTGTAGTACTAAAAGAGTCAGCACCTACTCTGCAGGTATATATCATCACAACTGTTGCAGTACTAAAACAGTCAGCACCTACTCTGCAGGTATATATCATCACAATTGTTGTTGTATTAAAACAGTCAGGACCTACACTGGGGGTATATATTATCACAACTGTTGTAGTACTAAAAGAGTCAGCACATACTCTGCAAGTATATATCATCACAACTGTTGTAGTACTAAAACAATCAGCACATACTCTGCAGGTATATATCATCACAAATGTTGTAGTTCTTAAACAGCACCTAATCAGCAGTTATATCTCATCACACTTGTTGGAGTACTAAAACAGTCAGCACCTACTCTGCAGGTATATATCATCACAGATATTGTAGTATTAAAACAGTCAGGACCAACACTGGAGGTATATATCATCACAACTGTTGTAGTACTAAAAGAGTCAGCACCTACTCTGCAGGTAAATATTATAACAGCTTTTGCAGTACTAAAACAGTCAGGATCTACCCTGAAGGTTAGTATCATCACAACTGTTTTAATATTAAAACAGTCAGCACCTAGTTTGCGGTACATATCATCACAACTGTTGTAGTATTAAAACAGTCAGCATCTACTCTAGAGGTACATATCATCACAACTGTTGTGATACTAAAACAGTCAGCATATACTCTGCAGTCACTTATCATCACAAGTGTTGTAGTACTAAAACAGTCAGCATCTACATGCAGGTATATATCATCATAACTGTTGCATTACTAAAACAGGACCTACTCTGTGGGTATATATCATCACAACTATTATAGTACTATTACAATCAGCACCTACTCTGCAGGTTAATATCATCACAACTGTTGTAGTACTAAAAGAGTCAGCACCTACTCTGCAGGTATATAGCATTACAACTGCTGTAGTACTAAAACAGTCAGAACATACTGTGCAGGTATATGCCATCACAAGTGTTGTAGTACTAAAACAGTCAGCACCTACTCTGTAGGTATATATCATCACATTGTTGCAGTACTAAAACAGTTGGCATCTACTCTGTAGGTATATATCATCACAACTGTTGCAGTACTAAAACAATCAGCACCGACATTTCAGGTATATATCATCATAACTGTTGTAGTATTAAAACCGTCACTATCTACACTGCAGGTATGTATCATCACAACTGTTGTATTACTAAAAGAGTCAGCACCTACTCTTTGGCTATATATCATTACAACTGTTGTAGTACTAAAACAGTCAGCACCTACTCTGCAGGTATATGTCATCACAACTGTTGTAGTGCTAAAACAGTCAGAGGCTACTCTGCAGGTATACATCATCACAAATGTTGTAGTACTAAAAGATCAGCACCTACTCTGCAGGTATATAGCATCACAACTGTTGTAGTACTAAAATCAGTCAGCACCTATTCTGTAGGTATATAGCACCACAACTGTTGCAGTACTAAAACAGTCAGCACCTACTTTGCAGGTATATATCATCAGAACTGTTGTAGTACTAAAACAGTCAGTACCTACTCAGCAGATATGTATTATCACAACTGTTGTATTACTAAAAGAGTCAGCCCCTACTCTGTGGCTTTATATCATCACAACTGTTGCAGTACTAAACAAGTCAGCACCTAGTCTGCAGGTATATATCATCACAACTGTTGTAGTACTAAAACAATCATTGCCTACTCTGCAGGTATATATCATTACATCTGTTGTAGTACTAAAACAGTCAGCACCTACTCTGCAAGTATGAATCATCACAACTGTTGTAATACTAAAACAGTCAGACCATACTCTGCAGGTATATATCATCAGAACTGTTGTAGTACTAAAACAGCATCTGCTCTGCAGGTATATATCATTACAACTGTTGTAGTACTAAAACAGTCAGGACCTACTCTACAGGTAAGTATCATCACAACTCTTTTACTATTAAAACAGTCAGCACCTAGTTTGCGGTACATATCATCACAACTGTTGTAGTACTAAAACAGTCAGGACCTACTCTGGAGGTAAATATCATAACAACTGTTGTAATACTAAAAGAGTCAGCACCTACTCTGCAGGTATATATCATCACAACTGTTGCAGTACTAAAACATTCAGCACCTACTCAGCAGGTATATATAATCACACCTGTTGTAGTGCTATAACAGTCAGCACCTACTCTGCTGGTATGTAACATCATACCTGTTGTAATACTAAAACAGTCAGGACCTACTCTGCAAGTATATATCATCACAACTGTTGTAGTACTCAGACAGTAAGCACCTACTCTGCAGATATATATCATCACTACTGTTGCAGTACTAAAACCATCAGCACCTACTCTGCAGGTATATATCATCACACCTGTCGTAGTAGTAAAACAGTCAGCACCTACTCTGCAGGTATACATCATCACAACTGTTGTAGTACTAAAACAGTCAGGACCGACTCTGCAGGTATATATCATCACAATTGTTGTAGTACTAAAACAGTCCGCACCTTCTCTGCAGGTATATATCATCACACCTGTTGTAGTGCTAAAACAGGCAGCACCTACTCTGCAGGTATATATCATCACAACTGTTGCAGTGCTAAAACAGTCAGGACCTACTCTGTGGGTATGTATCTTCACAACTGTTGTAATACTAAAACAGTCAACACATACTCTGCAGGTATATATCATCAGAACTGTTACAGTACTAAAGCAGTCAGGACCTACTCTGCATGTACTTATCATCACAACTGTTGTATTACTAAAACAGTCAGCATTTACTTGCAGGTATATATCATCACAACTGTTGTAGCACTAAAACAGGACTTACTCTGCTGGTATATATCATCACAACTGTTGTAGGACTAAAACAATCAGCACCTACTCTGTAGGTAAATGTCATCACAACAGTTGTAGTACTAAAACAGTCAGCACCTACTCAGCAGGTATATATCATCACAACTGTTGCAGTACTAAAGCAGTCAGCACCTATTCTGCAGGTATATATCATCATAACTGTTGTACTACTAAAACAGTCAGTACCTACTTGCAGGTATATATCATCAGAACTGTTGTAGTACTAAAACAGTCAGCCCCTACTCCAAATGTATATATCATCACAGCTGTTGCACTACTAAAACATTCAGCACCTACTCAGCAGGTAGGTATCATCACAACTGTTGCAGTACTAAAATAGTCAGGACCTACTCTGCAGGTAAGTATCATCACAACTGTTACAAGTCTAAAACAGTCAGCACATACTCTGCAGGTATATATCATCACGACTGTTGTAGTACTAAAACAGTCAGAACCTACTCTGTGGGTATATATCATCACACCTGTTATAGTACTAAAACAGTCAGCACCTACTCTGCATGTATATATCATCACAATTGTAGTACTAAAACAGCTCCAGCTCTGCATGTGTATAGCATCACAACTGTTTTAGTACTACAACAGTTGTGATGATATATGCCTGCTGAGTATGTGTTGACTGTTTTAGAATTGCAACAGTTGTGATGATATATACCTGCAGAGAAGGTGCTGAATGTTTTAGTACTGCAACAGTTGTAATGATACATATCTGCAGAGTAAGTGGTAACTGTTTTAGTACTACAACAGCACCAACTGTGGAGGTATACTTCATCACAACTGTTGTAGTACAAAAACAGGTAGTACCTATTCTGCAGATATATATCATCACAACTGTTGCAGTACTAAAATATTCAGCACCTACTCTGCAGGTATATATCATCACAGCTGTTGCAGTACTAAATTGTAGTACTAAAACAGTTGCCACTTTGCAGATATATATCATCACAACTGCTGCAGTACTAAAACATTCAGCACCTATGATGCAGGTATATATCATTACAACGGTTGCAGTACTAAAACAGTCAACACCTACTTTGCAGGTATATATCATCAGAACTGTTGTAGTGCTAAAACAGTCAGTACCTACTCTGCAGGTATGTATCCTCGCAATTGTTGTATTACTAAAACAGTCAGCATCTATTCTGTGACTAAATATCATCCCATCTGTTGCAGTACTAAAACAGTCGGCACCTACTCTGTGGCTATATATAATCACAAGTGTTGTAGGATTAAAACAGTCAGCGCCTACTCTGCAGGTATATATCATCACAACTGTTGTACTAAAACAGTCAGCACCTATTCTGTATATATATTTAATCACAACTGTTGCAGTATTAAAACAGTCATTGCCTCCTCTGCAGGTATACAACTGTTGTAGTATGAAAACAGTCAGGACCTACTCTGCAGGTATGGATCATCACAATTGTTGTAGTATTAAAACAGTCAGCATCTACTTTCAGATATATATCATCACAACTGTTGTATTACTAAAACAGGACCTACTCTGTGGCTATATATCATCACAAGTGTTGTAGTACTAAAACAGTCAGCACCTACTCTGTAGGTATATAGCATCACAACTGTTGTAGTACTAAAATAGTTAGCACATACTCTGTAGGTATATATCATCACAACTGTTGTAGTACTCAAACAGTCAGCACCTGCTCTGCAGGTATTTATCATCACAGCTGTTGTAATACTAAAACAATCAGCACCCACTCCACAAGTATATATCATCACAACTGTTGTAGTACTGAAACAGTCAGCACCTACTCTGCAGGTATATATCATCACAACTGTTGTAGTTCTAAAACAGTTGGCACCTACTTTGCAGGTATATATCATCACAACTATTGTAGTACTAGCCACTGACACAGAACCTTGCAGAACACTTTCAGAGATACCATTGAATATCTCAGGCACCATATAGTCTGGCCTGCAGGAGTTTCACCAATGCCAGACACAGTCTGAACACTCACAAGTGGTTTTGCATTGTTTGATATAATTTGCTACATGCCAACAGTTCTTGACTGTGTTGATGATATGCACATTGTGATCAATAATTCTGCTACAATTGATGTTCCTGGATAAACAAATGGAACAGACATCACTCAATTAATATTCCTAAAGTAAGTTACCACAGAAGTCACAGAATGCTTGCTAGAACAAGACAACCTTGCTGTAACCCTGAAACCACTGTCTTGTCACACCATAAGGGTGTATCCCACATTTGGGGTCAGTGTCATCACTACTTGTTATCCCTTGTGTGGCTGTATACATCCTTTGAACCCAGGCTGCTCTCATTTGTCAGGAAATCCCATCTTCAGGTGAGAAGACCTTTAATTAAGCTCACAAGTGATGTTGGAACTTCTCTTAATCCATATTTGCATACTAAAAGATGCATTTCCTTTATCTTGGCAGTTTAGTAGGTTGGTTACAGGATGCCCCTCTGAAGGTCTGTCATATACTTGTGGTATGTTCTGTGTTCTAAAATGTAATCCATTGAGTCATTATGCACCTGCAAAGGCAACTGTAGCAGAGCAGAATTAGGTCAGCAAGAAAGTGCAGAGGATTATGCATATTCAAAAAACAATACACTACTGAAAGACAAGCTTCAGATACTTCAAAACTGCAAAAACACCAACACCTTTGAATTTGCTGGTGATTATGCATATTGCATGGTCATCCCTAAGACAACCTTGGCAGCAACTTCAAACAATGACTGCATTGATCCAGCAAATTTTCATATAAGAAAACCTTTCATTCAGATTGAACTTTCCATGTAGGTGGTCTTTAATACTTTTTCCATTCATTTCCATAATAAGTATAGGAAATATTATCATAAGTTTGACTGGTCAAACTATATTTTTACTTTCAACATTGCAACTTCAGATTCTCAGTTTTCTTGTTTTTCCAAACAGTCCAGACAATGCTGTTATAGTAATGTGAATCTGTTACTAGCACCCTGCCTTAGGGTGTGGAGCAGTGGTTGCTTCTGCTTGAGCTATGCTGCTAATAATAATAGAAGCTCACAGTCAGTTTTGTTTAGTCCTGTCCCCACATGTACAGTTGTGAAACTTTATTTTTGTGCCATTGCAACTGTGGTGGTATGGCTTTTATATCTGTTATCTCTTTGCCCCTGAGATTGCATGCAATCGTCAAGGAATAGTCTATTATGCAATCAAATCCTGTCATCATCCAACTGTGATGCAATGTGATTATTCAAGAGTTGGTGCATTCTGGAATATAGTATCAGTGACCACAAGCAGTCCTACATGCTGGGACAGTGCACCTTTTCCAGATGAGCAGGAAATACACTGGTGAGATTGGACATTTTCCAAATCTGAAGCAATAGAAGATAGATTTGCCTGATATGGGGTGCCACCTACCCCAGTTGTATATCGGGACCTCCACAATAAATACACCTGTAGTTTCCCTTACTATGAAGCTCTGCCTGGATTTGTGACTTGTTGCAGTATGAGCCACATTTCACAAGCAGGTAAATAGCTCAGATCACTGTGACCAAAAGACTGAGCAGATGCTGCTGCAAACAATGAAACACCATCTGTATCACACAGACAGATCTAGCCTAATTTAGAAATAATGGCATCATCAGACCTTCAGCCATTTACTGTATCAAATTCAGATGTGCTGGTGTTAAGTTCACACTCATAGGTGAGCATCCAAAACATGTCCCGTATTTTACTCTGATGTGGTACCTGTGTCTGTATTTCCTGCACTTATACTTGGAAAAAATATTTTATGCAAGGCAGTGCTCCACCCACCTCCATCCCTACAGCTTGGTAAGGCAGGTATGAACATTTTGGAGCCTAGAACTTTTCCAAAAAATAAATGAGGTGAATTATTTTGGATTTGGTGTTTTTTTTAATTCATTGTTGACTCTCATATCAGACATCTGCCATTAGCCATGTCCCAGAAATGATCCTCTGTCAGTAATTCCACTTCCCTGAAATTTGTCTGAACTACCACTTCAAATTGGAGTTCTGTGTCCTTGTATAAGCAGTTGTGAGACGTGACAAAAGTGTGATTAGGTTGTCACCATTTTGACAAGTTTGGTTAGGCTGGCTGTAGCCATGTGTTGACACTTTAGTGGTAGACTGACATATGAGTGGGATCCATGAGGTGTTTTAGAATGTAGGACCTTAAGAATAGTGAAACACTAAACATGGTGCAGTTTAACAAGATGTGATACACTGTTTTTTTGACAAGAGTCCTTCTGAGTATTAATTGTGATCTCTCTAATTCACTTTATCAAGTATTGACTGAAACTGCTAGCAGTTTCTTGATTGGTCGAGTCTATGAAACCAATAATTACTTTTTTCTGTCAAATGAAAGACGATAAAGACCTGGCAGGACTCTAGAGGCCTGATTCTAGAAGACTTGCACTCTATGTAAGTGGCTTACTCCAGCATAGGCCTGCTTTATATGCAGGCCTTATACCAGAAGTCATTTACACTTTTTTGGTTTTGTACTTCAGTCATGTTGATGCTGAAAGAATTGTGTGAACTTTAGTATACAGAGGTTTGACTACAAGATAACTGATGTTTAATTAAATAATGTATGACAAATATCTATACACTTGATATATGCTTATGTTATATAACTTACAATAGTATACAATACAGAGAGAGTAGGATATTACTAGCCTTATGAAATCTTTGCATAGTTCACACATTATTCAACTCTTGGGATAAAATAATATGCTATGATAACTTAAGGAACTTAAGCCTGGCGCTTTTCTTTCTTTTAACATTTTTTTTTGAAAATCGTATATACAAGAACAAACATACTAATGCAATTTAAATAATGGATGACCTGTACTTGCCAGCCTGATTGGAGACCAAACATTCTCCTGAAAAGTGTTAATGTACAAGTAATGCCCACTAAAAAGCAATTCTGCTCCTTCAGAGCAGCATATTACGGTGCCACAATGCTTGGATAGACAAAAAGCAAATGTGTAACATATTTTTAACTCACAAAACTTCACTTTCTTGTTTGGTGAATGTAAAGTTAGAAAAAGTGAACAGATTAAAACAAAAAATACAACTGTGAGTGTGTGTGTGTTTGTGTGTGTATATTTCTAAGTATATGAATGTGAGTCTGTAGTTCTAAATGTATGTTTGTGTGTGTATGTGCGTGTAGATATGCACATTAAACACTTGCATAACAAATATTTTTGATATAAAATACTTTCTCCAACAACAATTGCATACACTACAGCAAGTTTGAATCATTTGGTGGAGGAACTCTTTTAATCAAAAACATATAAAAATATATAATAATAGTAAAAATATAAAACAATTTAACAGATAACCTATTTACTAAGTGCAATAATGCCCTCCAGTTTTTGTGTTACTAGGGGAAATAACATCTTTCCAGGGGTAGAGAGGCCCTCTGCCTGCAGAGTCAGTACTCACAAGACCCCTAGCCTGGGGTTCAGTGAAACAGTATGAAGTGATCATAGAACACATATTATTAAACTGGCTGTTTCCTCTTTAAACACTGTCCCTTTATAGCAGAAATCCACTATGAGTAAAATAAGGGGGCCAGTTACAAACCCCACATTGACAAACCAGACTATGGTTGGCACCTCTTAAATGCCTAGCTGAAGAAATATACTAGAGATACCATTGACTGTATAGTGTGCCCTGAAAGGCAATACATTATTATCTGACAAGTTGTACTTGACAAGGCATGCAGTGAGTAATGCAAAGTAATAAAAGTTAGTTTTCTGCTAATCTAAGTTGCCAATCTAGGCTGTAGCTAGTACTTGACAGCAGTCTACAACATTTTTAAAAAAGACAAGGCAGCTGCTTATCATTTACTATTTTATTTTAAGTACCTACCATGACAAAATGTGCTCCCCAAAAATTTATTTTATAATGTGATTTATTTGTTTACTTGTGTACATAAAAAGTTTGACAGCACTTGGCATTCATAAATCATCAGTTTATTTTATCAGCATATTTGTTTGTCACAGTTATTACTAATCACTCCTCTATTATCATTGATTGATGGTTTTCTGTGCTCCAAAAGCAATTTTCTGCTCAAGGAGTAAGTAAATCCGTTAGGCTGACAGTGGGGAGGGGGTATTTGAAAGGCTTTATGAAGTGTGCTATCTTGCAATATGAGGTAATGTCAACAGAAGAGGTGAGTCAAACATTAAAAAATATGAGATGGTACAAAACTACTGATAGTGATTATTTCCTAATCAATAAAAATAGAGTCGTGGAAGCTTATGGAAGTACTCAAAGTTCATGCACACCTGTAAAGGTCTTTGTTTAATTTTTAAAAGCACAATATTTATAAAGTAGGGAACAACGCTAATATAGGGCAGGAAATCCATTTCACTACTGAATGATGACTTATGTTATCTGTGGCCTACAACATAAGTGAAGCTTAAAATGAGTGATTATGAAAATGAAGAACTTTGAAACAGTAAAGAATAGAAAGGCAAGCATTTTCTAGAACATATGATATTGAGTTTTTCATACATCTCTAACTCACAACATTCAGAATAATAGCAGTATCTTTCAAAATTGATAGTTATGTCTCAAATCTTATCATTTAAGTTTTAAGTTTTTGTAGTGTCATAAAATTTGCTGTTGTCTTAATAGAATACAGACTCGATATGCTTCAATTCAGAGCACATATAAGTTAATGTTTGGAATCCAACTGCATTCTAAATACAATAAAAATTGCTCAGCCTGAGAAAAAAGGCATAAATGAGGTTTGGAACAGACTGATTTGTCCTGGGACAACTTCAAGTGGGGCTAGATAAGTAGAGTAGCAGGAATTAGGAGGATAAGGGGAGGATAGGGTTAAATGGGATGGAGGGGTGTGTGGGAGGAAATGAGGTAAGGATAGGGAGGGGCATAAAGGGTTTTAGGCAAGTGTAACTGTTGTAGGAGTCACATTTTTGGTGTGAACTTGCTATAGCAAGTACTACATCTGCGACAACCTGTAGGTACTTAAGGGTACAGGTAGGCTTTGAATTATTCTGGTAAAGTAGGGAGGAGCCAGATTATAGTGTGCTTTTTTTCACTCTCTTTCTTGTGTTGCTGCTGGGTCAGCAGAAGGGACTGAAGTGAGGGTGGTCTACATCTATGGAGAACATCTTTGAGATTGCAGTTGGGGGCTAGTGAGCAGAGTATTCTTCTTAATGGTATGGAAGGGCAGAGAGGGGCACTTTTGTCTCAAGGTTTCAGTAGTTGGCTATAACATGGAATTTAAGGGTGTAGGTAAAGTAGCGTGCCACATCGAGCCTTCTGGAGAGTGAGGCTAATGCAAATCATTTAGTTAATGGCAGAAGCTTTAGTAATGGCAGTTAATTTGGTTTACCAGCCTTGAAGAAGTAGGTGAACTAGCCCTAGTTCTTGGGGGCAGAATTTCGTTTTCGCTATTCTGGTGTGGCAGTCCTAATAGTTCCTGATCCATGCTGGCCCTCCTGTGATGAACGTTGAATGCTTTCATGGGCTTGAGGTGACTTATTGTGCTGGCGAAGACAGCGTGCAGGCTTTGACTCCTTGGGGCTTCTGTAAAAATTAAAAAAAAAAAAAAAACAACTTAAATTAGCGATACGATTCGATCTCCTGTGTGGGGTTCTTAGCTCATTAGTAGTGGTGGGTTTGTGGCTTCCCTCCCATGGGCAGTTTGGGGTATTTGCCTTAGTGAAATTGCAAATAATTTTCCCCTGTGTTGAGCAAGTTGGTCTGACTATGGTTGCCACTCATGTGTGGTAGCAGAGTCTGTCTGAGGATTGTGGCCATCATTTCTCAATAGCACAGTTTTCGCAAAATATCCAGGCATAACTTTCAACATTTACATGCTCATCAAAAGTTTGTTCCCCCTTTTCTATTGGCAGCTCACTTCATAAAATTTTACTTTTCTGGGAGTGAGTGGATATATATATGGAGGGGAGAAAAAAAAAAGAAGAAAAACTCTCGATCATCATCCCATGGTGTTGTGAGGAGGAGCATCAATATTCCTGCAAGGAGTATACAAGTGTGTTTCAGGGAGGTTGTTGGCAAGCAGGTTACCGTTACAGCATACTTTCAGGTTCAGACCTCGATACCAGATTGGTGTGAGGTATGGTGACTTAAGGAAACTGTATTTGACAATTTTGGAATAAGTTGCACTGTGACCTCCTTTAGGTTATGTTTACTGGGGTAGTTTTCAAACACGCTCAGTAGGTAGTGACCAGAGTTAGATGGATGGGTTTAATGTTTTATGTTGCTGGGTGCTTGGAAGGAATGGAGAAGAGGTTGTTGGTTGTGTTTTGTTTTGTACATTTGGTGATCAGTCCTTTGGTTTTGTCCCTCATGCCCGGGTTTGTGTCTGTGGGCTTGCAGATTTTTGGTGAATGGATTGAGGTTGTCAGCAGTTACTATACATGGTGGACTTTTGAACCATACCTATCAACTGTACAGATTTCTGCAGTCATATTTTAACACCTTTTTAGCAGTAAGAGCAATAGTTGGCATCTGTAGGGGCTGGAATTTGTTTTAATGGCAGAATGTCCCCCCTTCTTTTTTTTTTTTTTTTTGTTTCCCACACTTTGTCTGTGCCTCATAAAAATGGTGTGATGAATGTGTTTGTTATTTAACAATTTCCTGAATTAATTGTTTTATTGTTGAATGTATTACTCTCTTTTAAAGATGGGTAACAGGAACTGGAACTTGACAGGGATGGGAAAAGGTAATACTACTAGGGAGGGTTTGCATTTAGATCTCTGCCCCAATAAAGTGAAACACTTGGAAAATGAGTGAGCCCAAGCATTGTTCCATTGGGGTTTTGCATTTGTTGGGGGTTGCTTCTTGGCATGGTCACAGAGAGCAGGGCTTCATGTCATCCGTGAGGTTCACTGTTAGTGGTTGTGCTGGAGGCTGTGGTGTTAGGAGAATGGTACAGTCATGAGGAAGATATCGGTAAAGCATTGTGGTGGAAGATGGTCAAGGATGATATACTGGCTCTAGGTGGTTTCTTTGTTGCTGACTTTGTGTTTGTGGGATATGAGAGGATGCAATCTATAGAAATAGGTCATTGAAGGGATTAGGTGTTCCTGAAAGTTGGTCCAGATATGGTATAGTTTGTTGCATTCACTAGTGTCTGTGGAGCGATGACTTACAGATAAAGGGGGGCAACTTTTCTAGACATTTATTAATTCCACTTTGGTGGAATTAACATCAGGTATGGTTTAAGTTTCCCCCATTAACTCTCTTTTCGTTTCTCAAGACAATGGAACCTTTGACCTTTGCCTAGGCGGACTTCTTTGGTCCACAGGCCAAATAGGATACTTTTTGAGGTGGGTATCATTGGGGAGGGCTGGAGTTCCCTTCTCTTAGGACTGCAGAGTGTCTGTTATGAATAAGGAAGGGGGGAGGTTTTGAAGTGCAGGCATTTTTGACAATTTTGGTCATGCTTCTAGGTACGGATTCAGGGTATTTTTCATGGGTCTTGAGGCACTGGAGAGTGTCATTCACTGCAACACAGGCTTGGATTAGTGTTAGCCATTAGGGGGAGGGTAGAAACTGCAGACTGTTGCAGAAGGTACAGTTTTACCTCACAATCATACCGCTCAACTGTCCCTGATTTTCAGGGATATCCTTTAGCCTTCCCTCTTAATCCCTTCTAAAACCGGTGACTTTTGCAGGGAAGTGGGTGAATTACACTTAATGAATAAAGGCAATAATAGGACTTATAGACTGCTTTTACTTCAGAAAAAGTATGTTAATTCATATGCTCTGATTCTGCTGATGTCTCCAGTTAATTTTACTTATATTTTAAAAGTGTCCCTGATTTTTCTTGATTTGCCTCTGGTTCTGTTATTGTTTGGTTGAGAGTTATGCCTCACATGCGAATAGATGCATTTAAGGCTGAAACTTTACATTTCAAACTTTCCCAGGAAGAAAGGCATGCCAATCTAATCTCCTTTGTCATTAGCTGGGGATGATATAAAATGGACGGTTCGTACTTGTGTTTAGGGATATTCATTTGCATGGGCAGTCCTTGGTGCCTTTCATCAGTGCTTCCAGGTCACAATATACATGCCTCACTTTGCATTCCAGGAATTGTGGTGGGCTAATATAGTGTAAAACTGGATTGAAGATTACTTCAGGAAGCTTTCATAATTAGCACTATAATGAGCCTGAGGAGTGCATGTCTCTCTCCCATTTTGCCATTGTGCTCTGGTGTGAAAGGAAATGTGGTGTGGGGGTGTTGTTACATATAAGTTGTGTATCATTTTCTGGTGGCAAGTGGTGGCATATGTAAGTACATTAGCTCTACGTACCACTGGTAAGCATCAGGGTGTGTTGTGTTTTTCTTTTTTTTTTTTCAGGTGAGTGATTAATTTCTGTACAGATACTTTCATGACTCTCATCAACTGCTACACTCAGATCAGTGACTAAGTGGCTAGTAGTCATAGCAGTACTTATTAGGCTGAGTGCAGAGCTATGAATCACACCTCTGTGGACTCAACTACATTGCTGAGAGTTTTAAAAAAAATGTTTTTGTACATAGAATGTGGTAGACCTGGAAGCTGGCATGCACATTTACTGCTATTTTGCAGTAAAGGGGACATTGCTGCCCTGCTGTGGTAGAATGGACAGATTTCATCTAATAATTTAAGTCTGTCTTTAAACTTTGGTAAGTTCATTACTTTGTGTTCCCAGATCTGGCAGGTGCATTATGGGGAGATGTAAAAAATGGGGGAGGGGGTATATGGATATGGTGTGGGCCTCACTGACGCAAGGTAAAGGGTCTGATGAGGGCTTTATGTTGTCATTGAAATGTGTTGGTTGTACACATGCTGAGAATTTACTGTTTTTCTTTTTTTTAGGTGGAGAGGCACACAGTGGACCTTGGCTGATGGCCAGAAAGAAGAAGGCCCAAAATGTGATGGGGCAGTTGCAGTGGATGTCCTGGATGCCAGAGTGGTGCACAATGAGGTCACAAAGGGCAAGGTGCAGAGTGAGCAATGGTTAGTTGCCTGAAGAAAGTGTGGTGGTGAGGTGACTAATCCTGCTGGGATGGAGGTTCTGGTGACTGGAACGGAGCACTATGAGGTCACAGGTAGTACTATTTCGGGTTCATTTAGGCATGTCAGAGTTACTGCAATTTGGATAGTGTGGGGGCAAGTGAGGAAGTATGTTTGGGAGTAGGTTAACACAGTGTTGGGGATTGGTTATGGGGTGTGTGTGATTCCCACAGGTGGGGTAGAGTCACAGCAGTCATAGGATCATAGGAAGGATGGATGGGAGGTTGGAGGTTATATGTGCGCTTTATAACAGTAGGTCAGGTGCGAGAGCTATCGTAGGTATGCGAGGGTTGGGGAACTAGGTATTTCTGTGTTTAGGATAAAGTTATAGGCAATGAGCAGGACATGGTGTCAGAAGGGTAGGTTATCTGGAGTAGGGACTGTGAAGTTGGTTCAATTTAGTAGGCATTAGTTTCACACAGGAAGCTGGGGTATTGGGGGCTTGTTTTCACTTGTTATGGCAGTGGTAAGGTTGTTGGTGCTGGCAGCCTAGGCATGTCAGGTGGGGTTTAGAAGGATTAGATGCGTGTGGCAGGATCATGGGGATGGTTTATAGATTGAGTGGGTAGATGGATAGATGCTGATTATTGTAAGATGGGCTTTGTGCAGGGACTGGTCTGGCTATATAGAGTTCAAGGGGTTATAGTTTTGGTGGCATTTGTTATGGCTGTAGTTAATCATTCTGAAAATGTTTTGAGGGGAAGCAAGGTGAGGTTGGTCTTTAGGTGCTACGTGCGTATTGGATAGTGGAAGGGATGGTAGGATGGCTCTTGGTCATTATTATATAGGGCTGCTGTTAGGGATAGTTGGCAATTGCCCTTGCGTGGTTTCAATGGCAGTGGGTTAACTTTTGTGAGGGATCAGGGGTTTACACTCAACCGTAGCCTACTGGCTATTTTTGTTATGTATGTGATAGGGTATATAACTTGGGGGGGGTTGGGCTGGTGGCTTGTGTGAGGGACAAAAGGATGGTTGAGGGTATATTGAGTATTTGGTTTCTGTATTAAACTGGTTTAGGAGGTTCATTTGGGTTGTTGTGGATTACGGTTCATTTTCAGTTGTCAGTATCGAACTTGTAGGGCTTGTGGTGGTTGGGCTGCTAAATACCATGATGGCCATTTTAAAACATTTTGTTATAATGGATAGTTGGTGTGATGTCATGGTTGTTATTGCATTGACGTTAAGGAGATTTATTTTGGTTATTACATTCATTGGGTGTTAAATGAGGTTACAATGTGGCGCAATGTTATGTAATTTCCGCTGCGTGGTTTTCAGTGGCAGTGGGCTTAGCGTTTGGTTGTCCAGTTGGCTGGTAATGCCCTTGGAATCATTGTGAGGCTTTCATTGGTAGTGATGTAAGGATTATTTAGTTAATGTGCAGTGGTTATGCAAGGTTTATGAGGTTATGGTTTGCTACCTTACCATAGGAGTCGATCAGTGGTTTGTTTTCAGCTGTTTAGGTAATCGGCATATTTCAATAATTATGTGATAGGGTTTTAGGAGGTGATGACTCTGATACAAATTGGTTAGGGGATGGGGTACACCAAATGATGTTTGGCCTAATGTCTTAATGGTGGCTAGGTTGCTGGAAGTTTTGTCGAGAGAGGGGGAATAGTCTGGTCAGGCTGGTCGGAGGAGAAGTGGGGCAGGCATGCCCTCTTCTGTTCTCCCTCTGGTGTTGGATGTTCAATTCAATAAGATGGGAAGGAAAGTGAGCAGTTGCGTTGCTTGATAAGTAAATAAGCAAGCAGAGCTGTTTATTTGGTTGGAGCTGTAATTCAATAAATTGAAGGTGAGTGGTGTAACGCTGCCTTGTAAGTGCAAGGATAAGTGAGCAAATGGGGGGTGCTGCTTATTCCAAGGGTGAGTGGTTACACTGCCTTTATGGTTATTTATTTTATGTTTTTTTTTTCATGAAAGTTATCACCTGTGTCATGTTTTGGTTGAAATTAATAACTATTGGTTAACAATCATGTTTATGAAAGTTTAATAAAGGTCATCAAATGTCATTTGGTGTGATGTGTTTACTGAAGGGGACCGGGACAAATGAGGTTTGAAACAGACTGATTTGTCCTGGGACATCTTCAAGTGGGGCTAGATAAACAGAGTAGCAGGAATTAGGAGGATAACGGGAGGATAGGGTTAAATGGGATGTGTGGGAGGAAATGAGGTAAGGATAGGGAGGGGCTTAAAGGGTTTTAGGCAAGTATACCCAGGGAAGGAGTCACATGTATGGCGTGAACTTGATACCCTACTTCCCTTCCCTTTTTATTAGTGGGGATTGTGGTTATTTCAGTTTGGCTAGTGCAAAGAAGAGGGGCAGGTTTGCCTTCTTCTGTTCCCCCTCTGGTGTTGGATGTTCAATTCAATAAGTTGAGAAGGAAAGGGAGCGGTTGCATTGCTTGATAAATAAATCAGCAAGCAGAGCTGATTATTTGGTTGGAGGTGTAATTCAATAAATTGAAGGTGAGTGGTGTAACGCTGCCTTAAGTGCGAGGATACGTGAGCAAATGGGAGACGCTGCTTATTCCAAGGGTGAGTGGTTACGCTGCCCTTGTGGTTATTTATTTTATGTTTTTTTTCATGGATGTTATCACCTGTGTCATGTTTTGGTTGAAATTAATAACTATTGGTTAACAATCATGTTTATAGAAGTTTAATAAAGGTGGTCAAATGTAATTCGGTGTGATGTGTTTATTGAAGTGGACTGGGCCAACTATATATTGTAGACAATTATGGTACATTATTCATTCCTGTAAGACAAGTGAATTCAGAACACAGCCAAGTTGATTACTCTAAACATTATACCAGTTTTCTCAATGTTTCTTGTACTGAACTGGCAAAAATATGTACATCTTAGAAGTACATCCATATTACTGGAAAGTGTGTGTGTGTGTGTGTGTGTGTGTGTGTGTGTGTGTGTGTGTGTGTGTGTGTGTGTGTGTGTGTGTGTGTGTGTGTGTGGCTATACATGCACACTTATGTGTATGTGAGCTATGTATGTGTGCATTCACTCATGCATTCACCCATGAGTACGCACGGGCGAGTGTGTATGTGTGTGTGTGTGTGTGTGTGTGTGTGTGTGTGTGTGTGTGTGTATGTGTGTGTGTGTGTGTGTGTGTGTGTGTGTGTGTGTGTGTGTGTGTGTGTGTGTGCGCGTGTGCGCGTGTGTGTGTGTGAGTTACGTGTTTAATGGGATGTTCAACCTGGCAAAACAATTTTCCATTGGGGGCTCGGGAAGAAGACAAGGTTTAATAAACAATAAGCAATGTGGATCTAAATTCTTAAGTACAAAAATGACTATACACAAAGCAATCAATATACAGGGAGTACTACAACAATAAAGTGGATGCACACAGATGTGTAAGTGCTGAAGAAATGTATATATTCATCATTTACAGATTTTCAAGGACTGACAAATCTCTGGTACATTATGTATGATATGTTATCTATGCTAAATCAAAAGGTAATATTGTAAAGTAGTTAGTGCAAAGGTTAACATTTTCTGGGTTCCCAAGAAGTTTCAGCTTAAGGATCCCACTAATAACTGTTGCTGCCACAACACATTGTTACTCATTCTGCTAACTGCCCCATTTATTATCACATTCTCGCCATCATTTCACTTTAACACTTTAACCTTCTCATTCCTTTTTATCAGCAGGACCACTTCATCTCATTTTTCCAGTCACCTACATCCTTGTTTCCCTCTTTCAGTATAAATATTTTCTTACTGCAGGGGCCTCTAACCTAAATACTCTTTTATTTCAAACAGAATAGCCAGATGTGAACTTATAGCTGCTATGCTCTTGTACAGTTGCTTTAGTTTCAGCTGTGGTGCTGCTACAAATTTACGTACCACATTCAGACAACAAGTTTCATAGATGTTCATTCAGACCTCCATTCTTTTGAATCTCTTATTAATCAATTCTGTACTGATAATTCCACCGATTTCTCATAGCAATACTCACACTAGAAGCTGATACAGTTTCATCCTCCAGTCCTCTATCATAGTAAAGATCCATGTGGTCATACATGAAGATGGTAGACAAAGATTTAACAAGCTGAAATAAAAAAGTTTAGCAACCTGGCTAACATTTTCTTTTTCATACTTTTTTACATGTTACCAGTTTTTATATCTTCTCTGACAACTATTTTCTTTCAAGATTAGTTGAAATGCAGTTTGGGAATATAAGCTTACATTTAGTAAATTACTGGTAAGAGCATAAAAGGCTTTTCTTTTTTATTGGTGCAATTATACTCAATAAGCTTATCACCAAATAGATTTAATTTATCAAAATTAATCCAAACTGCTACAGCAGCCTTTAAGTTTGTACTCACCTCTAATAGTGTTGTCTCATCCAGTGACAGCATAATTCTGTGCATTGGACATCTAGCCAATGTGCAGTTAGCTATAAACAATGGAATAATTGTGTGCACTCCAGTACCTGCAATAAGGTGCCAGTCAAGTCTAACATCTATAATGTTAGTCAATGTAAACGAACAGGCCTGTGGTTTTACATGTAGTAGCAGTTTAGTCAGTTTAGGTTAGAATGCTTCCAGTATACCTTGCAGTTCTGGCTCTTCCACCTTTCTTGGATTTTGTTTTTGCTCAATGCTTCAGTGGGGCACCAAACTTAAAATCTCTTTGACTGTTACTAATGCTTCCTGCCACAGCATTATCACATTATATCCACTCTGGAAAGAAGATGGTTGCCCAACCATGCTGTCTGAAAACAGGGCACAACATTTTGCAAATTCTTTGGTATAGCAGTTAAACTCAAATATATTACATGTTTATTTTTCCCCTTTCAGTTCGATTCTCAGCTGGAGCACCTTCTTTGTGGAGTCTGCATGTCCTCCCCACGGTTGAGTGGTGTTTGAAAGACATGCGTTGAATGGGCGTGCCTTTGTTGAAGGTTGGATGTTGAGTTGGCACCTTGGCACCCATAAAAAATCTACTGCCAATCATTAGCGGACCGGAGTTCCACTGTGGCGACCCCTAACTGAGAAAAGCCAAAAGAAGAACAAACATTTACAGTAATCTTCTCAGCCTGGTATAACAACAGTAAAAAAGTGAAACAAAAGTGCCTTAAGTGTCATATCTTAAAAGTAAATTAACTAGATCCTGATCCTAGTAGAGTAATCTGGATTACGTGAACCATTCTGAATGCACTCAGTCCACATGTTGGAATAATGTTTTGTCACGTGCTCATTGTGTACATGCCAAAGTCTCCAGGGGTCCATATTAGACTCTGTCTATACAATTTATTGATCAGTTATATGTCATCCTACTCTCATCTGGCATAACTCATACAATATGTAGATGTCTTAACTTTACCCATTTCAGCTAACAATAGCAGAGATCACCCACCACCTATCGAGTAGTTTCACAGTGCACCAAGACTTGCTAGCAGGCTCAAGTGTTTTAGTTACTCTCATAGAAACATATTCTCATGTAACCTATTTGACTGACCTCTGTTTAGTGGCCTAGATAATACAGTCATCACCTAGTATTGTAACAACAGAAATGGTGGAATTATTAAGCTCCTACAAGTTTTCAGAGACCAGAGTCTGAAAGTCAGTATACATAAAAGCAAGGTTATCAATAATATAAAAGTCGCAGTACTGTAATACAGTGTTAACCCTCATCTTATAAACCATTTTGTAATTATAATAGCTTGATCATATGTGCTCTTAATCTGCAAAAGAATAACATTATCTTTGCTAGTCTGCAAACTACAATACTGAATTAAACAAAGCACTTCTCTGACAAGACTGCAGTGTTTGCTTGGACTTCTGTGTCCCCAGTTATGGTGTAAAACTGATTTTTTTTAAATGTCTTTAATTTTATAATTCTCCCCACCTTCCCTGTGTTGACCATGCTGCCATTAGCCTCTGACTGTAGTGGAGGTATTCATCTATGCTAAAAAGCTAAGTTACTGCAGAATTGTTTGACATGGGTATGTCATTTAATAATATGATAGCTTGATATGCCATACAGTGAGGAGACCTATTATATTATTTATACAACCTATTTGGTTGATGTGGAAAATACTGGTTTTACAACAGGATGTCTAGATCATTCACCAGTCATAATTTTAAGACACATCAGAGATTGCTAATTTTTTTTTTGTAAATTGTTTCACTTGGTATTTATTGGCAGTATAGAGCACTCAAGAGATGAAGCAATATATGCAATTTATTATATTTGTATTAACTAACATTTTTATGCTCTTGCAAACGTGTGGCTGGCAATATTTGCTTTCCATAACCAATAGCTATTTAGCATGCATTCTATCATGTTGTTCATGTTAGGAAGTCAAACATTTTCTATAAAAGTGTGCAAGTTTTTTATAGCATCCTGATTAACCTTATATGACTTCTCTGTAGCGCTTATGTTTATGACACACAGAGATGTTCATCCTCGATATACTTTTAGCATGAATTTACTTGCTATCAGAATAGTAAGACCATCTGTGCATCATTCCTTGTACTTTTTAGAATGTACTTACCTGATGGCAGTATGGTACACCATTCATACTCCTTATGTGAGAGAACATGTTTTCTCTTTCTGCCTTTAGAATACTCTGAAAAAATGCACATTTTTCCAATTTATCACACTTTTCAGAATATTCATCAAGTAAGCATTTAACCTATTATTTTTATTTATTTATTTATGGCAACTACTCTTGTGTTGTGCTTAACAACTGAAGATGTTTGTGTTTTGTTGTTGGGTAAGTGAATAGAAACAAACCATTCAGGATACTGATATTTGTTTAGTATGCATTTTATTTTGCCTGATGTCACTTCATTATTAGCAATAAATATAATTTATAATATTAAGTTTTCATCTTTGCGGTTATCAGTTCTAATCTAGGCATGGCTCTAGTTGTCTTTAGTTGGTTTGATTTACAATGTTGATTGAAACACCAGAATCAGAATATATTAGCATGCTTGATTTTTTGTTTCTGAAGTAACTTCTTTTGCTGGTTTATTCTTGGTCACATCACTGTACACAGTGAACACACTGTCTGGCAGTTAACACAAAGTATTAAAGCAATGAGATGTTTGTTGTAGTTCAGAGTTTGATTTCTTCAGTATCCATCTGTATACTGTGCGACTCTGAGCAAGTCAATTATGCATGCAGTGCTGTGGTGCATTAGGAAAACTGGGCTATGATTTCCTAGACAGTGTGCCCAGTAATGGCCTATAAGCATTTTGATTATCTGTTTCTGATGTTTCACTTTCACTGCCTGACTGTGATTCATCAGACATCCTGCTAATCATTTTTGTTTGGGTAGTGTTTCTTTTCGGTATTTTGATAGTCAGATTTTTGTTCTTCCACAAAATGTTTGCCTCCCTTAGTATTTTTTTTACATTCTTGACTAATTTGTTAAACATTTTTTTGCAGTTTGTATATAGTCTACCTTTTGTAAGATTAACTCCATTATTAATCTGAGATGCATTTGACACCATTTTAAATCTGCTACTTTGTCACTCAGAAACCTACTCTATTGCGGAATGCTGTCTTAAACCTGCCATCTCCGACTTAATACCTTTGCTTCTTGTTCTGAAATTTGTAATAACTTTCCATAGCTTAGTAAGTCATTGAAAGTGATATTCATATCATAAAGTCCCTTTCATCTGGCCTTTGCTGAGGGGCAGTTCAGGACAATCTTTATTTTTATTTTGAAATCACTATCTGCCAAAAGCTTCAGTAGTGATTGCCTAGAATTTCATTTTGTTTTTGCATGGCTTTCCTTAGCTTGAACCCTTTAATGAAAGTACTTAATTAGCTGTTCTTTTTCAGCTTCATTTATATCTTAATTTCCTGATAATGATTAGTATATATTAAATGTCTTATCACCATCTATGTGAATCCAAAAGCACACGGCCTTTTGTTCCCAGTATTGTTAAGTATATGTATGCTATCATTTTTTCGATTTGAATACTAGACAGTGACTGCCTATGTCTGCATTAAGAAATAGAAACAGAAAGGACTCACGTAAAGAGTAAAGACAGAAATCACTTGGTGTATATATATATATATATATGTTTTGCCAGTATGACCAACACTTCCAGCTCACATATGTTGAATTCAGTTCAAAGTGAACCTTTTGTTTATAAAATGAAAGCTGTGTGAATAAGCTGAAAAGGAAGTGACGCAATGTTTCTGTTGTGAAGTTCTGCCTAAACTCAGAAATCCCATGTTTCAGTAATTTGCATTATTCATTTACAGTGCATGGAGGAAACTATATGTGAGCTGGTCTGAAAAAAAAAGAGTTGAGCTCCCCAAAACAAGTACTTCATAAGATTATGGACATGCTAGCAACCATGTTATCATTTTACAGGGAAATCACCGAGCATGTGAATCTGCAAGAATTCAAGCTGAAAATATTATCAGGAGTCAGATTACAGCAATAAATTGGGACAAAAGCCCAAAAAATAGGAAAAGATTTTAAATATTACACTTATAAAGAAGCAAGACTAATTGCTTTTGCATTGACAAGCATTTTCTGAAAGTTATGAAGCCTGAAATTCAAATGTATTCATTACTTAGTGACTTCTACTCTCAGTGATTTGCCAGAATTAGGAAGAGTAGACTACAAATATAAACCAAAAATCTGGCACAACTCCTGATGGAACCTTTAGAACTAATCTGCTTGTTGAGCTTAGATTTATTTATTGTCACTCAGCTCTTTCAAGGTGTTATGCACTAACTACACACACACACACACACACACACACACACACACACACACACACACACACACACACACACACACACACATGCACATGCACATATACACACATTCTGCAAAAATATGGTCAGCTGAGAAGTATGCCTCCACAGCATGCCATAGGAGGTGATCATTAGGTGATTACTAATGCACACCAGAATTTCTTTGAGGAAAAATGATATTTGCTTTATATAAAATAATTGAATGCATTTCACAAGTTGTTAAATTACAGTAACGCACACATACTGTTTCTTACAACTTGTTTGTCCAAGAAAGACATACCACAGAAGTATGAATAGATCCAGAATACTTGACTTATTCATATAAACTAGGAAGGGCCTTTGTTTCTGTTACCACAAAGGCCAGTTACTTGTGATGTCTGATGCAACTGCTGTTCCTAAATAAGTTATAACTAACTTTGATCAATAATTACTACCTTTTTAGGACTTGCATGATGGCTTGGATTACTGAAGCATCAAAAGCAAACCATGAATTTAAGCTGCCAATACCCAGAAACAGAAAGGTGGGACACTAGTGGGACCTTTTCCTTGGGGCAATAAATGTTAGGTGACTTTTAGGCATCAGAAGCAAGAGGAGTGATAGATACAAGAAAGGTGCCATCAGCAACAACTTCTCAGCTTCCCATAACACTCAACACACCAAAGGGGAGCATACTTCCATTTATCCAGCGGAACAAGCCTTATGCAAATAGGTTCATAGGTTCACAGGTTTATACTAGGCTATCTGCCCTAAGGCATTTATAAGCCTAGCCCAAAGTTTTGTGGCTTATGTTAAAAAATACTGTGCCCATTAGTTTGTTGTGCCTCTGTCCAGCAGTGACACAGAGATGATTCCCAGGATAAACCTACGATCTCCCATCCACTGGTCAAGATTTCTCTTGAACAGAGCCAGCGAGGTGCTCTGCCTCACATGGACCTGGATTTTATTCCACAGCATAGGGAGTCTCTGGGTGACAAATCTATCCCTCCAGCATGTTCTATTTATATCCGTGCTAAGGTTTAAGTCACTTGCTCTAGTGGATCTGGTAGATTTGGATTTTTTGAGGTGGAGCATGTCCATTAATTCCGGGTTGGACATGGCCTTGTATGTCAGGCACAGGTCACCTCTGAGCAGGTGGTATGCGACTGAATAGAGCTGGAGTTTCTTCAGTCTGGCAGCATATGACAGATTTTGGAGTCCCTTTATCCTTTTGGTGAGGAACTTTTGGGGTCTCTCCAATTGCTGCAGGTGTCGGGTGAGATACATCCTGATTGGGGCATTGTACTCGATCATTGGTCTGATAAGTGAAGAGTACAGGGGAACAATGACCTCACTTGATCTGGATGTGAATCTCTTCATGAACAGGTGGGCAATGTAGAAGGTCTTTCTAACCACTTTAGCAATGTGAGTGTCAAAAGAAACGCCACTGTCAACCTGGGTCCCCAGGTCCCTGATAACCTCTTCTGTGCTTAATGGATTGCCACCTATATGGTAGCTTGGGGTTACCTTGTTTTTCCCGAAGGGTATGACTATACATTTTTTGGCATTTAACTTTAGGCCATGGCTCTGGCACCAGTTTTCAGTTTCCGTGAGACCCCTCTGAAGGATATCTGTGTCCGATGTACTTTCCACTATGGCGCCCAGTTTGCAGTCATCTGCAAACTTTGTCAGCCATAGTCCTCCTATGTTTGCCTGTACTTTTGAGAAGTAGATGCCGAACAACAGGGGGCCAAGGACTGAGCCCTGTGGGACACCACTTGTGACCGGCTTGGAGTCTGGCATGACGCCAGCAACTCTAACCCTGTGGGTTCTGTCCTTTAGCCAGTTTGCAACCCATCTTGTGACATATGGGTTTACATTTAAGCTGGTAAGTTCCTCTATAATACCCGAGTGGGGTATTGTGTCGAAAGCTTTTGCAAGGTCAAGGTATGCTGTATGGACTGCCTTTCCCTCATCAATGGCCTTGGTGACTGTTTAGAAGAAGTCGACCAAGTTCAAAAGGCATGATCTGCCCTTGACAAAGCCAAACTGGGTCGGGTCCAATGTCTGCAAGTCCCCTATGTCTTTGTTTATGAGTTCCATTATGATCCTCTCCATAGCTTTGCAGACCAGGCTTGTTAAGCTTATGGGGCGGTAATTACCAGGGTCCGTAGAGACACCGCCTTTGTGGAGTGGGACCACAGTTGCTGTACGCCACTCCTTGGGCACGTATCCTGTGGTAAGGCTAAGATTAAACAGCTGCCTTATATGCAGGTTTAGTTCCTCGTTGAGTTCGTGTAGCACACAGCCGGGGACACCTTCCGGTCCCATTGATGCTGTGTTTTTAGCTTTAGAGAGAGCAGCTTTCACCTGCGCATTTGAGATGTCTGGGAGGCTACACTCCGCTGGGATAGTTATCTCTCCTTTTGGGGGGGAGAGGGGGGTGAAGTTTGCACTGAAACTGTCTGCCAGTATGTTGGCAATGTCTGTGGGTTCAGTGATTTTTGTATCATTTTGGACTAATTCTGCACATATCTGGGAGTTCCCACCCAGGTTTCTAACATAGCTGAAGAAGGCCTTATGATTGTCTTTTGAATCTATTGCAATTTTTCTCTCAAAGTTGGCTTTGGATGATTTTATGAGTGCTCGTATTTTTTTACTAATAATGATCAAGGGTGTCTTCTCTTTTATGGATTTTGTTCTATCATGTAACAGCTTTCTCCTCTTATTGTAAAGTTTGTTTATGGCCGGGGTCCACCAGACTGGACGCTTGCCCCTGGTGGAAAAAGTCTTGGTTTTATTAGGGATTGCCTGATCCATGCAGTCCTGGAGCTGTTCATAGAAGGCATTTGTAAGGGCTTCCGCAGCTTGGATTGTGGTTTCCACTGGCTCGGGGGCCTTGAAGGATACCACACCAGTCTTGAGTAGTGTGAAGTTTGCTTTAGAGAAGTTCTTCACTGTGGTCTTTTTTGTTTGGGGTGGGGGCGGGATGTGGATTTCCAGTGAGATAAGTTTGTGATCTGATCTCACCAATGAGGGATATACTTCCGGTGTGGAGCATTTTGTCCCCATGTTTGTGATGATGAGATCTAGTATATTTTCTCCTCTTGTGGGAACGGTGACTAGTTGTTCCATGGCATTTGAATTTATGAACTCCAGGAACCTTTGGGCTAGAAAGTTGGGGCTTGAGTAATGTTCCCAGTCTATATTCGGGTAGTTGAAGTCACCCAATATAATGGTGTTTGGAGATACATTTATACCCTCCAGTGTCTTCAGGAAGGCTGTGTTTGAGAGGGTGGCCTGTAGCATGCTACAAATTGTAGAGCAGTTTTGCCTATGGTTAATTGCACCTGGATGGTTTCCGATGCTTCGTACGTTGCCACCAACCTGGAGGTGTGGGTATCCTTGATGAATATGGATACACCCCCTCCTTTTGTGGTGTGGTCCGGGTTTTGGGGCCGGAACGCATGATATGAGGTAAAACCTGATAGTGCCGGGGTGCTCTCAGGAGCTTTGAACCAGGTTTCAGTCACAGCACAGACATCGATGTTCTCCATACTGAGAAGGGCCTCGAGTGCGTGCATTTTGAGATTTAGACTTCTGGCATTGAGCAGCATTACCCTTAGTTTCTTCCCATTTTTGTTTTCTAGAGTGGTAGGTTTAGAATTTGAGCCTTGCCTAAAAAAGGCACTATGGGGGTGGCAAGAGCCTTAGCCAATATCCGGAATCCCAGGGGTGACAGGTGCAAGCCTTCCCTTGCGAAGCAGCGTGGCTTGTCAAGCATGTCATCCCAGGCAGACAGACACTGGATCCCCTTTGAAGCTAATTGTTAAAGCTGATTATCTTGTCTCTATGTTGTGGCATCATTCTTGGTGAAGGAAGGATACTGCTCAGGGTCAGGGTCATACCTGCCTGGGCTACATAATCAGAAAGCTCCTCTATGTCTCTTTTCATGTAGTCCAGGGAGGTACATCTCAGGTCGTTCACACCAG
This sequence comes from Protopterus annectens, assembly GCF_019279795.1. Classification (NCBI taxonomy): domain Eukaryota; kingdom Metazoa; phylum Chordata; order Ceratodontiformes; family Protopteridae; genus Protopterus; species Protopterus annectens. The sequence continues at coordinate 928,392,885 of NC_056744.1, forward strand.
CATGGACAATGACTGTGTCATATTTGTACTTGCTGTGGAGTGACCCGAGTGCTTGTGTTATGTGGCGGATTCTAGCACCCGATAGGCAGCTTACTGTGACCCTCTCCTTGTTCAGCCTGGTGAGTGGGACGTCAGTGTGTCTGACTATGGAGTCACCTATGACAAGTATGTTTGGTGTTGTATTTGGCCTTAAGGGCTGTGACTGCTTTGCACACTGATTTTGTGGTTTACCTCTACCTATATGGATGACAGTATTAGGAAACCTGACAGACAAGGATAAAAGTGAAGCAGTGTGGGTTTCCCTTACACATTTATTATGTTATTACATGCATTGTAAGACTTCCTATCTGAGATGGAATTAGAATATGCCTCCTCATAGCAAGAGGTTCTCCAGTTCACTTCTCGGCTGGGGTACCTTCTGTGTAGAGTCTGCATGTCCTCTCTGCAGTTGAGTGGGTTTCTTCCTGGTGCTCCGGTTTCCTCCCACATTCTGAAAACATGCAGTAGGTGGACTGGATACTGCCACTGTTACCACAACCCTTGTGAAGGCAGGGGAGGGTTACTGAGTCTAGCCTGATTGATGAAAACTAGCTTAAAGGATATACAAGTGATCTTATACAAACTATGTTGGCATCTTGATGCATCATCCATCACTCACCTTCCACTTGCATCCTGATAATACACATAAAAAAAGAATCTCCCACTTTTCTAAGCACAGTAATATCCCCTTTCCTCTCACACTTCACCAGATCTGCAATAGGGAATGGCACCATACTCCTTCAACTTGGATTCAACCTTCCTCCTGTATAAGCAGCCTCTACTAAAAACTCTAGCACTACTCAAACACTAGGAAACAATATATGTAGATTTGATACATACTCCCCAAGAAATGAACACTACAGTATAAAACTGACAAAGGCAAACTGGCTGCCAGTTAACCAAAGAGAAGATCTGCCTTTAGGATCTCAACTTTTGAAACTCCTACATGAATATACTCTCCATTCTTTGACATCAAAACTAATAAGACAAACCATCATATATGAACTAAGAAACTTGAACCGCTTAGGCCTTAAAACACAAATGCCACAATCCAAGCTACATATTTCTGACCATGCATTCATAATTCTCGGGCCCAAACTTTGGGATTCCCGACCATCTGAAATGAAAGATTCATCCTCTTTTTCCAAGTTCCGTTGTCTACTAAAACAACTTTCAGTTATACAAGCAGAATGTACCTGTTAATCGTCAGGTCACACTACTTTCATCTACTTTAACTACAACACATAAAAGAAGTTCATCCTCATACTTATTCAGGTACAGCTTAGATCTACGAATGAGAAACAAAAAATATACCCCGAGACTGCCCATGTGCTACTAATAGACACAGACAGCTCCTAAATGTATTTACTTTATTTATTTTTATTTTACATTTGTTGACCGGGATAGTCCGACTGGATACATGTCCATTTTCAGTGGAAGCCCGAGGAGAAAAGCTCGAAACTTACAAACAGATAAAGACAAGCAAGTTACAGTATATGCACAAACATAGTGTATTAACATACACGTTACAGTCTCACATCTCAAGCCTATGAAGAATACAGTTTATATTCAGAAATATATACAAATATGTTACAGTTTCTCTTCTCAAACCTATAGGTGCAGTTTATATACAGAGTATCTGCAAAGATGTTACAGTTTCTCTTTTCAAAGCTTTTAGTGTAAGGGGTTAGTCACTGTGAATAAAAAATTGCAGGATTATGGAAGTAGATGAGGCTTTACTCAGGGTTAGAGCAAGGACATAACCAGTGAGTTTTAAAATACTGGGTTAGATTATTTTTAACTGATTAAGGGAAGGGTTCAGAGTAAGTTCAGATGGAAGCGAATTCCAGGTTTTGCCTACTGAATTTGCAAACAAAGATTCTCCAGATATGTTGTTAGCTTTAACAGACTGAACCAAAAGTTTTGTAGTGGAATGAAGTGACCTAGCTTTTTGTAGGAATGGATAATGTTTTTAAGGGAGGGCATTTTTTCTGGATGGTTAATAACCTTGAATGCTACAGTAAGTTGATTATATTGAATTAGCCTAGGAAGTTCTAGCCATCCTAAGAGGTAGAGGTTTTGACAATGGTGTGTCCTGTAGGGAGTTCCTGTGGCAAACCTGGCAATTTGATTGTAGCAGCTAGAGAGTTTGCTGAGATCAGCTTTGTTCATTTTAGTGAGTATTGGAGAGGCATAGAGTAGAGTTGAAAGCAGATGTGTACGGGCAATGGCAATCCTAGCTAGAGGGGTGAGAAAAGGTTTGTTTTTGTATAGGGAGCCAAGTTTTTTATTAACGGTTTTATTAGTTTGGTTTACATGCATATCATAGCAAACAACATATCCTTCAATAGCTGGGGAATGAAGTGCTCCTGCAAGTGTATCTAGTACATACAGGACAATACAATTCAGCTAAGCAAAGGAGCAACAAACATGGCTTCTTTTAACTAAAATAAAAACTTTTACTTTATTGACAAAAAGGTGAGCGATTTCATGCTTCCTGGAACTTCATCAGACAATTAAACTCTAAAACTACAGCATATAAAAAGGGTCTACATTCGTTACATCATTCCTAGCTCATCCAGTTTTCTATCTGCTTCAATTAAACAACAACTACACCAATAAACTAGTATAGTGTATATATCATGTGCGGATGTATTAATCCATCTAATTAATCCTCACATAAACAGAGCTATACATATTAAAACATTATATATAAGAAATATATAAAAATATATAGAAAAATATATAAAAGACATATAAAGAAATATATATATATAGAACAGTGAAACATCCTCAAACAGCATCTTTCAGTCTACAATTGTTAACAGGCATCTACAGATGGCAGCATTTCCATAGACACTTTCATATATGGCTAAAGGCACTATTTAGTTTTAAAGTCAACCAAATGACCTAGGGATGGTGGAAATATATGAAAGATGTGATATGAAAAAATCCCACCATTATTTAGTAATCCTAATGCTTCAATGATCGTTCTATCAAAAAAGGTTTCAGTGACACTTTGTCATTAAGTCCTTAGTCCCTACTGGCTTGCAGCCTAACTATTCATCTAATCTCACATTTTTCCATTTAGTTCTTAAAATTCCCTAGTCTTACTCCTTTCTTCACCAATTCTATCACCATAAATATAAACTTATGCCACAAACTACATTCTAAAATATGTCTAGCCAGAGCATTCCCCTCTTCTTCTCTATTTATAGCATAGATGTGTTCCCTGACCCTCTCTCTGAGTGTTCTGTTAGTTTTCCCAATGTAAAAACAAGGGCACTCAGTACATCTAGCCAGATAGACTAAGTCCCTCGATTTACAATCGGCAAAATGTCTAAATGTATATATTTTATGAGTAGTGGGATGTATGAATTTATTGTCTCCTGCCATGTAAGAACAAAAGTTACAGTTTCTACATCCAAAGGTCCCTAGTCTCTCTGATACAACCTTGGTGTCGACATCCTTTTCATAACAATGTAGCCTTTTAAGGGATTTATTATTTCTATAAGAATGGAAAATCACAGCAGGAAGACCAAAAGAGAACGCCAGCAAGCTGTACACAGTAAAAATGAACGCAGTTTTATTTTTTACGAAAAAGCGTTTTCGCTACAGACAACAATGCAGCTTCTTCAGATAAAATTCAAAGAAGAACTCCACAAATTTAAATACACACAAAACAGGAAATAGTAATTTTACGTCACTAAGGCAATGATACAACCTGTCATCATACTATTCATTATACACCCTCCTCCACAGATATATGCTAGGCTAATTCAGCCCACAAAACTAAAAGCAGTTACTTAACAGTAAGGTCAGCAATAAAAATCACTCAAGACATATAAATAAAAATCTCTAATTATAAAAATAAGCTGAAAATTATTAAAAAATGAATATAATATGGTAAGTGCAAAAACTACCTCAAGTAACTGCGTAGTTTTAGAACTGCATTAATATTGCAGTTTTCATTGAGTCCCGGAGCTTTAAAGGCATTCAAGGAAAGTTGCCATTCAAGCTCACGGGTCTCTAGCATCAGTGACAATGGCCCACCTCTAATGCTACCTTGTAAGTGGTCAATACCCATAAAGCAAAAAGCATGTCCTGGATTCTTATCAACATGCTTAGCTAAAGTGTTATCACCTTTATTTTTCTTTATGGCATACATGTATTGATAGATACGCTCTCTGAGCTTGCGGTCCGTCTTTCCAATATAGAAGCCAGGACAGCAAACGCAGAATGCAGCATAAACCACAGAACAAGTTTGACAGTTAATCTTGTGATTAATATGGAATTTCCTATTCCCAATGGTAAAAGAACTCCCAGGTCTGATGTACTTACAATAATTACAAGAGCCACACTTAAATGTCCCTTTTTGTCTACAAAAAGAAGAATCAAGACCTTTTCTTTGTAACAATTCTTTGAGGTTACTGTCCCTTTTAAATACTACAAAAGGAGACGAACCCAATTTTTCTACCAGATCAGCCGAACCAGAAATAAAATGCCAGTTCTTTTTAATAATAGACATTATGGCCATAGCATTCACATTGAATGTAATAATGAAGCTAAGGTTAAACTGTTTATCGCCTTGGGTGTGATTCAGGTTATGAACTTCTGTTGGAGAAATATTATCAATAGGAGGAAATACATCCTGAATTTCAACCCTAGGAAGGGAAGACTGGTTTAAAAGGGGCTTAAAATAGCCCTCAGACCTTTTCAAACTAACTTCATTAAATAACTCATCAAACAATTGAGTAGGATACCCACGATTACAAAACATATCCTTCAAAAGAGAGCATTCAGTAAGAAAGTTAGGTAAAGTGCTGCACATTCTTACAGCTCGGACCAGCTGACCCTTCATAATAGCCCTTTTCTGTCTAAAGGGATGTGAACTGGAGAAATGCAAAAATGAATTGCAATAAGTCGGCTTTCTGTAAATAGAAGATGCTAATACATCAAGCCCCTTGACCAACTTAACATCAAGGTAATCTATCTCCTTTGTAGAAAAATTAGAAGTGAACTTCAAAAAGGTGGTAGTTTGATTAATAGTATTAACAAAGACATCCGCGCTACCAGTATCACCCTTAAAAAGGATGAAAATATCATCCAAGAATCTAGTATAAAAGGTGATGTACTTCATCAACTCAAGATTACAAAACAGGAAGTGTTTCTCCCAAAAGGCGACAAAAAGATTCGCCACACTAGCGCCACAGGGTGAGCCCATGGCCACACCCTGTTTTTGCAAGTAAATCTCCTTGTCAAACATAAAAAAATTAGATGTAAGGACAATCTCCAACAACTCGGTGACCAAGTTAATTTCTAACTTTGGTGCTCCCAATTCAGACAACAAAATCCCTATCCATTCCACTGCTTCTATATGTGGAATGGAGGTGCAGTCGACCACGTCAATAGTTAAAAAATTATTACGACCATCAAAGGGGATTTTGTTAATGTTGCTTAGGAATGTCCATGAGTCCTTACAGATACTTGGGATCTGTCTAATGTATTTCGACAGGATACTATCTATAAATCTTGAGCACGGGTGGGTCATCGATGAACGACCATCGACCAAGGCTCTCATGGGAGGGTTTAAGGCATCCTTATGGATCTTAGGGATGCCGAACATAACAGGGATTTTTGCTGGAAAGATGTCAATGAAATTATATATATCAATATCAATCTTCTCACCCAAATATAAATCCCTGTAATACCCTCTAATTCGATCATGAGTAACATTAACCTCATTCAAAGAGGCCTCACCATAAGCTGGGCTGTTTAAGATAAGGAGCATTCTTTCCTTATAATCAAGCTCATCCAAAATCACTAAACCCCCTCCTTTATCCGGTTTAATGACACGGATTGGTAATTCACTCAGATGGCGAAGCCCTGCTGCTTGCTCCTTGGTAATATTGAACTTAGAAAAGTCAATCTTACCCTGTGTAGATGAAAACAAGTGCCTAATGTCAACCTCACACTGTTATGTTCGTTCATCGATGACCCACCCGTGCTCAAGATTTATAGATAGTATCCTGTCGAAATACATTAGACAGATCCCAAGTATCTGTAAGGACTCATGGACATGCCTAAGCAACATTAACAAAATCCCCTTTGATGGTCGTAATAATTTTTTAACTATTGATGTGGTCGACCTGTACACCTCCATTCCACATATAGAAGCAGTGGAATGGATAGGGATTTTGTTGTCTGAATTGGGAGCACCAAAGTTAGAAATTAACTTGGTCACCGAGTTGTTGGAGATTGTCCTTACATCTAATTTTTTTATGTTTGACAAGGAGATTTACTTGCAAAAACAGGGTGTGGCCATGGGCTCACCCTGTGGCGCTAGTGTGTAATCTTTTGTCGCCTTTTGGGAGAAACACTTCCTGTTTTGTAATCTTGAGTTGATGAAGTACATCACCTTTTATACTAGATTCTTGGATGATATTTTCATCCTTTTTAAGGGTGATACTGGTAGCGCGGATGTCTTTGTTAATACTATTAATCAAACTACCACCTTTTTGAAGTTCACTTCTAATTTTTCTACAAAGGAGATAGATTACCTTGATGTTAAGTTGGTCAAGGGGCTTGATGTATTAGCATCTTCTATTTACAGAAAGCCGACTTATTGCAATTCATTTTTGCATTTCTCCAGTTCACATCCCTTTAGACAGAAAAGGGCTATTATGAAGGGTCAGCTGGTCCGAGCTGTAAGAATGTGCAGCACTTTACCTAACTTTCTTACTGAATGCTCTCCTTTGAAGGATATGTTTTGTAATTGTGGGTATCCTACTCAATTGTTTGATGAGTTATTTAATGAAGTTAGTTTGAAAAGGTCTGAGGGCTATTTTAAGCCCCTTTTAGACCAGTCTTCCCTTCCTAGGGTTGAAATTCAGGATGTATTTCCTCCTATTGATAATATTTCTCCAACAGAAGTTCATAACCTGAATCACACCCAAGGCGATAAACAGTTTAACCTTAGCTTCATTATTACATTCAATGTGAATGCTATGGCCATAATGTCTATTATTAAAAAGAACTGGCATTTTATTTCTGGTTCGGCTGATCTGGTAGAAAAATTGGGTTCGTCTCCTTTTGTAGTATTTAAAAGGGACAGTAACCTCAAAGAATTGTTACAAAGAAAAGGTCTTGATTCTTCTTTTTGTAGACAAAAAGGGACATTTAAGTGTGGCTCTTGTAATTATTGTAAGTACATCAGACCTGGGAGTTCTTTTACCATTGGGAATAGGAAATTCCATATTAATCATAAGATTAACTGTCAAACTTGTTCTGTGGTTTATGCTGCATTCTGCGTTTGCTGTCCTGGCTTCTATATTGGAAAGACAGACCGCAAGCTCAGAGAGCGTATCTATCAACACATGTATGCCATAAAGAAAAATAAAGGTGATAACGCTTTAGCTAAGCATGTTGATAAGAATCCAGGACATGCTTTTTGCTTTATGGGTATTGACCACTTACAAGGTAGCATTAGAGGTGGGCCATTGTCACTGATGCTAGAGACCCGTGAGCTTGAATGGCAACTTTCCTTGAATGCCTTTAAAGCTCCGGGACTCAATGAAAACTGCAATATTAATGCAGTTCTAAAACTACGCAGTTACTTGAGGTAGTTTTTGCACTTACCATATTATATTCATTTTTTAATAATTTTCAGCTTATTTTTATAATTAGAGATTTTTATTTATATGTCTTGAGTGATTTTTATTGCTGACCTTACTGTTAAGTAACTGCTTTTAGTTTTGTGGGCTGAATTAGCCTAGCATATATCTGTGGAGGAGGGTGTATAATGAATAGTATGATGACAGGTTGTATCATTGCCTTAGTGACGTAAAATTACTATTTCCTGTTTTGTGTGTATTTAAATTTGTGGAGTTCTTCTTTGAATTTTATCTGAAGAAGCTGCATTGTTGTCTGTAGCGAAAACGCTTTTTCGTAAAAAAATAAAACTGCGTTCATTTTTACTGTGTACAGCTTGCTGGCGTTCTCTTTTGGTCTTCCTGCTGTGATTTTCCATTTCTATAAGAATATCAAGGTCTATCTCCAAATATAGTTCTTATTTTCTCATCAACCAATAAAATTTCCCAATTTCTTCTTATGATGTCATTTATGGCTCTATTGTCCATTGAAAAGGGTATCACTACCCTGCAACTATTATCCAAACTCTTTCCTCTTAACTCAGTGTGTTGTTCCTTGTCTTTCTTTCCTGTAAGGTAAGGTCTACCTTTCTGTCTTCTATCAATAAATTGTCCATCACTCAACCTCTCACATTCATTCCTCTTATAGCCCCTCTGTAAAAGCTCTTTTTCAAGTGTTTTTAATGCTGTTTCACAACTGGCACCCATACTGGTGAGTCTAGAGGTACAAAGTCCCTGGCCTCATACTATATTGTTATATACATGCCATGGGTGCATACTAATGCGATGCAGGAGATTATTCCTTCTACATTCTTTTCTAAAAATATCAGAATGTATTCGCCTGCTTCCTTAAATAACGTAACATCTAGGAAGTCTATCCTATCTACACTCCACTTACCTAAAAATTAAAAAAAAAATCTCTGGTGTTATTTGCATATTCTATGAACCCCTGCAACTGTTCTTCAGTACGAGTCCAAATAAAAAAGACATCATCTGCAAACCTTTTGCAGAAGGGGATAAACTGTCTCCTTCCTTCTACTTCTATAATATAGGTACTTTCCCAGTGTGCCATCACTATGTTTGCATAGGAGTTGGCGCATGGTGTACCCATCGCCACTACTTTTGTTTGTAAATGATATTTCTGATCAAACGAGAAAACATTATTGTTCAAAACTAATTCCAATAATAAGCACAACATTAGGATTTTGTCCCCCTCCACCTCATTTCTATTAAGGAACAACCTCTCATATTCTATCCCTATATCATTTGGAATTGATGTAAATAATGATGTCACATCTAAAGTGACTAATAATACAGTTCCGATCATAACCATCTGATGAGACATACTCTGCTGATGTCTCCAAAAATTCCTTGGTATCCCTAACAACAGTTGCTACCTTATTCACAACTGATCTCAGATTCTTCTCTAAGAAAATGGACATAGCTTCCATTACCCATCCCTTACCAGACAGTATGGGTCTAAGGGGTGGGTTCAACGGGTCTTTATGAATCTTGGGGAGTCCTCTAAATGTGGAAATCACTGGTATTTCATTTAAAAAATAATTATAAGTCTCCTGGGTAACTATCTCACTCATAAGAAAATCATAAAAGTCAGTGTGAACATTTTTAATCAACTTGTTCAGCCATTGCCCTGTAATATATGCATAAGTATCACTCTCATTCAACAGATTCACTATTCTATTGTAATAATCTTCTCTAGCCATAATCACGATAGCGCCCCCTTTATCAGTGGGTCTTATCACTATTGTGTCATACTCTTGCAAATGCTTCAGAGCTTGCTGCTCTAATACTGTTAAATTATAAAAACTATGGCCTCTATTTACATTTTGTGTCATTTTCAAAAAATCACTCTCACATGCCCTTTCAAAAGCTGTTAGCAGAGGATGCATAGGTGGAATATACGTTGACATATTTTTAAAAATATTAGCATTACTGCCTTCATTAGAACCATATAACTTTTTTAGCTTTACATTTTGACTGAACAATTTAACATCTATAATAAATTCAGTACTGTCCGTATGTAAAGCTGATACAAAAGACAGGCCCTTATGTGGCAAAGACAATTCACTTTGAGTTAATACATACTTGGAGATATTGTGTATTAGTCCCTCTTCATGAACTGCCATGGTCTCTTCATTTGTGTCCGTGGTTCTGTTCGATCCTCTGATGACTTCCTTTTCTTCTTGGCTCAGTTCTGCTGATTTGGCGATGCTGTCTTCTCTCTGAAAGTGAGTGGAAACTTCAAAAAAAGCATTAGTTTCCATGTTGTTTTCAATTTCCCTTACTTTCCTTTGGACGTCTTGTGTAACGATTACTGCTTCCCCATTCACATTTGGCGTCATCAGCTCCTCTCCCTGCTCCCTCCTCAACTTAACAGTTGATGGTAGTTGTTGCTAGGTGGTGGAGCCAATGCCACTGGTTTGATTGGTCTCTCTCCTTCCTCCCATACTCTCGCCTCTGTGTTAGCAGATTTGTTGCTGACAGGAGTTTGGTCACTATTGCCTGCTGCTATTGGTCTTCTCAGCCAGGCAAACACCTCCCCACTTTCAAAGTCCCTGAGGTCCTGTTCTAACTTCTTCTTTTTATGCATCTGTTCTTTTTGCTTGAACAGCATTGCATTCACATTTAAATTGCTTAAAAATGCTTCATACTTACTAGTGTCTGAAAGCATTTGTGATTGTAGGATCATAATCGATGTCATTAACTCCGTCTCTACTATTGTGTACTGCTCAATCAAGAGTCTCATATAAATTGTACTGGTTTCTAGATTGAGTTTCTGCCACTTAACCAGGAGGTCCAGGTAAAAATGTCCATGAGTTGGCATCTTCAAGATGCGTAGTCCTCTTGGAACTTTTTTAAAGCAGATACAGGCCACTAAGTGTTTCTGCTGCCACTGTATTCGTTTTAATTTATACACGTGTTTTCAACTCTCTTGTAATCCTGAGCATACTTTGGATATTCCCATTATTAGACACATTCTCATTAATGCCATTAGAGAAAAGTAAATTTTAAGAACTACATGGAAAAATGTGAAACTAGATGGATAGTCAGGCTGCAAGCCGATAGGATTTTTAAATAATGGTGAGATTTTTTCATATCACATCTTTCATATATTTCCACCATCCCTAGGTCATTTGGTTGACTTTAAAACTAAATAGTGCCTTTAGCCATGATATGAAAGTGTCTATGGAAGTGCTGCCATCTATAGACATCTGTTAACAATTGTAGACTGAAAGGTGTTATTTGAGGATGTTTCACTGTTCTGTATATATTTCTTTATATGTCTTTTATATATTTTTATATATTTTTTCATATATTTCTTATATATAATGTTTTAATATGTAGAGCTCTGTTTACATGAGGATAAATTAGATGGATTAATACATCTGCACATGATATATACACTATACTAGTTTATTGGTGTAGTTGTTTAATTGAAGCAGATAGATAATTGGATGAGCTAGGAATGATGTAACAAATGTAGACCCTTTTTATATGCTGTGGTTTTAGAGTTTAATTGTCTGATGAAGTGCCAGGAGGCACAAAAGTGCTCACCTTTTTGTCAATAAAGTAAATGTTTTTATTTTAGTTAAAAGAAGCCATGTTTGTTGCTCCTTTGCTTAGCTGAATTGTATTTATATGCATATCATATTTGAAGTTGTTTATTATAACACCCAGGAGTTTGGTATGCATATCTGCTGAGATTATGGTCCCATTGTTAGATGTTATAGTAAACAAAGGTTGAGAGGATTTGCAAGTAGGGGAGAAGAGCAATAGCTTTGTTTTATTAGGGTTTAATATCAGCTGTTGATTAGAGATCCAGTTTTCCACTATATTAAAGGTTTTCTGGGTTAAACTAAGGAGATCTGTAGGGGTAGAGGCTGAGCAGATCAGGGTGGAGTCATTGGCATATTGTATACAGGTTACGTCTGGGATTACAGTGTGGAGGTCATTGATAAAGAGGGAGAAAAGAAGGGGACCTAATATGGAGCCTTGAGGGAAACCAAGGGTAATGGGGAGAAGGGTGGAGAGTTTGTCCTGCCAAAGGACAGCCTGCTGTCTTCCACTAAGATAAGACTGAAACCATTGTATGGCATGGTTGTTTAGAGATATTTTATTTAGGGTAAGTAAGAGTAGCTGGAGGTTAACCATGTCAAAGGCCTTGGAAATATCAAGAAACAGGGCAGAAGATAATTTGTTATTGTTATGGTTAGAATTTATGGTATTAGAAAAGGAGAGGAGGGCTGAGGTGGTACTGTGCTGTGGTCTAAATCCATGCTGGTTGTTGGCCAGAAGATTATGTTGAATAAGGTAGTGTAAGAGTTGTTTATGGATACACTTTTCCATAATTTTAGCCCGAGGGGAAAGGATAGCTATTGGTCTATAGTTTGACAGTTCAATGGAGCAGCCTCCTTTGTGGAGTGGTATGATATGTGATATTTTCCAGATAGAGGGGATAGAGGCTTCAGTTGTGGTTCTGTTTATCAAAATAGAAACAGGGTATGCTACGACATCAGCAGCTTTTTGCAGGTAGTCTGCAGGGAAGAGGTCAGCTGAAAGGGTGGTTGGTTTGAGTTTTTTAATTAGGGCTCTAATGAGTGAAGTCAGAACTTTTTGGAAGCTGAAGGAAAGAATGTCACTTGGTTTAGGGGTTTCAGTGTTAGGGCAAATGGATTTAAGTTTGTTAGTAAGGGCCTGGATGTTTTCTGTGAAGAAACTGTTGAAGGTGTTGGCAATGGACTCTGGCGATTTTTGGGTAGGGGCTGAGGGGGGGTTGAAGTAGTGGATTGCCCTGGATGGAGGAGTTTGTTAATGCCTGCCCAGAACTTCTGTGGCTTGTTGTGGTATTTCTGCTGCAGATGGCAGAAATAGTTTTTTTTGTCTAGTAATATGGATTTTTTGTATCATTCCTATATTGTTGAAATTTGAGATGATCTTGTGGCACTTTAGAGGAGTGCCAGGTGTTCCAGGCATTATTTCTTTGGATGATCTTTAGTTTGGTTTCCTTGGTGATCCAGGGGACAACTTTTGTTTTAATTCTAATAGAGCGTGCAGGTACATGGTTGTCAGGGATGGCTAGGAATGTGTTATTAAAGTGTGTTACTGCGTCATTTAGTGGTAGTTGTTTTAGAATTCACCAATTGCATAATTAAGTTCTTCTAAGAATTTATTAAGGTTGAAGTTTTTGTTTTTTCTTATTGTTTTATAGGTGGGTAGATGTGGACATTCAACTTTATGCCTAATAGTCTACATTAAGAAATGATCACTTAGATCTTCAGGGAGAGTACCCTGATTTGTACATGTGGTGGGGGCTATTAATTAGTATCCAGTCTAGGATACTTTCTTTATTGTTAGGCTTGCTGATTCTAGTAGGGGAGGTTATAGTTTGTGTAAAACCATGTAGATTTATGTGGGTGGTTGGGGTCTTTGCAGTGCAGGTGTACCAATCTATATTGAGGTCCCCTAGAACAATTGTCTCTTGGGGGTAAGCATTGGATAGCCAGTAGAGGATGTCTTCTAGGGTCTCTGAGTTATTACCTGGGGGAATATAAACACATGCCATGTTTATACATTTGTTTTTATTTATTTGTAGTTTGGAAATCATAATTTCTTCTTTGTTAAATATAGGTGGTTGAAGGTTGTCTAGAGTAGCATTTAGAGTGGTTTTATAGAGAACAGCAACCCCTCCCCCTTTCCTGGTAGTACGATCTAGCCTAAGTATATTATACACTGGAGGTAGAATTTCATTATCTGGCGTAGTTGGTTTTAACCATGTTTCGGTGAGACAAAGTATATTGGGGGAGTAGGTTGTCAGGAGGGCATGGAGGTTGTGGACCTTATTGTTGAAGCTTCTAATGTTTAAGTGACAGGTCAGTAGTGAGTTGGGGGGTCTATTTAGGATTTGTCTTATGTTTGGGCTGTTATGATTAGAGTTAGTGTTGTCTGGGGATGGTGGCCCAGGGTTGGGGTGGATATCCCCATCAATAGTAAGGGTGTGGGACAAACTAGCTATGAGCTTTAGAAATGTATTTATCAGGTTTTGGTAGTATTTAGTTTTGGTGTTAACATATCTGGGTATAACAGGGTGGGTGTTAGCAGGGGTAAAGGAGTTGGCTTCGATGAATATGAATGAGTGGGCAGAATGGTTTGAGAGGATTAGGGTGGTAGCAAGGCATTTGGGATGTTTGAATCCTATATGGGACTGGTTTTCATAGATGGTGAGAGAATAAAGGGTGATTAGTAAAGGTAGGGTGTAGAGTAGAGGTAGTATTTTAGAAGGCTTAGTAAGTATTAAAGACATAATGGGGGGAAGATATTCCTGGTAGGTAGGCAACCTAGGTGTAATAGTAGGTGGGGAGATAGTGGAAGGGGTGGGTTATAAATTAATTCCTGTTAATGGTTGGTGAAGGAGGGGTAGGGGTGTGGCTGAGGTGTTATAAATTCAGAGGTACTGGGGAGGGTGGGTGGGAATAGGGGGCAAGGAGGGGCACGAAGCAAGCCCGGAGGGCGAGCAAAGTGTTGCTTAACACTGGAATTAAAATAAAAGGATTTTTTCTTGGTTTCTTACTTGCTTTAAATTCTAATCTATGTTCTGTTTTTAAACACAGACAATAAAATTAACAGTACAATTTGTTGGAACTTTTTAGCATTAGGAGCCGTATTTATGGGCTGGGAAGTTTGGTGCTGTTGACCCAGTATGGCTGAATTAAATAGTTTATGCAGAAAGACTTTCGAAAAAAATAGTAACCTTAGTTAAGTTTGTTATTGAGTGCAGACCAGTGTGGCAATCCGTTTTTTTTTTTTTTTTAATGCCCAACTGGATGCAGTCCTTCTAACTGTATGAGCCTTTCAGGGTGGGAGCCATGAGAAGAGATAATACCAAGTTTAGACTAAGCAGGACACCCATCTGGGTCAGGAGCAATGCTTTATCCCATGCATGGGTCTCCTCAAATTAATTATGGTATGATGACAGTTATTTTCATTAGGGGTAAAATATAATTATCAACCACAGGGTGGGTAAGGCCAATCTATAACCAAATAAGAAACTGGCTAGGCTTAATGGCCCGCAAGCACAAATAGCCTAGTACTTACTTATGAACCTATGAACTCTTCTCAACCATAACTCAGCCACTAAGATCTTTTGTCCCTTTTCACATCTCTGATTTACTCTACTCTAATTTCTCAAATGGTTTGAAATTTTGTAAATATCAGAAAATAATACATCGGATTTACCTTGTATCCTAAGCACGGCACTACTATTGTACTGTTTAATGCAATTTATGTTGGATTGTACTCTTGTCTATTTTGTCTGTCTGGTTATTTGTTAATCCTGTGCAGACACTGAAATTGGTTGGACCTAGTCAGTGCCATACACTGGTAAAATCATTCAAGTACATAAATTATTACCCACTGGCAAGGGCTTGATACATTCTGGATACTTGTTAACAATGGTAGACACCAGATAAGAAACTAATGAAATATAGACAAAAATAGACTCAGATAAGTATAAACCATGGCATTTTTTTACACTTCTCCATTTACTACCATGCCAAGGTAATTTAGCAGACTCTGTATGCTGTTTTGGGCAAATTAAATGATCTTTCCCATAACAGATTTCATGAA
This sequence comes from Protopterus annectens, assembly GCF_019279795.1. Taxonomy (NCBI): domain Eukaryota; kingdom Metazoa; phylum Chordata; order Ceratodontiformes; family Protopteridae; genus Protopterus; species Protopterus annectens. Next base: position 928,408,217 of record NC_056744.1, read on the forward strand.
CACATTTTTGATATTTTTTTTTATTTAAGAGTTCAGGAAGTAAGCATCCTTAAATGGTACAGGAGAAATTTAGATCATTATAACACAGAATTTTTGTTCTCTATGTCTCTCTCATGCTCTCTCTCTCCCTCTGTCTTTCTTTCCTTTAATAAATATCATGAAAGGCTAAAGGTTTTATAAGGGGATAACACATTAATATTCATAGATACTTTTTGAATTTAAAAGATGCATGATTATTCCTGGTATTTTGATCAGATACTCGAGGCATACTCAAGGCATAATTAATGATAATTATTTAATGCAGCAGGGCTCCTCTTTGGAAATAAGATTTATGTAAAATGTAATTGTTATTAGTTGCAGCATAAACAAATGTCTGGCAGTGTTGGTTCCTGTTCAGCTGTAATATTTCTGTGATGGACTGAAACATAACATTCAAATGCAATAGGTATCCAAGGATGTATCTATAGCTTTCAGCAGTAGTGATATTATTGAAGACTTGGTGTTTATGATCTAGTTAGGCCTTTATTCTGTTCTTTGAACAACCATGATTGTTGATGTATTTACTTTTATCCAGCATTAATATTGAATATCATACGAACAATTACTGCATAACATTGATGCATTTTGGCTATTGCACATCTTCTCACCAGTTGCTAGTACATCTAAAGAAGAGACTGGATAGATGGCAATTCTGGGGCTGAAAGTTATATCCACAATATTGGGTATCTGAGGCTTAAAAGGCTATTGATGTGAATCATATTCATATTATCAGAATTTATACAGTGTGTTTAATGTATGTGGACTTTCTTATTTCTGCCTTATCTAGCTTTGATTCTACCATCCATTTGATATAATCAAAGAATCCCGTGCTTGTTGCATATAAATGATTTAAAATTTTGTATTATTACAGTACAATAATTTTTGATCTTCATAAGGCGGCTAGTAGGAAGCTTGTCTCCTGTAGTTTTAAGCCTAAACCTAACATTTTCTACTCAATAAACCAGATTAAATTTAAGCTTGGATAACTAGAGGAACACAATGTGGAAGGCTAGGTATTTCAAGCCCTGGCAATAAGGTCATGAACAAAGGAAACCTCAGTATCAGAGTGGGCTTTTTTAATATTAAGAATTAGATTCCCATTTTCTAGTAATTACTTTTTTGGCAGCCAACAGAAATAAACTTAATAAGGCCTAACTTTTTCCAGGCAGTTCAGATACTCTGTCCTAGATCAAAAATAATTTCCTTAGTTACTGCCATTTGCCATTCCCCCAATATTTCTGGCAGAGTACTCTGTATTGACTTTTTTTTTAAATCTGCCAACAGATTACACTCCCCAAAAACATATTCACAGTTACCTCTTTCTTTAATATCACATCTCCAACATTTGCTATCTACCCGCTTGAGGTATAAAGATACATATGTAAACATTTCAAAACAAAAATCCTAAACCTTCCGGACATTGTTGCATACTTGGGAGCCATACATATGTCCTTCCATTGTTCCATAGTAAATTGCTTTTCTAGCCGCTCTTCCTAATCTTACCTTCTGTGATCGATTCTTGTAGTTATCATACAATTATTTTATTTTGACCAACTAATTATCCCCTTTTTAATAGCAGCTCTGCTCTAGATTCAATTAAAACACTCTACCAGAGCAGTTATTTCACTTAGATCTTCCCTGTCCTTTCCTCTTTGCTTGTACTCTGATATCAATGCCTGAAAGGGAAGTCAGTCTGTAACTTGTAGTCCAAACCTCTTACTGCAATGTTAATGGCTTTTTACAAAAAAAAAAAAAAAAAAGAAAAGAAAAGAAAACTTAACAGGCTGCGCTAACACCATAGTTTCAATTTTACAAGTACTTGTCTTCCCAGAAAATCAGTGATAAATGGAAAACAGATTTCAGTGCCATGTACCCCACTAATAGCCTTGGTTCCTGGCAGCAGTTATTTGTTTAGTGTAGAAACTTTGACACTTTATTTTAAGTTCACAGAATACCCACAAAAGGAGGCAATGTAATCCACCAAAATCTTGAAATACAGTGGAATCAAGTTTCAAGGCCTTTCATTAAATAATAAATTGAGAATATTTATAATAATGCAAAAGCATCATCATTTATTGTCATTGTCATTACTGTTAAAAGTAAACATATTAATGAATATAGTCCCCAAGTCCATATAATTGACAAAGCCAAGAACATAGTAATTGCATAAGGGTATAGGCCATTGCGCTTACAAAAATACATCACAGACTATTTTGTAACATTTAATTTTTTATCACTATTGCTGGACATGACAAAAGTTAGTCCAGTTTCATATAGTCATAGATTGCTATTTGGCTAATGACCCAGGGGGCATTTCTAAGCCTAGCCAAGTTTTTCCAAAATAATATTGATGCCCTATATCCAAACTATCTCTGCCCATAAGGGGAATGGGTGTCAGACCTGATATAAATTTCCTATACTCCATCCACTGGTCTAGGTTGGACTTAAACTAATTAATAGGTAATCTCAGTTTAACACGGATGGTAAGCTGTTCCATCAGAGGGGCAGTCTCTGGGACACATATCTGTCTCTCCAACATCTTCTGTTTAAGTCACAGACAAAATTCATGTTCCTAAGCTTTTATTTTTGGTACTTTTTGAATTTCAAATATATAGGAGATTCATAAGTGTGGGGTTTGTGGATGCCTTGTAAGTCAGACATACATCACCCCTCAGCAAACTATAGGAGACTAAGTAGAGGGAAAGGACTTAAATTTTCTCTGTATAAGACAGGTTTGTTATGCTTTGTATTCTTTTTTAAGGAATCTCTGAGGTCACTCTAGTTGCTGCATATACCTGGTCAGGTACATACCATAGGAAGCACTGTACTCTATGATTGGTTTGATAGGTGCGAGTACTGTGAGATAAAGACCCCTTTGGGCCTGGATGCCATGTCCTTACTTATAAGATGTGGAACATAAAAGGATTTAATAACCACTGTGGCCACATGGTGGAAAAAGGTAGGGATAACATCTATGTGCATACCCAGATCTCTGACCATTGGGTCAACTCTTAGGGGTGTATTATCAACATGGTAATTAGCCTGGATGGTTGACTTTCCAAAGGCTACAATTATCCATTTCTTAGGACTGAGTTTACGTCCATGGCTTCAACACCATTTGCTATTTAGAGATAGACCTTCTTGAAGAATGCTAGTGTCTGAAGGGGTGTCAATGATAACCCCCATCTTGCAATCATCTGCAAACTTACTCAGTCATAAATCTTCACTATTTGCTTCCATTTCAAAAAAATAGATTCCCAAAAAGGAGAGAGCCCAGTACTGAGCCCTGCAGGACTCCAATAGTGACTGGCCTCTTGGTGGAGGTGGCCTCACCTATTATGACCTCCTGGGTCCTATCATTGAGGCAGTTGGCTGTCCATGGGTGATAAAAGGGATAATACCTAAATTACCCAACTTCTCTAGAATGCCTGAGTGGGATCTTGTATTAAAAACCTTGGCCAGGTCAAGGTAAGCTGTGTGTGCAGTCTTACCATTCCCCAGTGCTTTGGTGACCCACTCAAAAAATGTCCACCAGATTTAATAGGCATGACCTTCTTTTAAAAAAGCTGAACTGTGATTGGTCCAGCATTTGCAGGTTACCTATGTCCTCATTTCTCATGTTCATGATTATTCCTTCCATGGCTTTACATATGAGGCTGGTTAAGACTTATGCGGTTCCTATCAGTTCGTCGAAACTTCAGCAGTTTGAACACCATATGTTCAAACTGTGAAGGTTGAAAACTGATTATCGCAAAGCCGTGGAACACCAAATTCTTTCCCAAGGAAAGAATTCAGTGGGCTGTTTCTATGGCTTAGCGATTTTCAGCACTGTGGTGGAAAGTTACAGGTCAGGTTCAGGTAAGTGTGCGATTGTGTTGATGTTAGGGTTAGGGCACGGGTTAGGTGAGTTAGGGTTAGGGCGTGGGTGAGGTGGGTGTGTGATAGTGACAGACTTTAGGGTTAGGGCGGGATAGGTGAGTTAGGGTTAGAGTGCGGGTCAGGTGAGTGTGCGATAGTGATGGACCTTGGGGTTAGGGTTTGGGTTAAGGTAAGTGGAAAGATAGTAGTGTATGTACAGTTTAGTGTAGGGTTAGATGTAGGATTTTAAGTGTATGTGTGTAGATTGCTGTTTCTTTGGTGTGGTTATGTTGTGTGTATGTTTCTTGGAACAGCGATTTTTTTCCCTGGGAAAAAAATCACTGTTCTAAGCCTTCAATGGTTTTGTACTTTGAGGTTAGAAGTTTGAACATATGGTATTCGAACTTCTGCCATTTTGACAAAGTGATATAGACCTGACTTATGGGCCTGTAGTTACCCAACTCAGTGGTTGGACCTCCTTTGTGCAAGGGAATGACTGTAGCCATCTAGCATTCTTTGTGTGCAAAACTTGACTGATGGCACCAGTTTTAAAGTGATTCAAGTGGTCCAAGAGGTCATATTTCATGCTATTTTTAAACATCCTGGGATATTATTGAGCCCCATCAATGCAATGTTTATGGCCTTAGAAGGTGCATTGATGACCTGTTCCCTAGTAAATGGTTGGGGAGAATTGTGGTATGTGGTATTTCCTTTGGACTATTGGGTGAGATCTGATGAATGAAGACATTACATTGGTGGGGAACATTAGTTCTCTGCATGTTCATGAGTGCAAGGTCAAGGATGTTTGTACCCTTGGTAGGAGAATGAACCAATTGTTCCGGGAGGTTGGTATTAACAAAGTTTAGGAATTGCTGGGTGTGTGAATTAGAAGTGGTATAGGATTCCCAATCTATAGAGCATTAGTTGAAATACCCCATGAATATTGTATTAGAATGAATGGTGAGGGACTCTAGCACATTGAGATAGGTAGTATGGGTTTCCTGGGACATGTAAGGGGAACCTATAGGTTGCAAAGATATGGAATGAGACTCTGTTTAAGGTGAGTTGCACATGTATGATTTTCAGTTCATTATACACTTTAACTAGTCTGGATTTGAGACTGGTTCTAATATAGACTGAGACCCCTCCACCTTTAGTGCCCACCTGTGCAGAATCAGAATCAGAATCACATTTACTGGCCAAGTATGCACACATACAAGGAATTTGACTCAGTAACTGGTCCAAAGGTGTGACAGGCATTATAACCTTGCATTGTCGGGTACTGTCTGTGAGTTTAAACCATGTCTCCATTACTACACAGATGTCTACACTCTCCAGGGAGAGGAAAGCTTGCAAGGAGTGGAGTTTATTGTTAAGACTTCTAGCATTGAGCAATACTGCCTTCAGATATTCCTTCGTAGGTTCTGTTACGTCAGCAGTTTTATCAGTTTGGCATTGCCTAAAAAAGGCAATATGGGGATGGAAAAAGTCTTTGCCAATATATGAAAGCCAGAAGAATAAGTGCAGACCATCCCTGGCAAAGAAGCGTGGTCTGTCATGTATGCTCTCCCAGGCTGTCAAATATTGTACCCATTTGGATTAACACCATACGCTAAGCCAGTTGTTGAAATCAATAATTTTCTGTTGGTAATGTGGCATCATCCTTGGAGAAGCTAGTATGCTGCTCAGTGCTAGGCCCGTACCTGCCTGATTCACATAATTAGCAAGCTTAATCATGTCGCACTTCATATAGTCAAAGGAGGTACATCTCAAGTCTGGCACCTGTGGTTCAATGGTCTGAGTTCTTGTGTGACGTGATGGATTCTAGCCCTGGAAAAGCAGCTAACCATGACTCTGTCCTTACTCAGTCTGGTTAGGGAGATATTGGTGTGCCTCAGAATAGAATCACCAATGACCAAGAAATTTGGCTGTACACTGGTTTGCCTTAAAGGCTTACCAGTACAGGCATTGGATACACTGTTAATATGTGTAGCTGTGGGTGTTGTTTTAACAGAGTGTTTACATGATGGCTGAGGACCCTTTCTTTATACTATATAGGTGATCTTAGTGTTTTGGGAAGGTTATCTCTAAGTGCCTCTACATAAGTATTTTATGTGATAATTGTAGAAGAAGAAGGTACCGCTCAGGCTTGACACTAAAGATGCAATTTTGCAGGTGCTAGCAAATGTATAAGACCAGAAATTAGAAGCACCACTAAGTGATGCCATAATCAAACTGAATTAAAAAAAGATCTCTGGGGATCATCATAAAACTCAGTTACAAACGAAGTCCCCTTGTTCTTAATATTTCTATCCAAGTTGTTATAACAAAGAGGTTAGTAACAAGGCTGTTTCTCATCAGCTAAGACTCCAGTTTAATACACTGATAACATTTGAAAGAAATTTAGTTAAATGAATTGCCTAAACTAATTTCAGTAGTGTTAAAAGTAAAGGTAACATAATAGAGTCAAATAATTGTATCAATGCTTTGTATGTCACATATGAAGTTACTAATGTTCTCCCTTTTTTCTTTCAACCCAACCTTTTTCTCTCTCTTTTTTGTGTGTGTTTATTTATTTATTTATTTTTTTGCATCTATATTTTTATTTTTTGTTTTCCCACAGCCCATTGGGTAGGACTGTCCCATGAGATCACCTTCCTCAGTTCACTGGCTACAGTAGCATGCCCTCTGCCTCCCCTGAACTACCCAGTCCATCAGTAGTTCTGCCCCAGAGGATAGGCCTGTGGCTCCCTCCAGGAGCAGTGACAGAAGGGCTGAATTTATCACCCATGATGAAATGTCAGGGATGGTGCATAGGATTGTGAGCCTTACTGTTGCTGCACACCTATCCCAGATGGAGCTCCTGCTCTCCATCCTCATGCAGAGCACCCGCAGGAGATGCAGATAACAGGCACTGCAGCCAGTGGCACAGTGAGGGGGCAGTGATGACAGTCCACTGTGTGAGGACTAGATTCTCACTATCAACTGGCTGCATGGAACCAGATTTCCTACCCTCTCCCCATCCATGGTGTTCACCCACCTCATGTGTCATCCACTGTCCCTGTCTCTTGTCTTGTTTGTCTTGTCTGTCAGCAATTGCTTCTTCACCTTCCCAATGTACCTCTTCCAGACATTCTTACAGCTCAGATGGATCATTTTACTTAAAGTTGATTTGCCTCCTGGTTTGAATGACACCTTATCTATCAAACCAGTCTTGCGAGCATGTGGCTTGAGGCATTGATTTTATTGGCTAGCTCTTAATGAATGAAGTTTATATGAATGGAGTTCTATGAATGAGCTCAGGTTACCTCATCTGTAGTAGGAGATATGTGACTTGTTTCATTTTTTGATTGGGCAGTTTGTATTTTAAGTATTTAAGCACTTTTATTGTTGTCATACAGCCTGAAGAAGTGGCTATCAGCCATGAAAGTACTTACCTTTTTTTATTGGCTTTTATTGTTTTTAATATTAAAATTTTGCATGTTTCAGGCATGGTGGTTGAGTTTGTTTTATACTCTGCATAGGTTCATAGGTTTATAGGTTGGTACTAATCCCTAGGGCCTATACAAGCCTAGCCATAACAATTCCCTGGCTATTTCTTCCCACACTATTTATTTCCCTGGACCCTTTTCTAGCAGGGCAACTGACGTGATCCCTGGAGTGAATTTTCTTTCTCCCATCCAATCGTCAAGGTTCCTTTTGAAGGGGGCCAAAGAGGTGCTCTGCTTGACATGTATGGGCAGTCTATTTTAGAGTCTGGGGAGTCTCTGGGTCAGGAGCCTATCCCTCCAGCATGTTTTGTTTATTGTGATGACAAGGTTTAGATCCCTGGAGTGTGTGGCTTTCAGGGATTGGGATTTCTTTAAGTGTAGCATTTCCAACAGCTGAGATAGAAGCCATGAAGATTTTATACAATGTCTTTGATTTAACAGTTAATCCAGTGGACAAAGGGGTTGCGGTTGTGGTAGAGAATCCTGTTATACCTATCTTTCAGTGTTTACCTAAAATACATAAGGATCTAAATAGACCACTGTTCATAACCAATAGTTTCAGGGAGAGGGTGGCTGACCAAACCATTTTCTATATATGTTGATAAACAACTATAGATAGTATTGGATAATGTTATAACAGTTCTCAGGTACACTAAGCAACTCCTGGGTGATCTCTACAATCATGTCATGATCTTAGTGGCTGCTTGATGGTCACTTTAGATGTAGATTCACTGTTCACTGTGATCCCAAATTTGGAAGGGATTCAGATGACCAGAGCATTTTTGAGGATGCATAGTGGTTATGACAATAAACGAATAGTTCTAGTTTGTTTGTCTCTAGAAGGAGTGTTGGAAAACAACACCTTTATGTTTGAAGATAATTGCTGTATTCAGAGCGCTGGCATAGCTATGTGTATGCTTTGTGCCAATAGCTACGACAATATGGTTTTAGCTTTCTGGGAGCAAGAATATCTATTGAAAGGTAATGTTCTTCCACATATTTCTCCTTCTATAGATGATTTGTGGACAACATTTATTATGGAAAGGGAGTGAAGAGCAATTGCATTGTTTTATATCTTACTTCCATACCACAACATCATTTTTGAAATTTACAAGTTATTACTCCAGAGACAGGATAGTGTTTCTTGATGTTATCATCTCTATAGATAGTGAAGGTTTGTTTAATACAGGACTATATAGGAAACCTTGCAGGAGAAACACTGTTTTGCAGTGTAGGAGCATGCATCCCCATATATATATAAAAATGTTCTTATGGGTAAGGGCATGTGGGTTGAATAACACTGACGAAGGATTTATTAATGACCTGATGTCTTTGAAGAATGAGTTTCTAACTAGGCGCTATAGATAACAGGAGGTTGATTCTATGTGCATAGAAGTGTTGGATATGAGGTCCAGCAAGGCTAGACCTTATTTTTCATGCGAAAAGGTTCATGTTCATAACATAGATATCACTGCTGATGAGGATGGGAGAACATATGACAATTTGGTTCCCATGACCCAGACATATGCTTGTGACATCAAGGATGCATGTGAGATCATCAGAATTAATTGGCCTATTTTGTCAGCTGATGATTGGATTAAAGGCATAGCTGGGGGCTACCATGCTTTAGATATAAGAATAAAAAAATCTCTTAAAAGATGACTATGTTATAGAACAGTCGTTCCATGAACTAATTTGCGCTTTGCTGATTTTGGTACCAGTCGCTGCAGCAGATGTGATTTTTGCGCCTATGTTGACACTTCTAACACTTTTGCACATCCTGTTTCTGGGGCTGTTTTTATGTTTAAGGCCACTGCAGATTGTCAGACTGTTAATGTTGTCTATTTAGCTGTCTGTCTATCATGCACTTCCTTTTATGTGGGCAAAACTAATTGCTCTTTATTTGAAAGGATAAGGGAGCATGTATATTACATTGTGATAGGTGACAGCAGAATTGCTTTGGCCAGGCATGTTTTAGAGTTAGGGAGCTCTCATACCTTTAGTTTCAAAGTTATAGAGAATGGTAGATGATGCTCACATTTGGGTGATTATAGGAATTTTACTGAAAATAGGAAGCTATGCTGGATTGCTAGGCTTCAAGCAGATAAGACACCCAGCCTTAATGGCAGGGTGACTTTAAAGCCAGTATTAAAATCCAGGGATCCATTTAAATGATGTTTTTAATTGGCTGAATTGTGTAATTGGATGATATTTCTTATAGGTGGGAATGTCATTGGTTACTCTTTTTATATGTAGTCTTTGTATCAAATGATCATGGTCTGAAGGAGCATGTGCTGGTGTGAAAGTGCTTAACCATATTTGTCTACTATTACAGTTAAATATAATTTTATCTGCTCTTGCGGTTTTACATTTTTATTTGGCTGTTGCCAGTTCTGCTGTGTTTCCGTTGCCATTACTGTATACCTTGTTTCTTATCAATGAATAATCCCGGAGAGTAATCAGAATGATAGTACTCATCATTTTGTATGTTCCAGTGTCATATAGAATTATATGTGTGCATACAGTGCTTAACTGCAAATGGTAAGAGCAATCTGAAAGCTACTTACAATGTTAGCGTGTTTAACTTTGTGTGTTTTTGTAAATATTGTAATATATATGAAAATGATTAAGCAGATTAAACAAATGTAATTTGCTATCTGTCATGAAGTCTACAAAATCATTGAAACATTTGAAAGTTGCAGCCCAATGTGCATTTCTGATGTTCTGCTATTCTACAGAGCACTGAACTTCACTATTCCAATGCCATACATTTACAAGGAATTAATTTCTAAACCCTGGGCATCAAGTTCCTTAAACATTTGTTAGTGAAGACCATTTAACAGAAGAGCCTTTGTCATATCAGAGCAGGAACAATCCTCATTAAAAATACATGCATTTCATATTGTGCTTCTTTATAGGTAAACTTCACATTGAACTTAAGCTGGTTATTTTTGCTTAAATCATGGACATAGTGTTCCCTATGAATACCAAGTACAGTGTCATCTACTGCAAGAGAGATTATTCAGTCAAAAAGCTGTTTTACTGAATACCTACATATATTTTTATTTGCATTCTAACCCTTCTCATCAAAGATGAGATATGAGACTGCAGATCATAATGAATTGAAAGTCATTTGGGTGAGGATGAAACTATAGTAACCCTGGACTAAATTCATAGCACAGTGTAGTTTAGGAAGCAGTGGGCATGTAATCCATCTTTGCAACAAATTAATTCTCCGAGGGTTACACCACTTCTGCCATCATTCAAGTTCCTGACATATCTAATGACATAATGGTAGTATCTGAATATTCTATACCAGAAAATGACATTCTGGACAATAGTGGAGAAGTACACAGTGACCCACTGCTTAGACATGTAAAACCATTACAACAAAGCTATTTGTACTTTGAAAAGTCATAGGAAACATAAAGATTACATAGCTCATTTATTTTCTTTCCTGTTTAGGAAACTCTGCAGAATATGAGAAGATGACTAGTGAATAGTTTAAAAGATATAGCATGAGAATAAATGTGTCCAATGTTGTCATGCAAAAACAAGTGAGGGTATTAATCTTGCAGGGATAGAACTCATGATTCCAAAGGGATGAAGGCAACCCGGTAGCAACAGATGTCTTGAGCCAGGACTAGAAAGTCTAATCCCGATTCACAGCTGGAAAATCAGATTGCAGGTCAAAGTGAAAAGGTTGGAAATTGAGTCAAGACTGCTGTGACAAGGAGAGAAAGGATGTGGAGAGATGGTAAAGCCACAGATCAAAGAACAGGATAAAGTATAAAAGTATTACAACAGAAGGGATGGAGAGAGACAGAGTGAAAGCATCCATATTTGAGTGAAATGCTCACCTTTGATTAGAGACTTGTGATTAATATGAGAGAATTTCATTGCTAGATGCTAAAATTAGCCCCCCAATTAGCCCCCCAACTAGGATGGAAATGGGTTTGGCAGCTTTATAAGAGCATTAGAATGGTGCAAATTCAGCAACAGTTTAGGCTTAGGGAACAGTTTAAGATTGTAACTCTGTAAACAGGAAAAGAGAAAAAAAATAACCTTGCACACTTATGATATTAAGAAACACCAAAAAACTGTGTGCATAGATGAACCAGGAAATGGAGACTCCATTAAAGTAGTTTAATGTAATCTATACAACAAATAACAAACGTTTTAATGCTTCATATACAAAAACACCATTTTTGTCTTCCTAGCAAAACTTAATCAGAATTATAATCCTTTAGGTTGTAATAATACTTATATAACCATCCTATTTAACAATCTCTAATAAATTAATTGCTATGATAGACTACGGTCTTAAAAGGAATAGTCATAAGTTTAAAAACAAGGTACTAAGAAAAGTTTAAGAAACAAATATAATTAATTAAATAATTTTATATATATATATATATATATATATATATATATATATATATAAAACTATATGGTTTCACTTCATATACTCGAAATGCTAAAATCTCAAATTTCAGCATTTCGAGTCCATGAAGCCGAAACTTTAGAATAACAAAAGTGTATAAGCGCGAATGCGAATATGTCGAATCGAATGTGTAGTGATGCTACATTACGGGAAGTGCGAATCGAATGTGTAGTGATGCTACATTACGGGAAGTGTTTGTTTGGGATGTTTGTGTTCGGACTTTTAGGTGAGTGTGTATGTGAGCAGTTTTGTACCACGTGTGTGTGTGTGTGTGTGTGTGTGTGTGTGTGTGTGTGTGTGTGTGTGTGTGTGTGTGTGTGCATGCGAGGGACTATAGAATGTGTGTGTCTGAGTTTTGTTTTTTTCTCTGTGCGATCTCAGAGTTAGTATATATAAGTGGGGGTGCAGGGGAGCTTGCCCTCTGCTTTTGTTTAGTGTAGGTATGTGTGGTGTTTTATTGTGTTTATGTTTTTTGTGGTGTAGGTGTTGTGGTTTGCGTGTGGTGTAGTGTATGCTGTGTGTTCGGGTTTGTGATTTCGGCTTTGTAGGGTTTTGGTGTTGTGATGGTTTCGGCTTCATGGACTCGAAATGCAAAAATGCAAGATTTCAGCATTTCGAGTATATGAAGTGAAACCATATATATAAATATAAATATATATATATATATATATATATATATATATATATATACACGGATGTAAAAATATATATACAATATAGATGTTAAACTCTAAAAAAGCCATTAAAAATATGTATTAATTCCAAAATAATAGCTGAAATTCATATATAGTATTTTAATATCATCTAACTTATAATTATAAAGCTCTAACAATTGTGGTGACCAGTAGAAAAAGTCTTTCAGTGCACAAACACGTCCAAATGTACCCTTTTACAGTTTTATTGCCTATAATTTTAAGAGTGGAATAACAGAAGCATTTTCATGAATCCCTGGGGAACTGGTAGCATTCAATCTCAGCTGCCAATGCAGCTCTCTGTATTCTAATTTAGTTTCCCAATTTTGCCTCTAAAATCGGGTGTAATAATGTCCTATACAGCAAATTTAAAACCTCCAAATTGTGGGCAAGTAATGGAATGTTTATACAAACCAAAGCAAAAAAACACGAAAGCGAGGACGAATGCAGGCAGGAAAAGATCCTCGAATTTTATTAACACACAAACCACAAAATGGTAATGTGTGTTAATAAATTTCGAGGATCTTTTCCTGCCTGCATTCGTCCTCGCTTTCGTGTTTTTTTGCTTTGGTTAGTGGAGTTTGGAGTTTGGAGCAGTATTTTAATGTTTATACAAAGCATTATTAACATTGCGACATCTTATATCATATTTATGTTCATAAATCCTTTTGTTTAATCTCCTCTCCATCTTTCAATTATAAAATGCTGGACAAGCAGAGCACTTATATAAAAAATGGTGCTACAGGTACATGTGCCATTCTTTAAATGGACATAGGTTTTCTTAATTACATCTAAACATAACCTATCACCCAGAATAATGTCAGAACAATAATTACACAGTCCACATTTTGTCATTCCCTTTAAAGATTAAATGTAGGATTAGAATTAATATTACGTTTCTTTTACAGTAGACCTTTTTATGTCTTAAGCTGTCTTGTAAATAAAATGGGGTGCATTTCCACCATTTCCACCATTGGCAGTAATATCTTACACATCTCCTATATTTCCAAACCATAGATATCTTGAATGCCGTGTTACCATTCTTGCTGTGCTTATCATCTTGGGTATCTGGACTACTTTGCACACCCAAAAGGGGTTTGTATTTATGACCTCACTCAATAACTTCTGCAGAAATAAAATAAAGTAATTTTCTGGGGTGACCTCTAGTACATAAAACATAGTGAACATAGTACAAACTTTTTCCATCTCTACCATCAGTAAGTTAACTCTTGAGATCATTTTAGTCAATATAATACATTGCCCTTTAAAAATACTCTTTTGACAATGAAATGGATGTCAGCTATTAAAATGCAGGTAAGTGTTGTTAAAAGTGGATTCAGCTTTGTGCCTCCCTCCCTGCCCCTGATGTTCTCCAGTTTTAGCTCTTGTTCACAGGGGTCCAGCTTCATTATTATATTAGTACGCCTGTCATCTTGGTTTATCATTTTCCCTCCTTATTCATACCACTCCTTGCTATAGCACTAAAGGATACCAAATTTGTTATTCCAGAAGGGGATAGGGAAGGAATGCATACAAAAGATAGTGGAGGTGAGGTGATAGCAGCATTTAGACACATGAAGTGGTAAAGCAGGATTCTCAGGTTAGTGTTATAAACTGATGGGATCTACAGGTAGGGAATATATGGCAAATGTGACAGAATGGGGAGATGCTAGGGTTACATTGTCAAGCAGAGACAGTAGTATTGCATAAGGAGATGGAGGAGAAGGAGGAGACTGCAAACTCAAGGCAAATTTCTTTATTTAAAATCAACAGCAAAATGATGGCCAGGATATACTTGGCCAGACTGGATGTCTTATTACCAAAATCAGTGGGAGAGTCACAAGTGGAGTTTATGAAAATCCACTCATCTACAGATCAGTGGAGACTGATGTTGAAATATATCAGCTGGTATGGCAGACAGAAGACAAAAGTAAGAGGGGCAATATAAACTGCAATGTTTGTGATAGAAACTATAAAGTACGTCTTGAGGAAGAGACAGTTATTTACATATAGAGCATAAGAAGTTTGTATGTGATGTCAGACATACAAATTTAAGTAAATGAGGACTTGCGACAAAGTAAGTTTAGGCAGAAAGGCTGGACAGTGACGGCAGTTATCCTTTTGGATATTCATTTTGGTTAAGGAAAGATTGGCTCAAATGCTGACAAACAACTGGGAGTGTAAAGGGGAAAAGGAGCAGTAAAAACTCCTTTATGGAGGATGTCGATAAGGTGTTACCTCAAGTGTTAAATGTTCTAATGCATATGGGAGAGGTCATGACTAATACATCATTCCAATAAATCACTGGTGATAGAGGCTGGAGAGAGAAAAGGAAACCAGCGGGTTTGTTGTTACTGAGTAGAGGACAGAAGTGTTTAGTGATTAAGGTATATTCAATGGTCCATACAGGGAGATATGAAGGAAATTGGAAAGCATTAAGCAATACAATCAAAGAGATATTTGACAAGTGAATACTGGTAAAGACAAACTAAAAGCCAAAAATAGAAGCCAAAAAGCAGACTGAAGCAGGAAACCCACAATCTGTAATAATGCGTTTAATTTTAAGCGCTTTTCATTGCTCGTCAAAAGCTTAATTAGCTTTGGGTATTAGACAAGTGGACTAGTGTGGTGATTACCCTGAGTGGGAGAGTAAAAGTGGTATGAGGGATGCTGTTTATATTAGTTATTTATCTGTTAAGGCATATACAGATTAATACAATAGCAGCATGGCTTGTGAAGGTACAGAAAGTAGACAAGAGATTTATTTATAGTGGAAGGAGAAGTCGAATTGGCAAGGAAAGAATGAGGGTGTATAAAGTTGTAGGAGGAGACGTGCCTGAATTTAAAACACATGCACTGGCAAGGAATGCAGCACAAGGTTTAACTGATATGGAGAATGAATATGTTATATGGGAAGATCTTGATAGCAGAACAGCAAAAAATATGTTTAGTGAGAAAGATAAGGCAATGGAAGTTGGAATGATGAAGCATACTGCAGACAGAGTAAAAATGAGAGGGCCACAAGGAACCATGATTAACCTGTGAAGAGTGGGCAGTAGAAGCAAGGATTTATGTAAGTATTGAGAGACTGAGAAAAAAGGATTTAAATACATAGAGCATATGCAAGAAGAGAAGGTAGGACAGTATATGTCCTTTGAGCAGATAAAAGAGGTAGCACTGTACCACCATGTCACTCCTTTTACTATGATATTTGTGGGAAAGTGTTTCACCTTCACTACATGAAATAAGTTAGCATTTATGTGTTTAATATTTATAGAACTATGATGATTTTTGCCATACTGGGTAGTGCCTAATAATGGGACAACTCAAGAAGGATACTGTGTACTTCTCCTGTAAATAAATAGCACATGGTATTTCAATCAACTGTCCTACAACCTACCAGCAAATAGAGAAGAAAGCATTTAAGCCCACCATCCCTCATATTACCTGACATTATGCCAACTACATGGTTGCATAATAGTGGAGAATGTAGGCATTTTCCAGGAAATCATAGGGCAGCCTTGCCAGAACTGTTAACATATGATCCATGCTAGGAAGTGATTTTTTCATATAATTTTTATTGATTTTTCATAAATACAAATGCAACAAAAATGTTAAACAATATAAACAAATCTTAACTATATACAATGTCCATAATAGAAGTAACTTTGTCAATACATTCACATTTTATCTAACAATTTTTTAAGTTTTAACCAAGCTAGATTTTTGTTTGTCATTCTTATAGTTCTTAAAGTTATAGTCATTAATTCTCGATTACAAACTATTTTGGGCAGTGATATAAATTCCACAAAAGGTGTAATTTTCTTACTTTTCCAGTTTGAAGTAATGGTTTTTCTTGCTATTGCAAGGAGAGACCAGAGGAGGTGCACTTGTGCACTTGGAACATACACTGGGATCGGAGCCTTAAATAATAACAGAGTCAGTGACTTCACATTTATCCGACCACAACGCTTTAATAAACGATTTGACTTCTGACCAAAAGGGAATTACAGTATTACATTTTATAAACATATGTACCCAGTCTGCATATACTGCTTCTTCATATCTCCAACATAATGATGTCTCATTACCTGATATTAATGCTATTTTTGGGGTGTGAAAACAAATTCTGTGAATAAATTTCCATGTGTAAATTTTCCATAAGGGAAATGATGTAGTATTACTGACAGATTTAAGTATTACTGATTTCTCTTTTTCTGAAAAGCTAGATTTACTTTTTTTTCTGCATATATCCATAGGGACTCATCTGGAGCTGGTAAATCCATTCGCAATGTCCTATATAACCTTGACACTGATAGTCCATCATTTGTGGATAGTGTGTTGATTTCACAAAAAAGTGTTAGAATTTTGGGTCTAGGTATGGATTTCACTATTTGATTTATTTTAGACTCATTAACTATATGCTCTCTAAAAGTGCGTATGTTTAGCCAGTTGTTTTGATTTATGTTATATCTTGCTATGAGTGAGGTTGCCTCTTGTATATAATTGTGATCAAGAATCTGATACCAGAAAACTAGCCCATTTACTTTCATTTCTTCTATTTTTTTCATATTATACGAGTCCAAGCATTTATTTGTTAATGTTATGGGAAACATAATAAATAGAAGATTTCTCATCTTATAATCTTTGAACATTAGCTGTTTGAAATTGCTTACTATGTAATTAAAAATGGAGAGAAATGTTTTTGTTACTTGTATTAAAGCAAATGTATTTTATGACAAGGTAAACTTTTTCTACTACGGAAAACATATTATTGTTTATTGTCTCCTCACAATTGTCTAGTAATATTGCTTTAGGTAGATTTTTCCAGTTAGAAGTATATTTGCTATTTAGCCAATGACTTACAATGTTAAAAATAATTGATTCAGTATATAGTTCAAGAAGAAGACAAAAGAAGAAGATATAGTTCTAGATGTGGAAATGAGATTCCACCCTCTTCCCAACTTCTGTAATGCCATGAATGACAAATCCTTGTTTTTTTTGGAAACCATAAAAATGTTATTAATAGAGAGTTAAGTTGTTTCATTAGTTTTTTGGAAGGGGGTGCTAGGATGGCTTGAAAGACATACAGAAGTTTGGGTAGTATGATTATTTTAAGTAATGATAGCCTTTCCTCCATGGTGAATAACATTTTATTCCACTTGTTTAAGTAATCTTTAATGGTGTCTATTAACATTATTTCAATTGCTTGCCTAATGTCTTTCCAGCTTGTTTTAATGGTTATACCTAGATATTTAATCATACCCCGGGATTCATGAAGCTCGGCGCAAGGCTGGCTTTAGGCTTGCACCGACCGTATGGCATGAAGATGGTGCAGTAGCGCCAAATGCATATTAATGAAGGTGCACTGCCGCCACAGCCACGTCCATAGGAAAGGAGCGCGAGTGCATAGGGCGTGTCGAAGTGCCGCACGGAGTCATGGAAATGTCAGCTGTCGACGTGCAACCTAAAATGCTTGCATATAACAATTTGTAAGCAATAGTAATCACATCTGTCAGTGTCCATGGATACTGAAACGTATGCAAAGCATGCAAGACAGTTCCTGCGAACACAAAATGAAGAAGCAAACACAAATGCATGGTAGGGAATAACTGGTCCCTATCCCTCGAACAAATGACATTGAAAACCGTGTGCCCGTAGTCCAATGCAGTGTAGATAGTTATACCAAGTGGAAATGAAATGTATCATATGTTAGCACGCCGCCAATAGGTACGTCCAGCCCAATGGTCAGGGTCACCAGCTGACCCATATTGTGAGGGAGAGTACACAGCTGGGCATATGTGTCCATAACAAAAAAACACGATAAATGTAAATATCTAGTGACCGTATGACAGAATTATATCCCACAACGCATGTATTAGTCACATACAATAGGTATGTCTGTATTTAACATACCATATGTGACAGGAAATAGAATAAGCATGTAAACGAAACAGAAGGAGCATATAAACTGCTACAACAATAAGGCAACATGTAGGCTGAAAGGAACAGTATTATCCATAGCGTTGACTGTGGGTACGTGTTGTCCAGTACAATCGGATATGTGTCCAGAATATATCCCATCCTGGACATAGGAAAAGGTGGCATCCTACCAATGATTAGAACAGTCGGCCAAAATCTGCACATCTGCGGTCCAAGCCGTACTTGTCAGGATGTGTCACAGTTGAGTGGGTATTACCCGGGTATACCAACCATGTCATGAAAGTTAAGTATGGGCGTGTACCTATGTGCGTGAGGTATAGCATGTGGAAGGTGAAACATGGCAGGGTAGTCCACACAACCATACAGGTACCTGACATATGTAGGGTATGCAATGTCTTACCTTGACCGTGTCATGGGCCATCAACCAAAGCAGTGATGGATGGAGTGTCAGGAATATGTGTGTGGGGGGATGGGTAATGGTATAATCCTCAAAGGCGAGACTGTGTCGTTTGCAGAATAGGTGAACTGGAGGTGTATGAGGGAGCAGTGGGTGAAGCAGAAAGAAACACAAACAACATGTATACACATCTGCAATACAACCAGACAGGCCATACTGTAGAACACAATCCCACAAACATATGAATATTAAAATGTGCGATACAAATGTACAGAAATGTCACTGGCACATACCCACAGATTGGTCCTGATGGAACTGGCCATATCAAATGCAACACACCTGGATGCATACTGGACTACCCAGCATCCCCTCCACAGCAAACAACCCGCCCCCATACCTGAACGTCCACCAAATCCAGCCATACTTGGCCTACTAGTTTGGCGCAGCCACATCTACACATAGTGACCACTATGCATATGTAGTAGGTAGTGTCACCCTAGGCAGTTTCAGGATTGCAAACTATGTATCCCTTGCATGTAAAACCCCCAGCACATTTTCGTAATGCCAGAAGAATGGTCGGTATCGGTCTTGTTAAATTTTTGGATATCCCTCATGGGATAAGTAACCTGTGTAAACATTAGAATGGGTATCAAGACACGATGTCCAGTCCTGTAGACATCTGGACACAAGTTGGAAGGTGCAGTAGTGGTGCACGAGACTGTCCAGCCCTAGATGGCCATGCAGAACCTACTACCCAGGATCAAACACCTGCCCATGACGCACGTGTCCCGACACGAATAAGTGAGATAATATATTGCACACATTCGCATAGTGGCACATGGAATAAGGGTGATGAAGGCAGTGACGTAAACAGGATACCCCCTGATCCACTGTGTGAGGGACAATTAATGTGTGGGTAGGTGTGACCTGACCAACAATGATACAATGCCAAATGTCCTGTGATTGTAGGAAATAACTATGTACCATACTGCATGTAACAGTTGCCTAAAGCGGTCACATCAGGATAGAATAAACGTCATTCATACAAGAAACAGGCTAACAACTAAAGTGCTAAAGGTATAGGCTCACAGCTAGGAAACTAATGAATGTTCTAAACCTGCACTGACTGTGGGTATGTGTTGGCCTAAACAATCTGGTGTCCCCAGTAGGGTTACCACCTGTCCGACTTTGCGAGCGAAAGTCCCTCTTTGGGCAGTTGTGTCCTGACAAAAAATATTAAAAATGGCAAATGTCCTGAGATTGTAGGACATAATTATGTCCCATATGTTATGTAATAGTTGCATAAAATAATTATTTCTGTATCTAAAATACCTAAATGTTACAAGAAACAGAATAAGCAACTAAACTGCTACAAGAATAAGCTTTTATTTAGGCAAAAAAGTAAAGTTCTGTCCTTGAAATGAATGCCTCTGTGCTGTAAAGACAACATTTATACATGTAAAGGTGACCGCGTTTGCATGGGGCCGTTAACCGGATTCCATCAATCAAAGTGGTACTTTCATAAGGAATAAGGCACATGTAATCCCAAAGAAGTGTCAGTAAACATATGTAACTCAGAATAAGTAGATGCAAGTGCGCCTGCATGGGTGTACGCAGCTTTTAGCATGTATGTTGTCTTGTACAACTGTAACTTTTGTATAGATATATAGATAGATAGATAGATAGATAGATAGATAGATAGATAGATAGATAGATAGATAGATAGATAGATAGATAGATAGATAGATAGATAGATAGATGTGTGTATAGATAAATATCCACAGACATAACAGAAATATGCAATTATATAGCTATATATACATATATATATATATATATATATATATATATATATATATATATATATATATCTAGACAGATATGTAAGGAACACCAAAAGTTGAAAGCAAACATAAGGGTTGTGAAGGGAATCTAGAGCAAGTAAGGAATTATAAAGTGCTCGCAGCGTATGTCAGATAAAGCTGCACAAGTGTGAGTAGAGCACAGCTATTCACACCAGAGGCAGGGTTATACCAGTGGCCATAACATCGTTGAAGTGCTATGTCAACATTGTAAACAGACGGAATGTAGTACATGTTGTGAACACCTACACTTGTAACCCGCAAATCGTTCGTAATCCATAACACCAGGAAAGGCATGTATGTGCAAATATGAATGGATGGTGAGCCTGTGAATACATGAGGTAGTACAAAATGTGTGTAGGACCCCAACGCTCTGGAGAGGGCAATGTGTAAAGGTGTGTCATGGCTGCGATAACAGGTGTATAATGGCTGGTATGCATGGAAACACAGCACGGGTGTGCTGGAGAAACTATGGATATGCGATTATGGACACAGGAGTGCTAGGGTATGTTGCGCTGGTTGCAATGGAGCGGCCCGTGGAGGTCAGCTAGTACATAGGTGCGATTCCCAGATACAGCGTCATCTGCGTGGAGACATGTGTGAATGGGCGTATCGTTGTCGGACGTTGTGCATCAGGGCTGGCAGCCCGGCACGTAAAACCTAAATGCCACCCATGAGCGGAATTAAGTTCTGCTGTGACAACCCCAAACCGTGAAAAGCAGAAAGACACAACTACATGCAGACATCAATATGTTGACGTACAATCTCAGTAACACAAACACTCATTCTATTAACATTAATAATATGAATGTACACAGAAACAAACACGGTAGCAGGAATAACAGGCTGCGCACACGAGTAATAGGTCGAATGACACTATCACATCACACTTATCAGCGGCACCCCAGACATGAAAAACATGCGACATCTGTCCGCTGTATAACGTGCAGTATACTGATCACAAGTTCACCGGAGTGAAGTGTCGGTGTCATAATGACTAAGGCAATAGTATGCTGTTGAAGCTGAGATAAAACCCAATACGCATGTGTAAGTGTCTATGTCCGGGAAATGTATAGGTTAATGGACACACAGATGTATATATAGATAAAAACGTATATCTATATATATCTATATAAATATATATATATATATATATATATATATATATATATATATATATATATTTATATACACATATACATTTATACAGATATATATATACACACAAAGATATACTACAGATATATATAGATAGATATATACACACAAACAACAGGTATTGATATATACATATACATACAAAACAAATATGTCATTGTAAATATACACATGTACATAACTAGGTTACTTTACAGCAATTAGGGGTAACATATATACAGCCCGGGCATATGTGACTGGGAGGTCCAATAAATAAACGTTGTACCCCCCCACACTGCCCAGCTAGGCTGGTCAGACATACAGACAGGCAATAAAGATTACTACACTGCTGCTGTTCAAAACACCGGCAGGAAAGTAGCAGTGGAAGAGATCTACAAGGTCTACACTTTAAACATGGATAACGGTGTCCCTTGCGGGACCCCAACAATTCAGTGCATGTGTCAACCTGGTGTCATCGATGCGAGCAGGATGTAGCTGTACATGGAACAGTAGGTTGTGCAAGTATGATAATAAATGGGTTGACAAAACGTACGACATGTGTCCCGAGATGGGGAGAGTGGGCAATGTGTAGGGGTGTGCTCATACCCCAGCTGCACTCACAGTAAGTATATGTCATGAGTGCTGTAGAGGGGTGCCAGGTAGGTGGACCATGGGTATGCAATAATGGGCTTAAGTGTGCAGGTGCTGGTTGGCAGAGATGTAGTAGGCTCGCCCAGTGGAAGTCATTAATATTCCTATGTGGGCATAGCAGATGCCTATATGTCCCAAACCTGAAGAGCACATCTACCGGATATACTGTAAACCATCGGGGGAATACATAGAGACCAAATCAGTGCCGTGTACCCGATTAGCATGGATGTCCATAGTTATGAATCAGAATGTAACAAAGACCAAATAAACACTTCCAGAACTAGTGATATTAGGTGGACAGGTGGCAGAATACAGGTTATGACAGGTGACATGTACGAGTCATAAATGGCATGTACCTTGACAAACGTGAATGAATACATATGCTCTGTGACTGTCAATGTGTCTGGTTAATAGAACCAATCATCTAAAAGTGTCCAACAGGGTGTTATGCAGTGTTCCTGATACAGTGTTCATTCTCCCCCATTGGTATGTGAGGTCTGCTAGTGACGGAAAGTGCATAATTTGATGACCACCTCAGGCACATGATAGCATAATAGATGGTTCCACATCCGTACACCTGTAAGTGACACACACATCTGGGCAGTTGTGTCCTGCAAAATGAATGTTATGGCACATGACCTGTGAGTTCGGGAAAGGAGGCCATATATTGTTTGTAGTGGTGTCAGAAATTAATTTGTTGTATCAGAAACAGCTACATGTAATAGGAAACAGTATTAGCAATTATAATGCTACAAGAATAACCTTAACATATGCAAACCGTGGAAGTAGTCAGTTTACAACTGGCTGTGGGTATGTGTTGCCTTGACACATGTGATAGCTCTACATATAGGATCTATAGGGCTGCCGCCAGTCTGAATGGCCAAAGTGGGACCTGCTCTGTAGAAATGTCAGACGTACCAGGGCAGAACATACCTACAGCCATGCATAGTACAGCAATATACATCTACATATAGGATCTATAGGGCCGCCACCAGTCTGAATGGCCAAACTGGGGCCTGCTCTGTAGAAATGTCAGACATATCAGTCCAGAACATACCGAAAGCCATGCATAGTACAGCAATATACATATCTGCACAAATCAAAGCGTAGTCTAGCAGCTGTAAAGTTGCTTATGCTACTGCATATAACATATCGATGTGTCAGGTATACAAGACCTGTAACAAGCAACCACTACAGACATGTAGAATATGAGAATGTCCCCTAATCAGGACAGTTGCAATGGCTAGAGTATCGTCACATGACATATGCCTAATGAGGGACTGTCCCATGCAAAGTGGGAAAGGTATCATTCCTACAGTCTGCCGTCGTGCGATCTGAAAGGTGGAAAACGTAGAGTAAGTATGCAGTAGCATGACTCGCCGGACAGCTGCGTTAACAAAATCATATTCACATGTCAACCTTGCAGAGTATCAGTTCCCATGTATCAGGCAGATGGGAGCAGATCATATTAGGAACACGCATATAATATGATTACGTCACTGGACAGGCCGCCGAGTTCATACAGTCGAACGCTTGCTGTCGCCAAATGGTTAGACATACCTGATACTGTAGTCATGTAGTTCGATGTAATACGCATCACAAGGGATCGCACACACCCAGCGTGAGTGACAAATGTAAGCAGAAATGTTGATGAGCGAGCGGCTGTAAGCGTGTTTGTCTACCAGTATGCCAGTAGTGCACTGTCAAAGAAATGTGGAGTCTAAACGGGTAAAAGGTGCTGTAACCAAAGATCAGCAGTGCTTAACACTGTGCAAACCCACGCACAACTGCTCCCACCTGCTGGAATGTGCCTTACCCAGTCCATATCCAAAGACGTCAGTCTGTCCACAAACAAAGAACCGTCCTATTCACGTGTTGGTAGCAGTACCCTGTGCACAGCACATAACTCATGTGAATTAACAATAGACCATGGCATATGTACAGACAATAGACCACACACACACACACCATGCAGCTCAGTCTTCCAACAGTATAGCAATGTACTGGCAGATATGTCCGGACCACTGGTGTATGCATGCCTGGCCATCCTGTGTGTCAGTGTGTGAGCATGCCCAGTATGACTCTTACGCATGTTGTCGACCAACATTACCGTCATACCGCCATGTGTGTGAGCATGCCAAGTATGGACAACTGTATCGCATGTGTCACATGTCCAGATAGTCAGTACTGTGTTGCTGACCCCTCTGTTCTACACAGATAGGTGTCATGCTGTGGCATTGACAGTTGCTACATGTCTGCATAGCATGGGGGGACATCCAACTGCATCCACAGTCCTACACAGCACCGTGGGTGGTGCACATGACTCTCACATATGTAGGTTGGACGGGGGCACAGCTGACAGTTGTACACATCTGATGCTACTGTACTGGTATGCCAGGTACTCCATGTCAGTGTGTGGACCTACCTAAATTGCCGGTGTACATCAGATCCCAGCGTGAAATACCAGCACAGTGGTGTTGGACGTCCTAGCTTTCACAACCTACATCAAACCGCCTGGCCTGCTGTAGTCTGTGTGTGTCTTTGGGGGTTGGGGTCATTCATTGGTCATATCCATAGGCCATTGTATATCATCTGTCTGTAGTGGCCACACCTGTTCAGCTGCATGGAACGTGTGCAGACTGTATGGACACACATGATGTTCATCCCATAATCTGCAGTGGGTTAGGACACCCTGTGTACTAATGGCTACCATTGTGACCCCCGTATGTGCTACAGATGTCATGGTGCCACTATGGACGTGTACTGTCTGCTGCCCTAACAGTCGGCCACCAAAGTCTCTTGTATGCTCACGTACATACCATAGCAATGGGTAAATACACATTCTAATACAACTGCCAATTTGTAGGTCGATAGACGTACCCTGGGGGTGTTCTGGATTTGAGGACGGTGCTGGAGGGCTGCTTATGTTGGATGCACACAGTGCACCTCCTATACATGGCCAAGCACAGGTAGTGTCATGTTTGGAATCCATTGTACTGTGTGCGGGTCAGAGAGGGGACATCCGTGGGTACCTACTGTGTCAGTGCATATGCCTTGTGCTGCCTCTTTGCCAAGGGCAGGTCATACTGTGCACAGCCTTTCGCCGACTGGGCCCTGCTCAGGTAGTTCCTTCGCCAAGTCACACTCTGCCTGTACAGGCCTTGGCAGTGGTGTTGGGCTGTGTGGCCCTGCCCCATGCTGTTCCTGCAGCAACCGTTACTGTAGGATCAGAATGTGTAGCATAGCAAATACCATAAAAAATTGTGTGCATGTAGCTAGTGAATATTGCAGGGCTCCACTGGATGTGTCCGGATACCAGAACTGTGAACTGAGCATCCCAAACGCATGCTCAATTACATGTCCTGCCTGTGCATCCGCCTCATTATGGTGTGAGTGTTCAGGTGTGTGTGCATTGCTGCTGGGTGTCATCAGCCATGACACCAGTGGTTATCCAGCATCCCCCACTAGGACACTGTAGGGGATGTCCATATTGGCAAAGGTGTGGTACAGCTGTGTTAGAAGCCATATATCGGAATCATCATAGCTTCCAGGGCAGACAGCACACACATTCAATGTAATGCCCTGGCCATCGCATATGGCCTAGCTGTTGGAGGGTATGCCCCTGCAGTGACTGTAGGCCCTACCCCACTCACCGGGTGGTACTTTGATGTGTATGTGTGTGCAGGCTATAGCACCCAGTACCCCAGGGTAGTCATCCATGTGGTTGAAGAGATGCATATTGCTAGTCTACTAATCACGTGTGTTGAGGACATGTACATGCTCACTAGCATGTGTTGACATGGCGTCTGTGAACTGGCGCAGTACTCTGGATGCAGATGCCTGTGAGATCCCCATGACATCCCTAGTTGTGCTGTGTGAGGTACCTGTTGCTAGTATACCCAGGCCAACACATACCGAGGTATCCACTGTGATGGGTTTCCCTCAACCTGTTTGATGTGTCAGGTGTGGCAGGCACAGGTCAATAAGCCGCTGTAGGAGGTCTCTGTCCACCCCACAATGCTCCACCATCACCAGCTCATGTAGCCCCTGGTAAGTCACCGTGGGTCTATAAAGTCTTATGTCACCCCAGTAAGGGATGTTTGGCAGCATACACATCCTCACTGCCCTCAGCCTCCTGCAAATGATGGTCTATGTTGCCTGCTGCAGCCCTACTCATTTGGTTGGATTGTGTCGTGAAATGTATCTGCAGGTATACACCGGTGGTGTAGAGTGCGGAAGAAACCTGTGTGTATGATGCTTGCTCACATTACCGTACTGTTCAGGTGCGGGCTGGCCATGTCATCTGCTGATTGTGCTGATCATTACCTGTTTGTGCAGCCTGTACACCCTGACAACTCCACCACTGCTGTTGTCCCTCCCAATGTCACAGGGCAAGTATAGACACACCCCAACTTAGGCATGCTAAGGCAGGGGCACTCCCGAGGCACAGTTCTGCAATGTACATACAGTATGCCTGACCCCCCCTCCCATGCTGTCAACTATATTCGAGCCCTGCACCCGGCTAACTACACACATACACTCCAGGTATCTGCATCACACCCTGGGGATAAATGGGATACACTATTGTCAACCTCATCTGCATAGTATAGTCTTCTAATGAATAGTTATATGACCCATACCGAACCTCCAAATTAATAACCACTGCTTAGTGTCGCTCAGATCCGTACACAACTGGTAACAGGTGCCTTACTATCACCATATTCAATGTCCCATGGTCTTCCCAGCAACAAAATAACCAGTGTCTACACGACTACAACCTGGGACCCTGCACACAACAGACGATGTGCATTACCACTATGCCATGGCAGATATACATATATCCCAGGTTATCACGTACAGATCATCCGGCACATATATTCAATAGTGCTGATGTCCCCAGACATATATGTTTATATCTATGTCTATCTCTCCATATCCACATATATTATATATATTATTTCTATACATATATACATAGATATACATACACACATATACATGTACACACATATGTAGATATTGCATTTATATCACAACAGCGTTCCACATGACAGCAAAGCATTAGACAGGCATGAAAAGGAAACTACATGTGCCACCTGCATCATGTAATGTTGTTACTATCAAGGCATGTGTGTTCTGTTGCATCACACGGGTCAGACTGTATTAAGGGTAAGTGTAGGGCTGCTGACATTTACTCACCAGACCTGCTGGCGAATGTATGTGTTGACAACCCAGTGTCTTGGCAGAATATGCGGGCTGTGGACACTATATAGGTCAGCAACAAAACACACTGAACACATCCCGCAGCTAGCCACCCACAGATATCACATAGGGTATAACTGCCAAACACACACACCTGCCATGCCGTGGAATAGAGCACCTACCTGTCTAGTCTACCACACTACAGCATTATGCAGTAACAGAATGCGCTACCAGGTTTCAGCATCACCACACTCCCAGAGGCATACTTCTAGGTGGATGACATCATCTGCAAAGGCAAAGACGCCGATAGGAAATGTATGGAGAGGGAGCCGTCTAAAAGCATTAGTCTGTCCCCAGGCAGCTGGAAACACATACACACTTGGCAGGGCCAGGAGTCGAACATACACCTAACTACCTTATCACACTACAGCATTACACAGTTACAGAACGCACTACTGAGATTACTGGAACACAGCACTCCCAAAAGCATACTTCTAGGTGGATGACATCATCAGCAAAGGCAAAGACACCGATAGGGAATGTATGGAGAGGGAGCCGTCTAAAAGCATTACTCTGTTCCCAGGCAGCTGGAAACAAACACACACACACACACACACACACACACACTCTTGGCAGGGCCGGGAGTCGAACATACACCTAACTACCTTATCACACTACAGCATTACGCAGTTACAGAATGCGCTACCGAGATTACTGGAACAAAGCACTCCCAAAGGCATACTTCTAGGTGGATGACATCATCAGCAAAGGCAAAGACGCCGATAGGGAATGTATGGAGAGGGAGCTGTCTAAAAGCATTACTCTGTCCCCAGGCAGCTGGAAACACACACACACACACACACACACACACACACGGCAAGGCCAGGAGTCGAACATACACCTAACTACCTTATCACACTACAGCATTACGCAGTTACAGAACGCACTACTGAGATTACTGGAACACAGCACTCCCAAAGGCATACTTCTAGGTGGATGACATCATCAGCAAAGGCAAAGATGCCGATAGGGAATGTATGGAGAGGGAGCCATCTAAAATCATTACTCTGTCCCCAGGCAGCTGGAAACACACACACACACACACACACTTGGCAGGCCCAGGAGTCGAACATACACCTAACTACCTTATCACACAACAGCATTACGCAGTTACAGAATGTGCTACCGAGATTACTGGAACATAATACTCCCAGAGGCATACTTCTAGGTGGATGACATCATCAGCAAAGGCAAAGACACCGATAGGGAATGTATGGAGAGGGAGCAGTCTAAAAGCATATTACTGTCCCAAGGTAGACGTAGACAAACACACGGCAGTGGTGTGAGTGGGAAACTGCCTATCTACAGAGCACTATTACAACACTACATGGATACGAGACGCGCCACAGACAGTACACCCTTCAAGACAGTCCCAGTGTGTTCAATGTAGGAATCCATCCTGACGTGGGGTATGGACATCTGTTGCCTGGATGACCACTATCGCTATACAGGATTTCAATGGTCATGCCCATACACAGAGGCACATAACCGACACAAGGTGGCACTGGGCATGCTCACACACTTAGTAGCACACGTCTGTTTGGAATGTACTGTGTGTCCATCTGCACAATGGCGTACTGGGCATGCTCATACACTTAGTAGTAGCGAAGGGCTGTCTTGTATGCACACGTATTCTAAACATGGAAGGGCACAGTTTGGAATGTACTGTGTGTCCATCTACACAACGGCGTACTGGGCATGCTCCAACAGAATTTCAAGGAATACAAACAATTTCCCAACAACAGCAACAAATAAGATCCCAAGAACAAACAGTGACAGGATCCAGTTCTTGTATTGAACCACAAATTTATTGTATCAGATAGTAAAAACTGATCGAGCGCTTTCTTCTACAAACCGTAGATTTCATCAGAACATTCAGCATTCATTATAAAACCTTTATATACTCTAATTTCCCGCCCATAACTTCAATTATTCACTTAATCATTTCAATTAAGACTTAAAAAACCTTTAGTGTTTAAAAACAATGTAAAAATCTATTATTATGTATAATAAATATAAAAACATAATATATGATTATAACTACAATGACTAACACATAATACATGTACATTCATCCTATTCCTAAAAGGAACTGTTAATGTCAGTCTATGAATAGGCAATAAAATATTATAATCCACAATGTGTATAGAATATACACTTATATATTAATATTCACAACACATCCAGAGATTCTCAGGGGTATGAGTGTATATTACACTTATTCAGCAAATAAATGGGGTTTTGTGTTGACTACATTGTTAACTAGTGTATATCTTAAATCCTGATAAGAGGTTTAGTGGGAATATATTCATTAATACCTGGAGCACAGGCAGCATTTAACCTTATCTGCCATTTGATTTCTTTTTCCCCTAGTATTGCCTTAACATCCCCACCCCTTGGGTTGCTCCTAACCACCTCCAATATAGCAAACCTAAATGAGTCACATCCAGTGCTTCCTTCTAAATGCCTGCACAATGCATTATTCTTATCTTTCTTTTTAATACAATAAAGGTGATCATAAATCCTGTTACGCAACCTTCTATCTGTTTTTCCCACATAAAAACTAGAACATGATGTACACTTCCCCATATAAACAACATGTGTCTGACAATTCCCCTTACAGAAATATATTCTACTTTTGATGTTATCCCAACGTATCTGCTCGTCTTCCAAAATATACGAGCATCGATTACAATTTTATTGTAATTATATTGTGTTGCTGTTGTTGGGGGGTACTGGGCATGCTCACACACTTAGTAGTAGTGAAGGGCTGTCTTGTATGCACATGGATTCTAAACACGGAAGGGCACAATGTGTCAGTAGTGAACATTGTTAGCACGAACGCTGCACTACATACATCTGACACCTATCGTCAGTGCTAGCTGTGTAGCGTTCGTGATCACAGCTGACAATCCAGATCCAACAATGGGGAATACGGACATCTCTGCAGTGAGGAACACCTGGCATATGGCACAGTTGTGCACAATAGCACTATCACCGTATACCTCAGATACAGACATGTGGGCCATAAGACCGTGACAGTCCACTCCAGGTGTTACTGTCCCCACGTACATGAAGGCCACTCACATGTACTGACCAGTACACACTCAAGAGCCATCACAGATGTCTCAGGTGCAGATCACAGTAGTACATGCCGCAGTCTACTATGTAGCCCTCGGACATCACCATGTCCTTGGACCAGCAACACATATCCATACATTACCACACCACCATGTTACTCATGACCAGTGGACTGTACATGGGTCTACAGCAACTGTGCAGACTACACATGTACTGACAGGGTTCCATCATGTGGTATGCAATGCAATGATACCACAGTTCATAACCAGGTCGGCTCTACACATAACAGGGGCCCTGGGTCTTACACAGCTTTAACAGATGACTGTCGCTGCACACCAGAAAACACTCATGTTTGGATATGACATACATGTAATCGCAGTGGATATGTACATGGCCCACACACACACAATGCATATATACATAGCAAAGCTTTTGCTGTCCTCTGTGCAGACAAGTGGCTACAGCAATTACACACATGCACATGGAAGGTCCATGGCTGTTGAATGCTAACAGTACATAAGGTAGCAATGTTGACTGAGGTAATATTCCCTCTGTAACAGTTACCTATGACAACCAACATATCATACAACAGTCCATGTGTCATGTATGTCATCACACATGTCTACCAATTGCAATGCATACAAACATGGCTACATGACAGGAATGTAGGACCAACACACATGTACATGTAGTGGTGTGCATGCAGCTACCATGCATGTGCAGTAGCTGATGTATGTTGTTCATCTGTGTCTAACTACAACATGCAGTTGCAATGCAGCCCCATCATTTACACCTGTATATGGTGAAATACTGACAGTACGGTAGGATGTACATCAGATATGGATGGATGTGTGTACATAAAGTGGTGGTCCATCTCTGCAGATGGATGTTTGCTGAGGACAGCTCACAAGTGTGCCACAAGCCATCCTACCATTACATGTGCAAACAGTACGCTATGTTACTGTTACCTGAAGGTGAAGACATACAACCTACACAGCGGTCAGGGTGTTACTGACTGTACATCACTTGACACCTATAACACTTACATCCTCTTGTGTGCATATAGCAGCACAATTGCCAAAGGTAGCGTTGGTACACATAATGCGGCCAATACAGCTGCATGTCTGTCAGACGTATCACCATATAGCAGGTGTATGATTCACAGTACTGCCATGTGTGTTTTCTTGTGTGACCATATATGCCACATATGGTGGGGAATACATCCCAATTGTTACACACCCCTGTACACTGTTGTAGAGATCTGTACATACTGCAGTGTAGAAAGCAAGACATAGGCAGGGGTGGTGTGTGTATCACACACATGTCAGCTATCTGTATGTAAATGACATTTGTGGACTCCACAGTGTGTGTATGTATGGCTGTCTGGTGCATGGAGTGAGGGTGTATGCTACCATACAGAACAGACAGGATCCCTAACCCCTCATGGTGATGCAGTCTACTACCCTATTGATGCCATCAATCTCAGCCTTACTGGCTACCTGTACATGTTCTTTCTCTGTGTCACATCATGTGGGTGCACAGTACTGTGAAGGTGATTACCACATAGGCAGGGGTCCTCACCTCAACACTATCAAGTGTGTGTTATAGTGTTGTTGACCCCGTGAGTGTGGTCATGGTACTGTGTGTTTCTGTGTATGTCTGTGCGTGTTCTCATCCTGTAATGTGACAGTGTATTATTGCTACACAGTGAGGCCTCATGCTATCAACTGGCCTCTAACGTTGACATCAGCCAGACCGCTGTGTAAACCCCCCGCACCATGTCACCATACCTGTGATGTGACCCACTATGGATGTCACGTCTCTAGCCACTGTAGCCTATTGAACAGCTCACATGCTTCTGGATATAGATGTGTGGACATCTGTGGAATGGTAGCCTTTCTAACAGTGAAGTTGAGTCTACGTATAGCATGCTGGTATTTCCATACATGCCTGTGAGTACTCCAAATTTACACATGGGAAACTGCAAACACTGCTACTTATTGGCACATGCAAGTAGACCTCAAGGAGGGAAGCAGGGCATCATTACCAGCATGCTGTTACTGTTGTTTCCAAGACACAGACTGTGAACATACAACAATACACTCTAGCTGCAAACACTGTAACATAATGGCACATGCAATTAAACCTTAAGGAGGGAAGCAGGGCATCATTACCAACATGCTGTTACTGATGTTACAAAGACACATACTGTGAACATATAACAATGCATTCTAAACCTGTACTACATGGTATGTCTGGTGTGTGTCAACAGTACACAACAAATGTAATATACACTACTCACTATTCTGTTCACCCTGTGCATCAGACCATATGAGCATGTCCCTGCACCAATGGTGTGGATTCAGGGATGCGGCACAGGCATCATCATATGCACAGGGTGATAATGTTTGCCAGGGGCATAGGCTGCATCAGTGGATGACATCATGTGTGTGGGTTAGGGCCGGTGATCTGATTGGACATGTGTGGTCATTATGCATGTGGGTGTTACGGTGCCCTACAGATGTTTCTGCTGTGTGCGTGTGTGTGTGTGTGTATGCACACAGTTCTACCATGTGTCCAGCCTACAAAGGGGTATTATTGACAGCTCCAGATTGTACAGACCAGGATGTACAGCTCACTGTGTCCGGCCACGGCCACATGACCTGTGCCTGCCAGGGGTTGCAAGGGCACTACCAGGCAGAGGTACAGATTGGCTACTGTCCGATGACACATGTCCACTGGAACCGTGTCCCCACTGGGAGCATCCAGGGCCATGTCCACATGGCCTACTGTGTCCTGGTGTGGACAGCGCAGTACCAGCTGCACTGCTACTGCTACTGGCACTGTGGGAGCGGGCATGTGAGGTAGCTCATTCACGTTGACCTGCACCAGGTGGTGTAGCTGGCTTCTGTCCACGTGGCCTATGCCTCACTCCTACCAGATGTTCCAGCACAGACAGCTCACGCTCGCGGATTGCCATGCCATGGTCAAGGATTCCAACCATGTCACCCAATCGCCTGTCCAGAACATCAGCGATCTGCTGTTGAGTATTTGCCAATGCCTGGATGTTGTTGTTTAAAGAACGGATAGCAGCCCTCTGATGCCTCTGCCCTTATGTGTTCTGCCATTCAGCACATGCCTGTGCCGCAATTACAGTCTGGAACATGCCTCTGATGACACCAGCTGCTGCACTCTGTCCTGCAGGTGCATGTCTGCCAGAGGTCCTCCTATGAGCAGCACTGGCCACATGCCTGTGTGGCACATCTGCAGTCATTACACTGACACCATGGTGTGGAGACACACCTTCTGTAGCCACTCACATTCCTGTTTCGAGCTAACACACACTGACTGTCCTTCGTCTATGGCCACTGGTGATGGGGTATGTGTTGGCATGAGTACTGTGTGCGGGGAAGAGGGGGACATAGCTGGGATGACAACCATTGGCACAGATTCAGCCCCTGACAACCCTGCCTGTACCTCATGCATATGTTCATCACTGCTAGTATCTGTGGGGAGACTAACATCAGATGGACCGCAGGAGGGTAATGCATCTGCATCACCTGTGAATGCAAAGAAAGACTCTACATTACACACAGACACAGACACACACAGACACACACACACACACACACACACACACACACACACACACACACACACACACACACACAGACACACACAAGCACAGACACACACACAGACACACACACACACACACACAGACAGACACACACACAGACACACACAGACACACACACAGACACACACACTCACCATGCATGTGATTTGACAGATGGCATGCAGCATGCATGTGATACAGCAGATGGCATGCAGCTCAGACATTAATAGTGGTAGTTAGCATACCTCCCTGGGTTGCACAAAACAGCAAGCAGGTGTCATATCAGAAGCCATGCAGTTCACACAATCATGGTAGTAAGCATGCATCCCTGTGATACACCATGTGGACCAGCACAGGTTAACAGTACACATGGCTGATGTGTCCTTGACATTGACATGTAGTATGACATGTAATCTGCGGACATGTGCATTGACATGCATACATGTCTGACACAATGGTGTCCTGACACATGTACAGCAGTGTAATGGGTATCACATTGCAGTGCTGTCTGTATGCCCTACTGATAGAAAGCACTTTTAGCAGATGTGCATGAGCATTGATGGGTAGTATGAGGCATCTACATTGCTATACAGTGTGAAGTACAGACACTGTGCCATTGAATGGCATCATGAGGTGCCTATATTGCTATACAGTGTGTAATGCACACAAAGTGCATAGCCATGACCATGTGCAAACACATGACATAACTACTGTGGATTGTGACCCACATCGCTGAGGTGTATACACACTAAACCATGCTGTGTCATGTGACAGGTCACTGGAAGACCTACGGATGACACCCCTGCACAAATACTAACATGTCTTAGCTGCCTGGTAACCATGTCCACACATGGCAGACTTGTCAGTACACCATGTCCCACATGACAGTTATGTACCACACACACGAGGTGCATGGCTGACAGTGATGTCCAACAGCAGCAAGGGAAATGTATGGTATCTGTGGCCTGATGTGGTGTCTATGTCTGTGGAAGTTGTAGAGGTGACTACTGTCATGCTATCACACAGTCATGATGTTCAACACATCTTATATGATCGAATTAAGTGACACCTCTACAAGCTGTGCACAGGCTTTTAAGATGTCCAGTGTTCCACATCAACTATATAACCATTCAACAAAGGCTATAGTTGGACCATGTGTGGACAATGTGCAACAGGGTGTATACACATCACATCTACTGTGTGGCTACATGTCTCTAGCCATCCTCCATGTCCATGTGTGAACATGTGTTGGCCAAATGTTTGTGATGGCCATCTCACATGTCTGTGTTGTCCCATATGACATATAACCATAGATGTCAGATACGTCACTGTCCACAGGGTTATGCAGACAAAGGGTTGTATGTTTGGTATGTGGGGTATGTATTATGGGATAGTGAGACAATATTGCAGCCGGAACACTACATGTCTGGGACTTGTCAGATGGCACATCACAATGTGTGTAGCCATTGCAGGGGCATATTACACAATGGTGAATCCTGTGGGCTGCCCACATCCCAGCTCACTGTGTGGTACTGTGTACCACACATGTGTTGTTCCAATGTATAGTACATATGCCTACATTGAACAACACCTCCACCATTGTATGCACAGCTGTCCACACATCTAGCAATGACAGATACTATGGTTTCATGTTGGTGTTTCATTTAGTCTGAATATATTGCACATGGGTAGCCAGTGTGCTTGATGACAGATGCGACCTGTATATCGTGACTGGAATATACATTATGTGTACATGTGTTACTGGCCACATGGCAAATAGATATATGCATTAACATGCCTGATACTGATAACTGTCTCACCTGCAATGGACTGATGTCTGCGCGGCACGCCAGAGGTACCTGTATAGGGGTGACACAGTGGTTTGAACATTATCCATGACTGTATGACAGCTACAGGGTGCACTGTGCATAATAACACATTTGCCTGTACAATAGCATATAGTATGCACATGTGCGCATACACAGGGTATCAAACTATAGTATGCGGCATGTGTGTAAACATACCTTGCATATGATGTTACATTACATATTGTACAGCGACACATGCAACTAAATGGGATATGATAGTCATATGTGCATTAGTGACTTACCAGGCAACTCCAGGCTCAGTGGTTGGGAGACACCCACCTCCACGATGGCAGCTACTGTTTGTGGATGCTGTTCTGAGGGTGTCCCCAGACTGGCCAGTAGCTCCTCGGTGCATGTGAGTGGGGGCTGGGTTGGTGGCCCACCACCTGTTCCACCTTGTTCCCTGGCAATTGCATTGGCATGCTGTTTTGCATGTCGCATCAGGTCCGTGCAGTGTCTGTGCACCTGCTGGTAGGTGCGGTTATGGCCACCCACATCATTACCCTCCTGCGTAGTTCCTGCCACAGGTCGTCACACTGCTGGGCATGCTGTGGCACGTGGCTGAACAACACCTCATAGTTATCATGGAGGTACGGGATGAGGGCATCACCCTCCTGGTGGCTATATGCTGGCAGGCATGAACGAGGCATTATCTGGAAGACATAATGATGGAGACAGGTCACAGTATCACAGAGATGTACAGAGATACAGCTGCACATACATTTGTATTAAATCTAGTACATATGAACAGTTATCTTTATAAATCGTCATGACATTAACACGACTGACATGTTTGTGTCACACACATGTAACACCCGTTGTGCATTGGATATCATCACCATATATGTGTGTCACCTCATTACATTGCTCATACTCGATGTGAATGCTGTCTTGATGTGGGCATGTCTGTTTGCATGTACTGGTGTTCTTACCTATCAGCACATGCCTGGATGTGTCCACAGTAATGCTGTTGACCTTGATGCTGTGTATATGTCACATATCAATACATACACTGCCTTAACAGACATGAGCAGTGACAATGCACACATGCACATAGAAACCATTACATGCATGTGTTTTGCCATATACATCTACACGGCACTGTACAGCAGTTCAACATCCTGCCACATATCGCCTGTGTTGCACATGTGATACACATGGGACAATGGCTAGCCGGATGTTATTCGCAGGGATGGTTATCAACCATGGCATGTACGGGCAAGGTTTTCTAGCTGTATCCAACAGCCATTTTGCCACCGCCAGGTGCATCAGTGCCACATTACTGATCCAGACAGTTAATGATACATCTACCATGCGGTCATTGCACCATGTTTGACAGAGATGACATGTGCAGCTTTGATGGACAGGGTTGCATGGTATGGCAGGAGTATGTAACATGTATGGCACACGGATCTGTCCAGCATGTGGTGATCATTGTAGTAGGATGGTGGCTGTCCATGACGTATGTCTTTCAGATCAGTATATGAACGTGTAGCATGTCCAACATCACAGTGTAGCACATGTCTTTATGCAAGGTAGCCAGCATGCTGCATAGTGGAGGTGAGGATTGTGAAGGCTGGTATCGCTCATCTACGCATGGCCAGTACCCCTGAAAGGAGATATGTGATCCGATATTGCTCAC
Source organism: Protopterus annectens (assembly GCF_019279795.1). Taxonomy (NCBI): domain Eukaryota; kingdom Metazoa; phylum Chordata; order Ceratodontiformes; family Protopteridae; genus Protopterus; species Protopterus annectens. Next base: position 928,446,203 of record NC_056744.1, read on the forward strand.
CCGAGTGCTGAGTATGCCTGTCCAATGATCTCCATGCTCATGGATGGCACCCTGTCATGACATGGGTGCTTCGTATGACTACCTAATAGGCCTGGAGATGTCACCAGCTCAGAGATGTGAACTGCACAGCACCATCCCTTACACAATGTCCATAATGTTGACTGCTGCCTAGGTGGTAGCTAATGGGTACAGGGTTATTCACCTAGCGGTGACAATACTATTATCGGCTGTCAGATTGTGCACATATGTCATGCACCTCACCCACAAAGCCCATTCTGTATGTTGTCCACAACACTAAGACAGCTATTGCTCCTAGGTCATGGCCGTTCACATCCTTACATACGCAGATGCCTCCAATTTTGTCTGTGTGGTATGGGCTACAATGAGGGGGGAGTACAAAACATTAACCCTGTTTTACTGTAGCTGCCACTGGTGTGATATGCTCATGTCACTCAGACACCTTTTGTAGTGTTGCTTCTGTCAACAGGCCACTGGTAGACCACTCCTGTGACATACGAAGGTACATCTAGTATACTCAGTGTAGCTGGAACACAGTATGAGTGATGTCCTATGACCTGTCACAGGTATGCTATGCAGTGTGAAATCATCCATACTGTCATCTACATCTCTACTGCTAACATCTACGTTGATAAAGGTTCATAGACCTGCAGACCATACTCAGCAGGGTAATAGTGCAGTGCCTCCAATTATGACTGGCGTCTCCGCTTGTGGGTTGTAGTAGGTTTATATTATCCAACACCTTATCTGTATTGCATATTCATGCTCAGCACTTGTTCAGAACATGTAAGCACTTCATGAGGTACTTATTACTATAGCACACATTCCAACTCATTTCTTACAGGTACACTGTCTGTCCTTACATTTCCAGCTTGCTTACAGTACAACAGCTGTTGTACACACGTAACTCACATATCTTGTGAGACATGGTTGAATATACAGGCATGTCCAAGTCTCACTTACCAGTGTTATTGCCTGTCTATATGATGAATATGGCAAATGTGAGGCAATAGAGCAATTGTCTTATGTACACAGTCAATGTTCACCTCCCAGCATACGACACTACAGCCTGTGGGAGATGCACATATGTAGCCATGCTAGGGGTAATGCTCTCACCAACCCAGACTGAACCTGACATTCATGTGGGGACATTTAACATTTGCAACACACCCCACTTATCACATAGTCTCACTAGATCTCCACCACCACAGGCCACACATAGTATGACTACAACATTTGCAGAACCTCTCCATACTCTGTGTAGGCAACAGAGGCAGCCCCCATCACCAAACACAACACCAATTACTTATAGCTCACAGACTCATGTGTGCACATCAACTACAGCCAATAGGGTGTCATAACCTACACAACACACCAGTCATAGGTGACTCTGTAGGCGGTCACACTGATGTCCCACTCAGCAGGCTACACAAGGCGATAGTCACTTACATCTGGCTGTCGGGTTACAGGATCCACAACATAACCTATGCACCCATGCCACACCTCACCAGGTATGATTTGACTGTCATTCTCCATGTTAGTGTGACTGCCCTGAGATGTAACTTCCTGGACTACATGTACAGGGATATGCAATAGCTCTCCGGTCTTGTAGCCCAGAAGGTATCGCCCAAGCCCTGAGAAGCATTCTGCATTCATCCAGACTGATACCACTGTACAATGACTGAATGTTTCACTTCAACAGTTGCCTATGTGTCTGCTGTCATTCCACAGGCATCCAGTATCTGTCTGCTTTGAATGACATGGTCAACAAAACACGATGCTTTGGCACAGATAACCTGCACCTGTCAGCCCTGGGAGTACAGATAAAATGTAAGGCTCTTGCTGCTCCTATACTGCCTGTCTTGGACAGTTTCCAATAACATTCACCACCAGAACAGGAACAGGCAAGCAAAACCTAGGGTACTGTTACTCAATGCTTGATATCTTCATCTCTAATGCACTCAGGTGAGGCACTCCTTATAATGGACCACTTCGATATCTCTGCAGTGACTGGGACCTGCCTCTAGGCTCTGGAGAGCACACCTGCATGGACAGGTTACACGCAGACCACACCTTTCAGTCATGTAACCAGGACCGGAACACCCACTGCGGAGGTGTGTCCATATTTCACAAGGATGTACACATCTCCAGGCTGGTTCCTTAGCACAATGCGTCAGAGGTGATCCATGTGCAACTAACTGTGGCCAGAACTGCTATACACATTGTAACTTGCTACGGATTCAACAACATACCCGACGGTTACTGGCCCTCATTTCTTGGTGTACTGGACAGTAGGGTTCAGACAGGTACTACTGATGTGAGACTGACACTACTCACACTAAACTAGGATGCCTACTCATGTACCAACACATTAGGCCAATGCTTTCTGGGATTCATAACCACCACTCGGCTGGAACAACCCATACACACCACCACCTAGACCAACAATATCCTAGACATGGACATTATCAACATGTGACTGGTGTTCCACACCTGGGGTTATCCCCTCGTTGGTAGTTTCCGAACATATGCTAATCACCCTTGTTATCCACATCCCGGCACCACACCCTTCACGGAATACACAGTAGAAGATTTCTACAACGCCTACATCAGACGTCTTATGACAGCAGTAGTAAACGTCATGACACCCGTGCAGATGGACAATGCACTTACAAACGCTGAAACATACACCAGTGCACTTCATTAGCACTTACACGACTGCATGGATAATGCTATCCCAAACAGAGCCATGATGGTACCCACCAGATAACAGACGCCACTCTGGGGGTCCGGTTCCATGCACATAATGTACAACAGAAGGTGGTGGCTGTTGCAAACTGGAGTACAATCCCATGGGTGGGGTAGCTCACTGGTCAGCCTCAGTAGGAATCCTTATCACATCCTCCAAAGCTAGCTACGTAAACATTACTGTGACACATTCCAAGGACTACCACAAAGCATTATGGAGGTATGTCAGTACTCAATGGCAATACCCACATCTGCTCTGACATATGATGGTTAGGCAGGAACATTACAGACCGACTGCTATTGGCAACATCCTGGCAGATAGGTTCAATGCTAACTTTACACCCTCTCGCTCCCTAAAGGGCCAAAATCCATACAGGAACAATGCAGTCACAACTACGCAGTTCCAACCTGCACTAAGGCCTGGAACACAGACTCCATGTGACCGTCCAACATCACAGGCTGTGATTTACACAAACCTCAGAACGACATGGTTCCCCACTTGACCACCAGATTCAGTAATACCCTTATATCAGACATTGTGGCCCCTGAATGGTGCACAGCAACAGTCATCACACTCCACACAGGTGGCACCACAATGAACCACAGGGACTATTGCTCTATATGCCTGACTGGACTGTTCTGCAAGGCTATGGGGCACATCATCATGGAAGTCATTCACAGAGACATTGGTGGCCTCCAGACCTTTGATGCCACCTGGGTTGGATTTGTTAGGGCCAGACCATGGCTCCTACACCTGGTGGACTCCTTTGATACAGTTACCAGGGTAGTTGATGAGGGTAAGGGGGTCCACACAGCCTACATTGTCCTCTCATTGGCTTTCAGCACCGTTCTCCATTCTGGTATTGACAACATACACATCCACCTGCACATCGACCCGTACGTCTTGGGATGTTATGCAAAGTGGCTCACGGAGAGGAACCACACAATGAGGGTAGCATACCGTGGTACCTACAGTAATTCAGTTACACTTGGCGAAGCACAGTCCTCGGTCATAGGGCCCCTCATGTTCGGTATATGCTTCCCTGAGGTACAGGCTAGCACAGAGGGACTTTCCCTGAATAGGTTTCCAGATGACTGCAAACAAGGAGCCATGATTGATCCACCAGCTGATACAGACACCCTCCATATGGGTGCCACTGTGACGGATACCTGATGTCAATAACATGGCCTCAAGCTGCATAACACAAGGTGCATAGACATCCCCTTTGGATTACACCAATCACCCACTGACTGTCACATAGGTGGTAGTCCCCTACATACATGTGACATTATACGGGGATCTTAGTACACACATATATAGCACCCACTCCTTTGATAACCATATTGCCAATGTGGCGTGGATATCCTTCTATGTGGCCACCCTTATCTGTAATGGGTTTGTAGCTGGAACAAAGGCACCCATTGTACCTCTATACTCCTGACGTATGACACACGTTCAGGGGTACAACACCCCTTTTGGGGTGTACCTTACGTAACAGCAATGCCTTTACATACCACAACATTAACACACCATGAGGATTACTGACCTCCAAAGGATGACGTATGCGGCACAACTACGGACACCACGACTGTACACATTTGCATACTGCATACTCAAGGGTGACCTCTGCTCAACATACAGGGCCCATGTCCACAACAATATGTATGGATATACTCCACATAAGCAACATAAGCAAAGGCCACTGAGAGCAACATGCTCATGGATATGTGCACAAATGCAACAATGAGTGGGACGTGCTTGAGAGATACATTCCTGAACCAGACACTCACCATGCCTTGGAACATGATTCCTATGTACATCAAGCAGGGACACTCACTAGCACTCTTCATGAGATACCTCGATGGGTGGATGGGAGGCACACATGTTCGCCAGGGATCACTGCAGTGGCTGTACTGTACACAGCTGCAGGTAACACATGGCTCTGCTGTTCAGAGACAGGACACTACTCTAGGGAGGTGCCACCGGTGAAAACACTGTCGTTGGGCTTACACATGGACTTGGCCAGACAGCATAGTATCTCACTATGAACCTGTGAAGCTATTACACGTCCTTTGTGCATGGATAATTGAGTAGCTCTTCCATTTCAGTTAGCGATCATGCTGTTACAGTGTCCCGTGACTACAAGCCATATGTATCCTGTTATTGTGTATTCTACATGCCAATAAACGATACCCTTTGTTTGCATGATATAACAGTTATGCTGTGTAAAATATCTGACATATCTACCTACAATACTGTACATTACACATATTTTAAACATTATCCCATAATGCAAAGCATACTTGCACAGCACGACCACCCTAGGCATGTTATTCTCATTATATGCCCTTACACATGCCTACTGTGACAGTATATCGACATATACTATCCCCTGCTATGGCACGTACATGTTGGACAAACCCTATCACTGATGGCAGGTGGTGTGGAATTGTTTTGTTTAAAGCCCTCATGTAGCATCCCTTGTGGTGTATGAGATGTTTACCTTGTGGCCCACAGCAGGGCACACAATTTCTACAAGCGTTACTATGCTCAACAAGACATCACTACATAATGCCTTTTCCCACTTTATGCATTGCATACACTTTAATTACTACAAAACAGGCTCTACATACACTGACATACTGAGTGTTTTACATACCTTGTTTCCGAGTCTTCGTAAGATATCTCTCTTACACCTTTACTGTTTAAACAGTTCTATGGTATGAGCTTACGGTTTGAATGTATGGCAAGGCATCCTTATATATGTCGATATCTGTAACATGTGGTATCCTGCCGCCAATTGGTGTTCCTGAGTAAATTATTACATGCACATCAGTTGTGCCGCTACTCCATTCGCAAATTACGCAGCAGCAGTGGGGTATAATTGAATTCTCCACTTGGGCATTGCCCGTTTGCCCTACCTTCGGGGAGACGGCCTGTATGTGTTTTGTTGTGAGGAATTGCAACTGCTATTTGGAGAGACACAGATATTTTGAATTCATGCCCCCCGTGGATTGTGTGTGACGGCTAGAGTATGTGGTTCTACATGTGAGTGTACCTGTCATCTCAACCGTCTGATAAGGGACTACTGCAAACAAAACCTGCAACATCGCCGTCTGTTCTATTATACAACAGCTACAATTTCACATGGCGCCATTACAAATGTGTCTCTCACAAGGTATGTTAATGGTTCTGCAGATGTAATTGAGTGAGTGGATGTTTGTGATGTTATTACAGTCTGTATTGCAATTGTTTCAGATGTGGGGAAGATGTAGGTGGGTGTGCATAGCATATACAGGTTTGTGGGGACTGCATTTCTACATATTCCATATATGTGTGTGGGCTCCTTCCCTAATTGAAGACCTATCATTTAGTAGACTGAGAAACTATGGTTGTTACGGGCTTATACACTGAGCCATTGTTAATTGGTTTCTATATAGCATGCAGGTGAGGTTGATACTTCAATACCTCCAGAAATACATCGATATGTAAGGGAATGTTACTAAATGACAGCTGTCTTGTGTATTTCTGTCACAGATATTTGCACTCATTGCAGTTGTGTTGGTGACTGAACCTCTTTGGCATGGGTTGCCACCTTCTCAAATGGCCATAGTGGGACATTTGCAGGACACACATCGGTGTTTCCAAGCTGACACATACCCACGGTCAGTACACAGGATAGAACATACTTTTATCCTGAAAACATACTTATTCTTGAAGCACTTTAGCTACTTATCATGTTTCATGTAACATTTACGTATTTTAGATACAGGCATAACTATTTAATGCAACTATTACATAATATATGGGACATAATTATGTCCTACAATCTCAGACATTTGCCCTTTTTAATTTTTTTGTCAGGACACAACTGCCCAGGGAGGGGCTGTCCCTTTTAAAGTGGGACAGGTGGTAACTGTATGCCTACGGCCGGCTATGACCACACCTACCGTACTGATCTACCTCCGAGTTAGCACTAACAGACACATGGTGCAAACACACAGACACACACACATTACAGTCCCACAGAAATGCACACGGCACCCTCAACACACACATACACAGACTACAGCAATCACATACACAGTTGAACACAGTACCTACCTGGACCGCAGCACCGGCAGCGATAACTACATGTCCCTTAACATCGTGATAACATTACTCTCAGTTCTAGTGTTCCGGTACTGTGGTCTTTCAGTCTTTCAGCCTCATGATTACGCGTGTTGATATGTGACACATTTGATAGTTGGCAGTATCCTATTTATTTCTACCTCCATGGTTGTGTACATGTCATTGACCTATCTATATATTTGCAGATATAGGTGAATACGTATATATCAACATATATCTCTCTATCACCCTATATATATATATATATATATATATGTATATATATATATATATATATATATATATATATATATATAAAGAGAGAGAGAGAGTGAGAGGGAGAACACACCTTTTGTTGTGTACATGTCGGTGTATACTGTTTCCTGGACTCCGCACATTTGTGTTTTAACCTGTCACAATACACACCTGCCGTTGGTACATCTCGGGTAGCTTAGTGTTAGGTGATTGTGTACATGATTGCGTGTTCTACTCCTGGCAGTGGTCGTTCTACCCTTCAGAGCAGGCACTATTAGTGCAGGCATGAATAATGCTAGTTTCACCTGTTCTGGACATCGTTGACCGTGATCTGCGCGATATTCAGAAAAGCTTAGCCCTGTTTCACGCATATCCATATATTCATGTTTAAACAATGCTTACCAGCACTTGCCAATGCATAATCCCGCTGACATGTGCTAAACCTGATCTGAGGACCTGCATCCAACATCCATTATTCGTGCCTTCGGGATTACGTAACGTCCCTTGCAGGACGTGGGACCGGGAACATGCATGACAGTCAGTGCATTTACCACTTGGGCATCTGGGATTTGTACACGTGTTATGGTGTTTTGCATGTGGACTGTACTATGGCTGTTACTCCATACTGCAATCAAATGTGTAACTCAGTTAGTTTACATATGGATGTGACCTATTAATGGTATGTCCAAGTGATGTTTAATGGATGTGCTCCAGCATTGGTAATGTATGTCACAGTGAGCCACACATTGTAATGTGCTACACCTTCACACAACCATAGGTGGAGCATGCTGGGGTGACAGATACCTGTCATGGGTACTTCCCATGCTTTGCCACTACATCCCTGATTACATTATATGGAGCCCCTCATTAACACACCAAGGAAGCCATGCAGAGTGTGTGGGGAACAGTGATTACACACATGGATCCCTCAATTGCCTCTGCTCCACTGAGGCAGTTGGTTAATCGATGTGGTGGCGACAGCAGACAATGTTTGCCTCGGTTGATGAATGGCCTCTGACAATCAGGTGTGTACCTACCGATGTACCTAGGAACCTATACATACAGTATCAACATATGCTGTTAGGTGCGTGTACTGTTCAGGTGTTGACATTCCTTGTTCCAATAGCTGTTGTGTGTGCAATGGTTGAGGGCTGCCTATGTAGGATTCACACAGTAGGCCACCTATACATTACACTTTACAGGTGGTCGTGTGTGTGTGCCATCCAGTTTACTGTGTGTGCAGGTGGAGAAGTGTGTCAGTCCATAGGGGCCTACATGGTCAGTGTATGTGCTATACGTTCCCTCTTTGCCAAGGCGTGGGCATATTGGGCATACCTCCGTCTGCCTACTGGGGCTGGCCACAGGGTGTTCGTGGTCTGAATCCCTCTGTGCCTGTGATGGCCTTGGCAATTGCGGTGGGCTGTGAGAGCCTTCACCATTATGTCCCTGCTGCAGCTGTTTCTGCAGGATCATATTATGTAGCATGGCACATACTATGAACATGTGGGCACACGTGCCTGGAGAGTACTGCAAGGCTCCACCAGATATGTCCAAGCAATGGAACCATGATTTTAGCATCCCAAACACACTCTCTATGATGATTCTGGTTTGTGCATGTGCCTCATTATGGTGTTCTTGCATGGGTGTGTGTGCATTTCTGATGGGAGTCATCATCCACGGCTCCAGTGCATAGCCAGCATCACCCACAAGGTGGCCATGTGGGATGTCCCCCCTGACAAATACCTGATACAGCTGTGAGGCATGCCAGATGTGGGAGTCATGGTAGCTTCCAGGCCTGCTGGCACACACATCCATAATAATGCCCTGGGCATTGCACACGACCTGGCAGTTGATGGAGTGGTATCCCTTGCGATTTATGTAGCGCCTACCATGCTCACCGGGTGGTGACTTGATATGTATATGCGTGCAGTCTATCAAACCCAGTACCTCTGGGTAGTGTGCCACCTGGTGGAAGAGACGCATATTGCTGGCCAACTCCTCCTGAGTTCAGGAGAAGTATATATGCTCATTGGCATGTGGTAACATAGCATCCAGGAACTGGTGTAGTACCCTGGATGCTGATACCTGTGAGATCCCCATTATATCTCCAGTTGGCCTTTGAAAGGTACCTGTGGCTAGTATTCGCAAGCTTACACATACCTTCGTGTCCACTGGGATGGGTTCCCCTCTGTTGTTTCTGGATCTCAGGCATGGCCGGCACAGCTCAACTATTTGCTGTAAGATATCCCTGTCCACCCTGTAATGCTCTACTATCTCCAGAACATGTAGCCCCTGGTAGGTTACCCTTGGTCTGAACACTCTTCTCCTCCTTCGGAGCCTGTGGTGGTTGTCAGCATCATCCTCCACAACACCTTCAGTCTCTAACACATGGTGATGAATCACAGCTCTGGCAGCTCCCAACATGTACATTGTAAAAGTTCCCTGTCTGTTTACACTGATGGTGCAGTGTTTGGGAATACACAGGTGTGTGTGAGGTGCCTTCACACTTTATACTATTTTGCTGTGAACACTGATGATGTCATAGGGTGTGTATGTACCATCGGAGCTACAGGGTATCTTATGTGTTTTACCACAGGTACTGCTATTGTGGTGCCTTTGGTGTTGAATTACATTTGGCTGCCGTGGATTACTACTTGCCCTTCCCTTAACATTTCTTAACATTTCCCCTCCCATTTTCTGGCATGCATCCAGCAGCCTGCTTTCATTTGTACTTTCCTAAACCTGGCTTATCTTACGACATGTGTTCTATGGCCGATCTACTGCAGGTTTGCTTTGCTCTGCTATGACAGTTCTCTTTTCTTTGCAATCCAACACCTCCCCCTATCCTGTTCTGCAGGTTGCTGCGAGCAGACTTGTTAGCTGCCGTCAACTGCCCACTGTGAGTTAATAGGTGTTAATTGCTCAGTTGTACTCCAATTACCCTACTGCGGCATTTCCTTTTCTTCCCCTAACCTTCCTGTTTGAGCTATGGTGCTCGGCGCGTGCATCTGCTTACTGGGTTTCGGGCACGTTTTCATCCATGCACACATGTGCTTTCGGGCACCATATGTGCTCTCAGCTAAACAATGATATACCTACATCCCCACCCCTATCCTGTGGCTTTGCTTAGCAATGGGCAGGCCAGAGTTGCATTGCTCCAATGTGCTTACAGCTACGCTGGCACACCCCACTGCTGATGTCATGTATACCTCCAAACCACTCCTCGGTGTTGTAGCCCTGCACCGTATAGTACATCCCTAGTCCGGCGGGACATTTGCGATTCATTATTACTTGCCTCATTTGCATTGCACTGACTACTAATTCATAGTTACCGCGCCGAACACTGTCACAGACCCTTAGCAACCCTTGCAGCTTGGTTGTGGTGTACCATGCATACCACTGAGTATTATGGTGAAATCATGATTTGTATTACATTGCGATTTTATGACATTTGTGTATATTTTCCTTGTGTTCCCATTTGCGCACACATGCCCTGTGGTTGTACTTTGCGTTACTGTGGACATGACATTAAATGTTGTTTTTTAGGTGTTGTGCATCGTTTCTTATCCCATTGGCTGTATATTTTGCCATTGGCATATGGCATATGTTAACTTAGTAATACATGAGTCTGGTCCGCTTTCATAGCTCCGATGTTCTGTTTGGCAAAATGTAAATCATTTTTTTGGTTTACATTTCTGTAGGCTTACGCTACGCCTGCACCACTTCATGAATCGCTATGTACCTTCATTTGCATGGTGCAGTACTGCGGTTGGGGTGATTAGCATATCTGTGCCGAGGGCTGCGCAGATATGGCGTACGCTGGTAGTGCATGTGGAATTGGATCATACCTGAATCGCTCGGTGGCCATATTTGGCATTATACTGCCTACGCTATGCCTGTGCCTGGCGCAAGCTTCATGAATCCCAGGGATAGTGTTAGCCCAATTAAAGTCACTATGTCTGTCCAGAATGTTTTTTTTTTGTTTAACAAAATAGTTTCAGTTTTATTTTGATTAAAACATAGGCCTGATATTATTTCAAAGTTTTGAAGATATTCTATAAGATGTTCAGTTGAACTATCTATGTTCCCAATTGTTAATAAGATATCATCAGCAAAAAGCTGGATTTTGGAATTGTACTTTGCATTGACATAGAAGCTGTTTATTTTATCATTAGTTCTTATGTAATTATCTAAGGGCTCCACTGATAGAGCAAATAATAAGGGTGCTAGAGGGCACCCTTGTTTGGTGCCTTTCATTATTTTAAGTGGTCCTGACAAGAAAACTCTGATTTTAATGTATGATACAGAAGCAGTGGATAATTTCTTTAGCAATTTTTAAAAATCTGAGGAAAAGTTATACATTTCTAGAACTTTAAATAAATAGGCCAACTTAAAGAATTAAACGCTTTGTCCAAGTCCAGGCTAATAATTGTTAATTCTCTCTTTTTTGCTTGCATAGTCCATTAATGTTAATAGTCTGATGAAATTGTCTTGGATCTTCCTGTGTGAAATAAATCGTTTGATCACATTTTATTATTTCTGGTAAAAATTGATTTAATCTTTCTGCTAAAATAGATGTAAAAATCTTGTAGCCCACATTCAGAAGGGAAATAGGGTGGTAAGATGTTATAAGATTAGGGTCCTTGTCATGTTTCAAAATGGGTGAAATCATAGCATATTTCCAGGAAGGGAAAATGCCATCATTCTTTCTGAATTCTTCCAAACCATCTATTAGAATTCCTAAGGTCTCATTCAGAAGTATCTCATATATTTCCCCTATTAATCCATCAAGACCAGGGGCCTTATTATTTTTAATGTTTTGTATCTTGCCCTTAAGTTCCGTAATGATATAGACTTAAGAAATCTACAATTTTGTTCTTTTGTTAATCTTTTATCAATATTGTCTTTCAAAAACGTGTCTCTCATACTATTATCAGTATTATGTAGGTTGGTGTTATTTAATGTTTCATGATGTGTTCTAAAGACCTCTAGTATTTCTTTTAAATCTGTTATATGTTTAGGTTTCTTCGTGGAATTGTCTATAATTTCCTTAATATGGTTAGCTTTTGTCAGGCTTTTAGATTTAAGTGCAAGTCTATGCATATTCTTGGGATTAATAGAATAGGTTTGTAACTTTATTTTTTCTAAATTTATTGCTACTTTGTGATTTAAAATGTCTGTGTATGTCCTACTCAGTTGCTCTATTTCAGAAAGTTTTGCACCATCATTTTTGTCCAAGTTCTTTTTTAATGTGTCAATTTTTGACAGTATGTGTATTAGCTCCTTATCCCATTCCTTTTTTTTGTTTAAGTACCAACTTTTGATTTTACCATATAAGTATGATTTAAGTGTATCCAAAAGTAAAATTCTAGAGGTCTCATTAATATCATTAAACTCTAGAAAGGTTTTTATTTCTTTTAACAGCCATTCTCTGAAATCTTTTAATTTGGTAATATATGCAGGTAATCTTTGCCAGTATATCAGGTCTCTGGGTGTTATGTGGAGTTTGAAAAAATAGCGTTGTGGTCGGACAATGGGCAAATACTGATCTTGACTTCCTGTACCTTAGATAATAAATTATAAGTAAATATCTTATCAATAATTGTTTGGGTTCCAAACCTATAAGAGTAATGTGTATATTGTAGGGACTCTGATGATCTTATGGTATAAATATCCCTTAAATTTGAAGAGGTAATAAAATTATTTATTTATTTATTTTTTTGCTGCAGCTGACATTTTACAGTTACCATTCTTAGTAGTGTCATTCTTGGAAAGAATGCAGCTGAAATCTCCTGCACATATAATATCTCCTTTTAATGAGGTTAGCTCTAAGGACTTGTTTGCTGTTCCTGCACTGATACCAGGTATCCAGCATGCATTAACTAAGGTGATGTATTTTCTATTTATTTCCAAAGTTACCATACTTAACATACCATTTTTGTCCAAATATGAATCAATAATTTTAGGTACCGGTAAGGATTTTTTCCACAAAATCATAGTACCCCTCCTCTTGGTCTGATAGTGAGATACAAGTGTTGAATAACCATTAAAAAACAACATGTTCACATCTTTTTCTATTAGGTGGATTTCCTGTATAAATGTAATATCCACTCTATTTGTTCTAAGGTATTTAGATAAACTTCCCCTTTTTATGTTGTTGTTATTAAGGCCATTGACATTAAGCGAAACACATTTATATATAGACATATTTGAAAACACATTCTTGCATTGTGTATTCTATTATGGACAAAATTTTAACTTTACGCATATCTAACATATAATCAGAACTATATACAGTACCAAACATGGAATTTAAAATTTCTGGTTCAATGAACAAGTCATTGAAGCCACCTTCTACCATCCTACAGTCAATAGCCATTGTTAGTCTAATGCTTCAGTCTGTAATTTCTGAAATGCACAATATATTTTAGGATGTGACGACTCTCCTGACCCATGTAAAATTTCTAAACAGTTCTTTTAGGATGCCAAACTGTGGGTTGACTACCTTAATCAACAACTATGAACATAAGATATATTTTCAAGCAGCTATGTCACAAACCATTCTATTTCAAGTGATATGTACATTGCAATTGCTAAATAAAACATTTGTTAATAAAATAATGAAATAAACAAAACGATTTACACTTGTCTTATAAGGATTTAGATTAACTTACTGCCATCTTCATGGGTTCATAGTTGGTACTAGGCTATTGGCCCTAGGGCCTACACAAGCCTAGCCATAACAATTCCTTGGCTATTTCTTCCCACACTATTTACTTCCCTGGACCCCTGTCTAGCAGGGCAACTGACTTGATCCCTGGGGTGAATTTCCTTTCTCCCATCCAATTGTCATCATATCATGTCCTGTATATTTTGCAATTGGTAGGAAGAGTTTAAAATAGAATGTAAAAAGGAATACAATCTCCTAACTTTAATTTTGTCAATATTTAACACACATTTCAGAAGAAAATAATGAGAAAGATATGTTAACAAGGATTTGTTAAATGAACTTTTTACTGAGAACATTATATGACAGTTATGAGAAACAAAAAGGAGCTTTCTCTAAAGTTATGAATGTTGTCCTATCTTATTTACTTGTGTATTGGGCACTATGTTTTTCTTCTTACTATTTGTTATATATATATAAAAAAGGGGGTATATATAATTCTATACCATGTGTGTGATTGCATGGTTCTTTCAGAAGATGCATACATGCAGAGTCAGTAAAATATGTTATCATGCTTGCATGTAATTTTTAGATTATCAATTAGTTTAAGGAAAATAATAAATACTCATATTGTTAGAACTATAAATATTATTGTGTCCATTCTTTTCCCCATATACCTTACTGCATTGCAGATTTATATGCCAACAGTAAACAAAATACTTCATTTTTGTTTTAACAAGCAGAATCAGTTTACCCCAATATTACTAAGCATTAGAAGTATTTGAATTAACTTCATGCATTTATCCAGACAGTAAAATGTGATTATTATGTTAAAAGAACATCACTGAATAGCTTTGCATATACAAAAACACTTCTAGTACCATTTTTAAGTAGATTCAGCTAGGATTGCATCTCTACAGTGTAGAAAAGCTGATATAGCTCATATTAGAGTCCATCAGCCGAAATCTGATGTCTTTTTCGTCACAGAGCGTTACTCGATGATGACGAATGTTCAAAGGTCACATATTTCCTTCTTTCATGAAGTAAATCAACTGGGAAGCTGCTATGAGTGAAAAAATGGCTGTACTGCACTCATGACACTAAATAAGTGAAGCTTTTTGCATTCTAACAAGAAAATCGTCTCGAGGACAGAGTTAGCAAGATTTACATCTGTTTATGGAGGGAAAAGGAAACTAAACATGCACAATCATTGAGATGAAGGTAAAAAAGAAACTGTTATACCAGGAACTTGTGAAATATCAAAACTGACAATACCTACCCTATTAATGGATACAGTAAATAAGACAGTATGCTTTAAAACACGTATACTCAGTTATAAGTTTAAAATATCAGTTTCTACACATTATTACTCCCATTACCATCCTATTAGAATAAATAACAAGTCAGAGTAAACTTGGCAAATGTATTTACACTGTCCTCCCCCATGTAGTCCCCAGTGTACATCACTATCAAGTTAAAAGAACATATTATTACTTTCACCTTCGATCAGCAGTTTTACTAAAAGGATCTAGTGCCTCTAAGATGTTAATAGCTTGGTATTATATATATTTTAATCTGCATAAGGGCACATATAGAATACACAAGCTGTTGAAAATACATTAGTTACAGTTGGTATTTATACAAGCTGCCGCTCCAACAATCAGCAACTAGATCATGACTGAACTGCCTGTTTTTATATAAGGCTTTTTTATATATAAATAAATAAATATATATATATATATATATATATATATATATATATATATATATATATATGTGTGTGTGTGTGTGTGTGTGTGTGCATGTAATAGAAGAAGCTTTTTTACCTTTACCTTAGTATTTGTTCATTTGGGTTCAAAGTATTTGGATATATTCTGTCAGATGAGTAAGGTTACAAGTGACAATAAAAACATTTACTTTCCTTTTAGTTTTTTCTTGGTGTTTTTATCATTTGTGAATGAGTTACCATTGATAGCTAGTCTTTTCAGACTAGGTAATGAAATGGCCATATCTTCTAATTAATCTAACAGTTTATTCTTTCTGACAAACTCTGTTGCTTCTTCAAGGTTGTTGAATATTTTTTCTCCATCTGAGAGAGTAATTTTAATTCTTGCAGGGAACAAGATCTGAGCTTTTATGTCAGCTTTCTTCAAGCTTTTGATGAGAGGGACACATTCTTTCCTTTTTGTTATTGTAGTGGAGGTATAGTCATTATCAAACCTTATATTTTCCCTCAAGTTGTATTGGATTTCCTGACCAAGCTGTTCTTAATACTAAGTCCTTGTCCTGTGTAGATAAGAATTTAACTATGATAGATCTCACTGCATTAAGGTTTGTAGAAGCAGATATGTTGGATAAAGACCTGTGTGCTCTCTCAATTCCAAATGAGAGAGACTCAGGAAGGTTTAATATTTTGGGCAGCCATTCATTTAAAAATTGGACCACGTTATTTCCTTCCATCTTCTCAGGTACCCCATATATTCTGACATTGTTCCTTCTTGATCTGGACTCCAGGTCTTTGACTTTCTCAAGTAAATGATTATTCTGTTTTTGAAGAAAATCAATTTGAGTGTCATTTTCCATTTGTCTCCCATCAATGTCATTTACAGTTTCCTCTATGACTGCTATTTGTTCTGAATGTTTGGTTATAATGTCCTTCAGGTCTTCTATTTGTTTCTTACTTTGCTTTTTCATGTTCTCTGTAATCTTTTCTAAATTATCCATCTTCACTGAAAGGTTCTGGATGCTGAAAATTATTGTGTGAAGTTCCTTTTTTGTGGAACTATCCGGAGGAGAGGTTCTTGTGTGACTCATAGCTTTGTCCAATTGCAGAGAGCTGCAGTACTTCTGACAGGAAATTTCTTGATACAAACTCTGGAAGTTTAATTTCTTCTTTGTAGATAGTCCACAGTACCAAGAAATATAACTTGTGATGAAAATTTTCGAAATTATTTAGATTAGAACCTAAAAATCCTGTCAGAAACAATCTTTAGATAGAGAGCATCAGAGAAGTGCTGATAACACTTAGGCATCTTGGCCACACAACCCCAGCAAGTGATTTTGATGAATTGTATTCACTATGTTAGAAAATCAGGAACAAGTCTTTGTTCATTTGTAGGGAAATCAAAACTGCATAATTGTTACATTGGAAGGATAAATAACCAAAAAGAAGAGGATGATTTCTAGAAAGCAGTGCTGATAAACAAAGAAAAAGAAGACATAATAATTCATGAGAATTGCATAAAAATGTAAGCCTACATAATGAACACACAGAATAGGTTTGGTACTGTAGAAAACTGTTAAAATGGTCTGATAACATACATACATGTAAAGCACACTATATAGATTGTCCCTAGTATGAAAGATATGTTCTGGTGTGATATAAGAACTTAGCTGCAGTAACATGTACTTAAATGCACACCTGTGTTTACAGTCCATGCACAAGAAGGTACACATTCTATTAAAAAAAATGATAATGAAAAAATGCCAGCATGTGAAGTCACAAAATCTGAACACAATAGGATAGCTAATAAGCGTAGGCTAATGTTATAGTTTAGTCGAATAAAATGTTAGTTGAAGGATATAATGTCAAGTCCAGAGGAGGAATTTGAAAGAGAACAACTATAAAAAGCCAACAGGAAAGATATCATTCTTGATCAACTATTTATAAAGGTATATTATCCTGTATCATAATGTTATATGTGTTGTTGTTGTTGTTTATATGTACTTATAATACAAATCTGTATCCTAGTACACAGGCAGCTAAACTGAAATACCACCTTTGGTGAGTTGCACAAAAAAAAATAACCATAAGGGTGTGACTGCGTCCTTTGCATTTAGGTATAGATGGTGTTAGTTTTAGCAGGCTGTAGTTATAATAATACCACAGTCATTGGCATTAACATAACAATAGTATATAGCTATCCTGATCAGCCATGCCCCTATAGTGACATATGAAGTATTCACTTATAGGGTGCACTACATCTCAGAAAGCTCTTCTGTGCTGACTCCCTAAGTACTATTGTTCAGCATATTATCATTGTGCATTGCACCCTACCTTTGAGTGATACAGAGCACCCCCCCTCCGCGACTCACACACTATTCACATAAAGTGCACCAAGTGGTTTTGTATACTTTACCATGGAGTAAGTATAATTGTCCCTCCTTCCAGTGTGGTGCTTTGTGCTCTATATTTGTATTGAATATAGTGCTAGTCATCAGTGCAATTTGTACTGTGCTGGTGTCATCGCTCACAGTTACTGTGCATACAGTCAGCAGTGCATCAGTGAAATGTCCAGGGAACAGAGTAATTGCGCTATGTATCACTTGTGCAGTGATTGCTGTAAAATGAGCACTGCCTGCAATCTACAATTCACAGCAGTGTCTGTTTTTGAATCATGTATCTGTATGCTCATTAGATAATAAGGCACAGTGCTGAGGGGCCTGTTTTTCTTTACCTCCTTCTATATGTCATACTTGCCAAATGAATTATAACACATTCATTGTGATGACTACTTGGCGATTTACCATCACCATTTGCTGTGGCCTAATTTAGTCATTTCTCAAAGAAAATCAACATAAGGTATAAAACCATGCATGTATATTGTTTCAACTGTACTTCAGTTTATAGAAAAGGAAAGCACAGTGGGAGTTTGGAGCATTACAGCCTTCTTAATTCATTCTTAAAACACACTATAGTAGCATCAAACTATAATAATCTGAGGGTAATTCGTTGTCATAAACAGCTGTGGTGAGTGCATTAAAATAATTTTACTCAATTCCCAGAGGCATAAGGATATTCAGCCGCACATCTAATTGTTTAACACAGTGAAGAGACATGCATTTAAAATCCGTTACAGCACACCCTGCTGTGATTTATTTCTTACATACATTTTAATCAATCCATAGCTCATGAAGCAGTCATTAACCCTGCTTCAGCTGTCAGATGCTGGCATTTCAAATGGTATAGAGGCATCTCAACTTTAAGTTTTTAATGTGTGGTTTCATCATACATCCGTAAAGATTGTGTGAAAGAAATGGATATTTTTGTCACATGGTATATAATGAGCTGTGAGTACTTTATATAAAACTTTAAAAAGTAAAAATTTGCTTTAACTTTGGAAATATTTTTTGAATTTCTTATATCGCACACCTCACTCTTGTGGATTTGAATGTCAAATCTTGATACTGTTTTACAAAGCGTTCTGACTCTACTTTAAAGATTATAGATTTGAAATATAGAATTGCTATTTGCAGGGTACAGCTTTGAAGTGACTTACTGGCCTGTAATGTATACCATTCTTCTACTCAATGTTTTGCAATTTTTTAAAGAATTTCTTTTAGAAAATGATATTCCCTTGCTCAATGAGTAGTTTGATATTCTAGGCATGCCGTGAAAACACTGTCAATAGTGATTATTTAAACAAGCAAAAGGTGACATTCTTAATAATACCACCCTTTTGGTGAAGGAAAAAATAATGTATTCAATCCTATATGTATGTATATGTGTATGTATGTATGTATATATATATATATATATATATATATATATATATTTATATATTTTATATATATATATATATATATATATATATATATATATATACACACACACACACACACACACACACACACACACACACACACACACACACACATATATATATATATATATAGTCTCATAATTATAATGTTACATAGCAAGAATAAAACTTAGCCTACTGTTTGTTTTCAAAATAGCAAATAAATGCAACTGTTGCAGATAATATTACCACTTTTTGCATTCTGCTTTTTTATATATAACAGTCTTTCCTAATTTCACATAATTTTCACATAATTAGTTGTACTGCGTAAAATAAATAAAATATGATTTTACATTCTGAGAGTCACTATAACCATATATTATGTTTGCCATTCTTAGCTATATGCATGATAATGCTTGCTTATTTCATTATTTGTATTGCATTTCTCAATGTGGTGGACAAAAGAGTATACTGCAAGTATACATATGACTTCAGAATCTCTCCAGAAAAAGATTAATTATTATGACAGGTTAACAACTTTAGGCTAAGTGATTCAATTCCTATTAATGGATGTAAGGTAATCTAATTGCAGCCAGTCAGAAAAATGATGGATAGTTATGCTTATGAAATTAAGAAGGCATCATTAATGTGGCTTAAATATTTGTAGATTGCCACTGAAATGAGGAAGACAGATGTGATTTCTTAATTACTGTCTAATGTTTGAAATGAAAAAAAAAATGAAAATGTAATAGAACAAAACATGCTTTCTGAGTTCTGCTGGATAAAATTGCCAAAGCTCATCTTTTCATGTTGCTTTTTATTCCCATCTGAAATAAAAATCATGCTGTATTTTGCAGACTATATGAAAATGTTTTAAACATATCCATTCTAGATTTCCTTTAAAGAAATCGAGATTAGCAAAGGTTATTAATTAAGTTATTTGTTAAAGATGGAGCCATCTTTAGAAATGTCTTTTTTATTATTATTTATTATTTTGTGCCTTTTGTTTTTGAATTCAAAAAGATATCAAAATGTTCCTTTCCGGCTTATGTCTATGGAAAAATAATTAGTTTGAATGACTTTTGTGCAGTTTTCAAACAGATAATGAATAAGAGACAAGAAGTTGCTGAGTGAAGCACAAATCTGAAGCAATTATCTTTTCAGTGTGCAAAACAAAAATGGGGACTTGCACCCTGCAGTGTGGAATATATCATATTATGTTCATGATCGTTGGAGACATCCATGCCATGGATGTGCAGTAAAATGCCAGCTGCATAAACAATAGACAAAATGTGTCAGTCAGGTGATTTTCCTTCCATTTTCTATAGAATTGTCATTCTGTGTATTAAGACTGTACTTACTGGCCAGATCTTATCCCGCACATTAAGTCTTCTTCTAATGGGAAAACATTCAGCACTGATTATGTTATCACCCTACACAAACCTCTTTTTGTCTCCTCTCTGTCTGTTATTTATAATATGATGGTACATGTTAAAATACTGGACCTGGTATTCACACAGATGATACACAGAAGTGTAAATGCCTTCTGCACAGTTATGTTTAGTTTGTCACAGTGGACTAACACCATTAAAACAAATGAATTGCTATCCTGTCTGGTAGTTTAGAGTCATAGTCCCATTTTGTTGACTGGCACACAGGAGCACTTGGTGTGCTAATATGTGTCAGGTGCTGGTGGCTTTGGGATTGAACTTACCACACTTAATTAGTAGTTTTTTGTCTGCTTGTCTGTTTTTGGCTCTCCACAGTTGACTATCATTTGTTGCCAAGAACCTGTTTTTGTTCACTGCATCTGCCTCCCCATATTGGAAGCCGGCATGGAGACTGACTCGCCTTGAAGCAGTGTCACACTTTTGCTGAGGATTGTTTTTTGTGCTCCTTAAACATCAGTTGCTGTGTGTCCTCATCCTGTCCCAGTGAAAAGTGTGTATTGGGCTTAATGGCATATCTCCTGTGTGGTGACTAAGCCACAGCCCTGTCCCCTGAAGACAGTGTCTGACATGCATTCCCCCATCCCCCATCACCAGTGATGAAGTATAAGTGAATCCTAGTGCACAAAACCACTCCATTTCAGATGGTTAAGCCCAACTTCCCTGCTTGGTGAGTCAAGTAACCAAGCAGCTAAGTAAACTTGGGTTGTCTAAGCCATAATCAGGGCTTTAACCCTCTATGCCAATGGTACTCTTTTTGAGTAACAGGCTTGGCTGGCCCACTTCAATTTATAACATCATTGCCCTTCACTTTCCTGCAACAGCTCTTTAATTTCATTACATATAGGTACTACCACACTTAGATGGGCATGTAAGTAACACAAGATCTCTACCAGCAGCATGACAAGGAAAGTTACAGCTGCTGGCTGGCTGCCTGACATATGTGACTGACTCTATTGCCAGTATGGATTTTCCTGCCATATAGGAGGGATGTGTGTGTGTGTGTGTGTGTGTGTGTGTGTGTGTGTGTGTGTGTGTGTGTGTGTGTGTCTGTGTGTGTGTGTGCGTTTGTGTGTGTGTGTGTGTTTGTGTGTGCATGTGCATGTGCGTGTGTGAGTGTGTGTGTGCGTGTGTGTGTGCGTGTGTGCGTGTGTGCATGTGTGCGTGTGTGTGTGTGTGTGTGTGTGTGTGTGTGTGTGTGTATCTGTGTGTGTGTATGTATATACGTGCATGCATGTGGTCACCATGCAACACATTTTATTTCACACACAGCAGTAGATTATAAAGGTTTAGAAAGCAGGATGTCAATTGCTCCTCATCTTGAACCAAAAAACATACTCTACAAATTAGTAGAAACCCCACTGTGGCATGTGAAAAAGCCAGCTTTAGATAATAGGGTTGATTATACCTCTCAGCCTCTTAGCACAAGAAATCTAGACAATGCCTAAAATAATGGGGGGACAAAGATTAGAATAAAAGGATTTGTGTTAAAATGTATTTTCTGAAGGCTATGAAATCTGAAACTCAAATGTATGTCATTTAGTGACTTCAATCCACACTGATTTGCATTGTATCAGAAACATGCCAGAAGTATGAGGCAAAATCTGGACAGTTGAAAGGTATAGAGCTGAATCATCCAGGACTAAAGACAAACATCAGAATTTTAAATACAATAGCAAGCTTCATAGAAAGGCAGTGCAGACTTAGGAGAAAGGTGGTTATATGATAATGGTGTGTACCACTAAATAATCAATCAGTCGTTTTTTGTATTAGTTGTTAATGATCTAGTATGATGTCAGGAGGCTATGATACAAAGCAATGCAAAATTTGAAATCTGAGAATATAAAGGTATGCACATCAACTAAGAAATCTTTGGGATGTATCACCCACATTAATTCTAGAGATATTCCATAGATATAAAAATGACAATTTTACCACAGTTAGCAGCTGGTCTCCAATTGTCAGTCAGCTACAAAAGACAGTCTCAAGGTCACACACTTTATTAACAAACTCCAGTTTATTGCTACTATAATAGAAAAACAAAAGACATGGCAGAGCAGAGGAATCCTTCAAAGTAATGTGCATACTCAAGGCTCAGGTTTTGGATGTGCTAACCTTCAACAACTTACAATAAAGCAAATGAAGAAAAGTTTTCAGATAATCTGAAAGGGAATGCATAATCACTTTATGGTCATGAGGAAAGAAATGATGCAGGTGGGTCTCATCTGCATTACGGTGATAAGGCAACCCGATCCCTTATATAAGATGTACTGGGGACAGCACAACAACTTTTAAACAGTAAAGGACTTAAGATGAACCCTCTGATATTTAGACTTCAAAGGACATGCTGAGAAAAAGTAATGCCCAAAGCAACATTCCATGTATGACCTGATAGTCTGGAGGCAATCTAGCCTAGGGCAGCAAATGAAAACCTATATTTCTGTCAGGATGCAACAGTCATCTATAAAGTCAAATTGCAGTGAAAGATCAGATAGAACCAGTACAGAATAAATACTGTGATCTCCTGCAATTAGGAGATCATTTTGATACCCTAATGAAAAAAGCCTCAGTACTATAACAAGTGCAGAAAACAAACTGTTAGGGGTCCATTAGCTTTTGAAGAGATAAAAGAAAATCAACCTGTGGATATCCAATCTTCAGAATAACTTTACAAAATCAAGTTTAGAAAAAGAATTAAAGTCATCAGTACAGTTAAAATCCAAAGATGGTTCCTTAAGGTCTGGAACAATTAAGACCACCTGTGGAAATGTTCTATTCCTCAAGGAAGATTCCAAGCTCTGGAAAATAGTTGGACCCTTTACCTCCAAGCAGAAAGTAATTAACTTGTTTGGGTATGGCTCCAGTGCACAAATCATAATTCACATGACTGAAATCACTAACACACCCTTTTCCTAACAAGGCACAAAACTTAGTCCAAAAACCCTATAACATCTCTCAGCCTTGAAGCAAAGTACATGATGGCAAAGTTAATGTATCACAGAGCTTTGTCCTGCTTCCTTTCTGACCAAGATGTCTTTTTTTTAGAATCTTTTTTTCTCTTGTGTCCATATTAGTTTTTTACTTACAGAAGTAGCTTTCCTCCTTCCTAATCGCAAGGAAATACAATGTGTGACTGTACTGTTGTGAAATTTGACCACAAGCATGAGTATTGTGACTGTGTGTGTGTATGTGTGTTTGTGTGTGTGTGTGTGTGTGTGTGTGTGTGTGTGTGTGTGTGTGTGTGTGTGTGTGTGTGTCTCCTGTGATAGAACGACATTATATCTATAATTAGTTTCTGCCTTGAGCCCAGTCAGTGCAGGGAAAGGTTGTAGCTCCACCAAGAACCTGAAACTGGGTAATAAGGGTATCATAAAATGAAATAAATTGCCACTGTTTGCATTTGCATTAAAGTTACTTCTTTCATACAAATCAGACCTCTGCTTGTCATACCTTATTTCTGTTATTCCAGTATTTTATCATCAGTCTTAACTCTCTGCAAACCCCAAGTCTGAATTATGTATTTATGTTTATTTACTGGGAAAAGTCCAGTCAAGAATTAAAACCTCTTTTCATTGCAGACCCAGGAAGAAAAGCTCAATGGTTACATATATAAAGTTATGAAAACTATGTGTGAAACATCTATTAAAACAAAGAGCAAAAACATTTATATGGTTAGAACAGAAAGATATGAGATTTCCTACAAAGGGTCTGCATGTTCTAGCATTTTCAGATTTTGAGAAAGAGTAGTGTACAGCTGCCATTACTGAGGAGGAGGAGGAGATAAACCTACACATAAATAAACCCCAACAGGGAAAGCTCCTGGGCTGCATGGCCTTCAGAGTACGTTCTATGAAAACATTAGTGCTGCAATGTTGAAACGGTTCCTTGCAGTTAGTAAAGAGATAGCAATTAAAGGTCTGGGCTCACACTTCTGCAACTTAGCCATTGTTTCACTAGTATGAATTAATCTAACATAGTTTGCACAAGAAGTGTAAACAAAACATTTTAAGAATATTCTAGAAGACATTAATCATTTTATGCATGGAGTTTTATATTTTTTAATTCTGTTTTTGAGGTACCATTAGTTCTGGGAAGGAGCAGGAAGTCAAACAGTGCTGGATCCTTCATGGCCTGAAAGACTAGGCAGACATCTCCATGGAAGAGTCTATAAAAGACTGAGTACAGAGAAAGGGCTGTCCAACTCTTATATATATATTTATTCGCACTGTTTTATGAACTTTATGTGTTTTACTTGTATATTCATACAAATTTACGTTTTTAAGCACACAAAATATTTATGATTTTTATAGTTAACACATTTATATATTTATTAATGGTTTTCTAAATATATATTACCAAACAAGTATATATATATATATATATATATATATATATGGTTCTACCTGACATAATCGAAACCACACAACACCGACAACCACATCACCGACACCACATATTCGACAGTCCATAAACACGAAACCACACATAACCGACAAGGTCTGGGCTCACACTTCTGCAACTTAGCCATTGTTTCACTAGTATGAATTAATCTAACATAGTTTGCACAAGAAGTGTAAACAAAACATTTTAAGAATATTCTAGAAGACATTAATCATTTTATGCATGGAGTTTTATATTTTTTAATTCTGTTTTTGAGGTACCATTAGTTCTGGGAAGGAGCAGGAAGTCAAACAGTGCTGGATCCTTCATGGCCTGAAAGACTAGGCAGACATCTCCATGGAAGAGTCTATAAAAGACTGAGTACAGAGAAAGGGCTGTCCAACTCTTATATATATATTTATTCGCACTGTTTTATGAACTTTATGTGTTTTACTTGTATATTCATACAAATTTACGTTTTTAAGCACACAAAATATTTATGATTTTTATAGTTAACACATTTATATATTTATTAATGGTTTTCTAAATATATATTACCAAACAAGTATATATATATATATATATATATATATATATATATATATATATGTTTTTGGTTAGCCACTTGCGGGCAGTAAAGAACACAAAATATGTTTGCATAGTTAATATATTTATCAATATATTTATGGAACTGAGTGTATGTAATTGTATTTATAGTCAATTTTTTACATAGTGGTTATAATGTTTAGTAATTTTTAGTGTTTTAGGGTGATTTTTAACAGACTTTTTTAGATAATACAAAATTTAGACCTAGTTGTTTAACACATAAAGTATATTCGACTTAGTGGGTACTTTTACTTATTACTGTAATTAGGATTGACCTGTAAATTGATTAGTGGTGACTAATTTAAATAGGCAGTTATTTAAGGGAGGATTTCATTGTGTATTCAGTTGTCTGATGAAATCCCATCGAGTGGGCTAAAAAACATGGTGAAAAAGTTAAGAGTTTAATGTTTTTATATACATATTATTTATTTTGAGTGATTATTTAAGTTTTTGGAAACATACATGTTTTTTCATCATTTGTCTCCTGCACCTTTACACTGTCTGACCTTTGGACTTAAGTTGACATGGTTGACTGCTATTGACACTGTATTCCTGATTTGTTTTGACAGGCAGTAATTCTATTTAGGACACCACAAGCAATTTCCTCCATAAAAACTGCTCACTTGGCAAGAAAGGGGCACAAGAAAGAGGACTCACTATATAAAAACTGACATAAAAATGAAAATGAAAAGTACATATCGGGAGCCGGAGAGGCCTCTGCCATACAAGGCACTGCCATCTTCCTTCCTTTTTTTTTTGTAAAAAAAAAAAAAAAAACACTAATCAATAAATTAGAACAACTTGGTATTGATTTATTCTTGATAAAATGGATAGCTGCATGACTTACAAATAGGACATGACAAGTATCATACAGCAATTGGAAAGGTGAAATTTAAGGTTACTATCAGGGTATCCCACAGTGCCCTATCCTAGGCCCCTACTTATTTAGATCGTATCTTTCATATCTATCTTTTTCATCTCAAGTATTCTACAGTCTGTGTGTGTGTGTGTGTGTGTGTGTGTGTGTGTGTGTGTGTGTGTGTGTGTGTGTGTGTGGCCAGGATGCTGACAGGTTAGCTGCACAATATTCTTGCTCTGCTACTCTAGTTCTATTTCTGACAGAAAATTTTATTTTTCTAATATCCTAAACCAATTTGTTGAACAAAATCAGTTACCCGATACTAAACAGAAGGATATTATCTAAAAAACTTGTAAATATTTGAATTTTTTCCTGTCAAATTATTCATTTGAAATGTCGGTACCAGTATTCAAGTAGATATGAAATGAGTCATTAATACCAATCTCTTAGGACTTGCCTTTATAGAAAGAACTCAAATCTGTTCTTTCTAACATACAAGAACATTCTTTAAAAATGGACAAAATGGATAACAAACTTAACAGCTTTAAAGAAAAATGTACCGAACAGATGTAATAGATACATAAGATTTTAAAACAACAGAAAACTTGGATATCTGGAATGGAAGATGCCCTTAGTGACATAAAAAGCAGAGTATCCAAAGATGAAAATAGCACTGAATTTCTACTGTGACAGAATACCTTATAAGTAAACAACATTGATTACTTGAAAGACAGATCCAGGAGGAATAACATTTGTATTTGTGAACTGCTGGGAAAAAAATAGAAGGAGAAAATATGATCAACATTCTTCCTGGCTTCCCAAGACTCTAAACTTATCAGAAGCTATGTCATGTGTAATAGAAAGACCACACAGGTCTTTAGTTTCTACTTCATCAAAAACTGATCAGTTATTGTTAAATTCTTCTCATCTCAAGACAAGGAGCTAATACTTGAACCAGCCTGGTCCAAATCACCCATTAAACCGGATGACAAACTAATAAGATTTGATGATGACTATTCCAGTGCTGTGATGAGCAAAAGGAAACATGTTTTGCATCTTATAAAATAACTTATGAAAATACAGTGGCAAGAATTTCAGAGTTATTAATCTGAGGTGGTTGATTAATAACTATGGTCAGATTCAGCTCAGATATCTAGAGTATAGCTACTCCACCCCCCTTCCTGGAAGCATGATCCAGCCTGTATATATTATACCCTGGTGGTAACACTTCATTGTCTGTAGTGTTAGGTTTTAATCAGGTCTCAGATAGATAGAGAATCTCAGGGGAGTGTATAGCCAGGAAAGCATGCAGTTCATGTATCTTGTTATTAATACTTCTAATATTCAGGTGACAGGCCAGGAGAGAGTTATTTGGTCTGCTGATTATAGTTTTAGGGCTTAGGTCACTGGTGGAGGGGGTGTATTTATCAGAGTTGGATGGGCCTGGGTTGGGGTGAATGTCTCCATTGAGTATGAGGCTTGGTCTATACCTAATGATAAGCCTCAGGAGTTTGTTTAAAATTTTTTAGTATTGTCTAGATCGAGAGGTAATGTGCAAGGGGTTGGTATACTGAAAGAGGGACCAAGTTGGGTTATACCCTTTAATATTAGCATGGCTGAAGGTGGGGAGCTTTACAGCTGGAGTGATAGTATGGCCTTTAGGGTACTGATAGTCAGTAAACATATGGTTTTCATGCAAGGTGACTACATAAGGGTGAACAGAATGCGTAGTAAAGAGTAGAATAACATAATGGGAGAGGAGTGTTTTATTTTGGACTTTAGTTTGCGGATTTTGGCAAAGGCTCTTGCCACCCCTATAGTGCCTTTTTTAGGCAAGGCTCAAATTCTAAACCTACCACCCTAGAACAAAACAAAGAAAAAAAACTAAGGGTAATGCTGCTCAATGCCAGAAGTCTCAACCTCAAGATGCACGCACTCGAGGCCCTTCTCAGTATGGAGAACATCGATGTCTGTGCTGTGACAGAAACCTGGTTCAAGGCTCCTGAGAGCACCCCAGCAATATCAGGTTTTACCTCATATCATGCGTTCCAGCCCCAAAACCTGGACAATACCAAGAAAGGAGGAGGGGTATCCATATTCATCAAGGACACCCACACCTCAAGATTGGTGGCATCGCATGATGCATCGGAAACCATCCAGGTGCAATTAACCATAGGCAAGACTGCGCTGCAATTTGTAGCATGTTACAGGCCACCCTCGCAAACTCAGGAACCTCATATGGCCTTCCTGAAAACACTGGAGGGGATAAATGTATCTCCGAACACCATCATACTAGGTGACTTCAACTACCCTAATATAGACTGGGAACACTACTCAAGCCCAAACACTCTAGCCCAAAAGTTCCTGGAATTCATAAACTCAAATGCCATGGAACAACTAGTCACCATCTCCACAAGAGGAGAAAACATACTTGATCTCATCATCACGAACATGGGAGCACAATGTTCAACGCGAAGTATACCCCTCACTGGTGAGATCTGATCACAAACTCGCTGGAGGTCCTCATCCCGCCCCCACCGAAATGAAAAGACCACAGTAAAGAACTTCGAAGCTGACTTCACACTTCTAAAGACTAGTGTGGTCTCCTTTAAGGCCCTGAGCCGGTTAACATTACTCAAACCGCTGAATCACTTACAAATGCCTTCTACCAGCACCTGCAGGCTGCATGGATCAGGCAATCCCAAGCAAAACAAAGACTCTTTGTACCAAAGGCAAGCATCCAGTCTGGTGGACCCCAGCCATAAACAAACTCTACAACAAAAGGAGAAAGCTACTACAAGATAGAGCAAAATCCTTAAAAGGTAAGACACCGCTGATCACTATAAGTAAAAGCTAAGAGCTCTCATAAAATCATCCAAAGCTAATTTTGAGAAAAAATAGCTAAGGACTCTAAAGACAACCATAAGGCATTCTTTAGCTATGTCAGAAACCTAGGAGGAAACTCCCAGATATGCTCAGAATTAGTTCAAAATGATGTGAAGATTACTGATCCTACAGACATTGCCAACATACTGGCTGAAAGGTTCAGTGCAAACTTCTCCCCTCCCTAAAGGAGAGATATCTATACTAAATGATTGTAGCCCCCCAAACATCTCTAACGCCCAGGTGAGAATTGCTCTCTCCAAGGCAAAGAACACAGCATCCATGGGACTTGATGGTGTCCCCGGCTGTGTGCTCCATGAACTCAACGAGGAATTAAACCCACAGTTAGGACAGCTGTTTAATCTTAGTCTCACCTCCGGATACGTACCCAGGGAGTGGCGCACAGCGACTGTGGTCCCACTCCACAAAGGCGGTGCCTCCACCGACCCTGGAAATTACCGTCCCATTAGCTTGACAAGCCTTATTTGCAAAGCCATGGAGAGGATCATAATGGATCTCATAAATAAAGACATAGGGAACTTGCAGACTTTGGATCCAACCCAGTTTGGCTTTGTCAAAGGTAGATCATGCCTTCTAAATGTGGTTGACTTTTTCGAAACAGTCATCAAGGCCATTGACGAGGGAAAGGCAGTCCATACAGCCTACCTAGACCTGGCGAAGGCTTTTGATACAATACCTCACTCGGGTATCATTGAAAAACTCATCAACTTAAATGTAAACCCATACATTACAAGATGGGTTGCAAACTGGCTGAGTGACAGAACCCACAGGGTCAGAGTTGCTGGCGCCATGTCAGACTCAAAGCCTGTCACAAGTGGTGTCCCACAGGGCTCAGTCCTGGGCCCACTCTTGTTTGGCATCTACTTTTCTGAAGTACAAGCAAACACAGGAGGGTTATGGCTGACAAAGTTTGCAGATGACTGCAAACTGGCGCCGTAGTTGAAAACACATCCGACACAGATATCCTTCAGAAGGGTCTCACAGAAACGGATAACTGGTGCCAGAGCCATGGCCTAAAGTTAAATGCCAAGAAATGCATAGTCATACCCTTCGGGAAAAATAAGGTTACCCCTAGCTACCATATAGGTGGCAATCCCTGAACACAGGAGAAGTTATTAGGGACCTGGGAACCCAGGTTGACAGTAGCCTTTCATTCGACACTCATATTGCTAAAGTAGTTAGGAAGACCTTCTACATTGCCCACCTTATCATGAAGGGATTCACATCTAGATCAAGGGAAGTCATAGTCTCCCTATACTCATCACTCATCAGACCAATGATCGAGTACAATGCCCCATTCGGAATGTATCTGACCCGACACTTGCAGCAGCTGGAGAGGCCACAAAAGTTCCTCACCAAAAGGATAAAGGTTCTCAAAAATCTGTCATATGCTGCCCGACTGAAAGAACTCCAGTTATATTCAGTTGCTTACCGCTTGCTCAGAGGTGACCTATGCCTGATATACAAGGCCATGTCAAACCCAGATTTGATGAACATGCTTCATCTCAAAAAATCTAGATCCCTCAGAGCCACAAGGGCGGGAGACTTAAACCTCGACACGGTTATTAATAGGACGTGCTGGAGGGATAGATTCATCACCCAAAGACTCCCTATGCTGTGGAACAAAATCCCGGTTTATGTGAGGCAGAGCACCTCGCTGGCCTTGTTCAAGAGGAATCTTGACCAATGGATGGGAGATCGCAGATACACCCCAGGGGTTATCTCAGTGTCACTGCTCGACAGAGGCACCGCAAAATAATGGGCATAGTTTCTCCAAACTAAAGGGGTGGCGTAAGCCACAAAACTATGGGCTAGGCTTATAAATGCCCTCGGGCAGATAGCCTAGTATGAACCTATGAACCTATGAACCTATGACACAACAGTAGTAGATCTGATGGTCATATTAGAGATAATGGAGTGGGTGAGAGAAATATGTTAGGTGAGGCTAACATGATGGTGGAGACAGGGCAGAGAGTATGACGGTAGAAGTTGATAGGATATTTTAGCAGGGATGTGGTTAAATACCTATAAATGTAGAGGTAGTGGGGTTGGGTGGGACTTGGGGGCAGGGAGGGGAGCAGAGCAAGCCCGATTGCAGTGAGGGCAAGTGGAGCAGGGCTAACACTGACTCCAAGTGTTTGCTTAGGCTTTGGTAAGTATGCAGTGTCTGATTTAATTTGTAATTAAATTTAAACTGGATTTTTAGCAGTAGACTAAGCTATATATTAGAACTAAGTTATAGACTATATTTAGGCTATGTTATATGCTTGTACAGGGCATTTGCAAACTGCAGGTAGATGGCACAGAGTATGAGTTTCAGGGCTATGAGTGGGAGAGTGGAGTAAAACTACAGTATTCAGGGATTAAGTTTAGGGTTAGAAATAGTGTTGGGGCAATGTTGTTTAATTGACAAAATAGGACATAAAGGGGGCCAATTTACTATAGGGGACAGACTATAGGTGGCTTTAGACCCAGGGCAGCATTTTACAGGACATAATATTACAGTACAGTAAAAGGAATTAACCTTGGCCACTTGTACGATGGACTTCGGTAGATAGTTAGTGGGTTCTGTCTTTCAGTGTAGCTTCTTTCAGGCAAGAGACTCTTACTTTTAGATATTTTGAGTGGGTATGCCTAAAAATGAAACATACATTAGGTGTGAGAACCTTTCAGACACATACATCTAGCCACTAAGCAAGCAAGCATTTCACATTCACAGCAATTATAGAATATACGGTAAAAAGCAGCTCCATATCGCTACAGATTTTTTGCTTTGTATACACAGTATAGGTTAGCAATCAGTATTGAACAGAGCTAGTCCTTAACTTAAGACTTCAAAATGCTTTTAACAACAGGGTAAAGTACTTAGTATATATTTCCGCTAACATTGTATTTTTAAATCAGGCTACCGTTCCACATGCAGGAGAGGATTCAGTAAAGAAAAACAATCTATGCCAGAGTCAGTGAACGAGCCTTATCAGTTGAATTTTATGTAAAAAACAGATACTGGGGAACAGCCAACTGCTATAAATCACTTTAAAGGTTCAGAGTGCGTGCATGATTATGCAGGGAAGCTAATATTTTCTCATGCACAGGCATGAATTTAAATAGAGGCACACACTGTACAACTTCCCCAAATACAAGCTCAAATATCTGTGTACTTTACCAAGCAGATCAAGATACTGCAGTACACTCTGAAACTAGCCCAAATACATGCTGGGATAATAGCGTTCTTTTACTTGCAGAGGCACAATTCAAAATAAGGCAGAATGCTGTAAAGCAGGCTCAATTATACATGCTGTATATACAGAAGCACATAGTGGGTTTACTTGACTTGCAACTGTTTAGCAAAAAGAACAGTTAACATAGCCGGAAAAACTCCTGGAAATGTCCATTCACCTTAATTGTTATCTGTTGCTGATATTTAGATAACAGAGACATGGAGTAATACAGAGCAGTTTTACAGAAATAACATACCTATTAGGATAAGCAATGCTGCCAGCTGGGTCTGGAGGCACCGGGCATTTGAAAATGGCAGTTTCTGAGGGGAATATTAGAAACCTCACATACGTAGAGAATCAGGGAGGAGTTAAGGAGCTAACACTGACTCCAAGTGTTTGCTTAGGCTTTGGTAAGTATGCAGTGTCTGATTTAATTTGTAATTAAATTTAAACTGGATTTTTAGCAGTAGATTAAGCTATATATTAGAACTAATTTATAGACTATATTTGGGCTATGTTATATGCTTGTACAGGGTATTTGTAAACTACAGGTAGAGGGCACAGAGTATGAGTTTCAGGGCTATGAGTGGGAGAGTGGAGTAAAACTACAGTATTCGGGGATTAAGTTTAGGGTTAGAAATAGCGTTGGGGCAATGTTGTTTAACTGAAAAAGAGGACATAGAGGGGGCAATTACTATAGGGGACAGACTATAGGTGGCTTTAGACCCAGGGCAGCATTTTACAGGACATAATATTACAGTAGAGTAAAAGGCCACTTGTAGGATGGACTTCAGGTAGATAGTTAGTGGGTACTGTCTTTCAGGGTAGCTTCTTTCAGGCAGGAGACTCTTATTTTTAGATATTTTGAGGGGGTATGCCTTGACCACTTGTAGGATGGACTTCAGGTAGATAGTTAGTGGGTACTGTCTTTCAGGGTAGCTTCTTTCAGGCAGGAAACTCTTATTTTTAGATATTTTGAGGGGGTATACCTTGGCCACTTGTAGGATGGACTTCAAGTAGATAGTTATTGGGTACTGTCTTTCAGGGTAGCTTTTTTCAGGCAGGAGGCTCTTATTTTTAGATATTTTGAGGGGATATGCCTTGGCCACTTGTAAGATGGACTTCAGGTAGATAGTTAGTTGTACTGTCTTTCAGGGTAGCTTCTTTCAGGCAGGAGACTCTTATTTTTAGATATTTTGAGGGGGTATGCCTATTAGGATAAGTAACGTTGCCGGCTGGGTCTGGAGGCACCGGACAAGTTCTATTCCATCTTCCTGTGGCACATTCTCTTCAATTTCATCCTTCTTAAAGTGATAGCTCATGCTAACATAACATAACAGCAAGTTGTTCACAGTACATTAAATAAGTGTGCTGTGAATGGACTGAATGTTTATGGTGTTTTTAACTTTTAATTCTTAATTCACATGTCATGGTTGATTGAAATATGTGAGATGTTGTATGTTTGAAATTTGGGTGTGCTTTCTCTAAGAAATATTAGACTGTTATGCTGTTTATGAGTGCTTCTTTACTAATATAGTGATAAAATGGTGGGTGTATGCAGTGTGTATAAAGGTATTTTCATTTTTCCCTATTTTTTTATTCTTTCTTTTTTTTTCTTTTTTTTTTCTTATATGCAGTTTGGGACAAACTAAGTTGTTCCGGTCCCTCGAGTAAGGGGGTAAAGGGGTGTGGGGAAGGTATAGTGGTAGAAAGGAAGGTAAGGGATGTAGTTGGTTAGGATAGTGGGTTTGTGGTGGTGAAAGGGTTAAGGAGAGAGGGAGATGTAAAAGGAAGTTAGGTAGGAGTAGGTGGGACTTCTGACAGTACTAAGGGTTTGGGATTAAAGGAAGTAGGCACATTTGGCGTGAGTTGGTGGAGTGACAACTAGCTTACATCCAAATGACCTGTAGGTATCGCGGATGAAGGTAGGCCTTGGATGATGGGGAGAGAAGGGGTTAGGTGGTCTGGGTCAGTCCTCCTTTGGTGCTTTCTGGAGGTTAATTTAAGGGGGGGTTGGAGTCTGGGAATATAGTTCGAGCTTACTGGTAGGAAAGGGTGATAGAGTACTGTGTGTGTGTGTGTGTGTGTGTGTGTGTGTGTGTGTGTGTGTGTGTGTGTGTGTGTGTGTGTGTGTGTGTCTGTACATGGGTGAATGGTTGGGGGGTGGACAAAAAAAAAAAAAAAAAATATATATATATATATATATATATATATATATATATATATATATATATATATATAGATAGATATAGATATGATAAAGTGGATGGGAGTAGGGCTAGTCTTACCTGTGTGTTGAAATTTTTCTTTGCTCCGTGTCGTCCGCGGGTCTCCTGGGGATTCGTCGGGCCTTGTTTTGGTGGGGCCATGTGGTCGAGTGACATCCGTGGGGGGAGGCTGGGCCTGTCGTTAGCTCCGTCGGGTAGTAGGCCATCTGTGCCATGCGGTCGGCGTAAATAAAAAAAAAAAAAAAAGAGGAAGGCATTCTCCCAGTGGTCGTGATAGGCAAAGGGGGGGTCCATCGGTGTAATCCAGTCCCAGTTAGGTTGGGGGGTAGTGGTGGATCATCCCCTCATGCTCCCTGGTGGGTTCGTGAGCTGGTTGTGTCTGTTTCTGGGGTAAATGGTTCTCCCGGTGGTCATGGTAGGTGGTAGCATTGGGGTATAGTGGCGGATCATCTCCTCAGGGATCCATCGTTGCGTCCGGCTTCATCTTCGTTGGTGGTAGTGGTGGGTTTTCTGTTTGCACTCCCTGGGAGGTTCATGGGTGTCCGTTTGTCTTCTCCGTTTCTCTTCAGGATGGTTGTGGTCATCCGGGTGTCCCTCCCTCCATCCTGGGATTCGGTGGTAGTGGTGGAATATCTTCTCCCTGGTGGGTTCGTGGGTCGCTGTGTGTGTAGTCACTATCCCGGTGGTTGTGGCAGGCTTTTGGGACTCCATCGTGCGTCTTTGTCGGTGGTATAGTGGCATATTGCTGTTCCTGCTCCCTGGTGGGTTCGTGGGTATCAGTCAGTCTTCTTCGGTCCTTCCGGCTTCAGGATGGCATCGCGGCCGATCGGGTGTCCCTCCGTCCTGGATTTCAGTGGTGGTGGTGGTGAAATGTCTTCTCTGTCCTCCCTGGTGGTGTAGTGGGTTGCTTCTGCTGTTCTTTAGGCCGTTAGGTCCTAGTGCCGGTTTGCGCATGCGCACTGCATTGCTTAGCCATTAACGCTATGGAGGATCGTGCTGGGAGGGATGGTAAGTGTTTTTTAGGCTTGTTTGTGTGAATGGTGATGAGATTGGGTGGCTGGTAGATAGGGAGATAGTTAGAGGGACTTAATTATTTATTTATTTATTTATTTTCTCTCCATAGATACATATGGGGAGGGATATTGATAGGGGATATGCTAGGGTTAGGAAGGGGTACTAATGGTAGGAGGTGTGGCTGACAGGGTGGGTGAAAGGTGATGGTGGGTAGGCAGGGGTAAGTTAAGGTGCGGGGGCAAGGCAATACTAGGGGTTGGGGGGGGAGTAGGGCAGTCAGGTTTATAGAATAGTGCTAAATTTTATTTCTCTTTTAAAGATGGCCAAATTACCGGAGCTAAGGCAGAAGTGGCAAGCAATTGTGGCCCAAGCAGAGGAGCTGTTCCAGGAGGCGGCAACATCGGAGGTGGTACAGGAACCTGAACAGACCCCAGGTCGGAAGAGGTGACGCACGGTGGTGAGAACACCAGCTGGGGGGAAAAAGCAACAGGCATTGCAGCAAGTGATAGCAGTGGAGACACCAGTTTCCAGCAGATCGCAAGACGAAGGTGCAGGTAATGGTTTTATTATGGCGGCATTGTTGGGGGAGCTAGGGGTTGAGGATTGTGGGGTGGGGGGTTGACAACTTGTCAGTTGGGGATTTCGGGGGTGGTGTGCAAGGGATAGAGGAGGCACAGAGGCAGCTAGCACAGGGTGACAGGTACTCGGTTAGAGATGCGACGGGGGTGGTGGGTTCGGGGGACAGTTCAGGCGTGGGCTCAGAGGTAGGCTCTGATTTTGGGCTGCGACCTGGGGGCTGGTTGGCAACCCAATCTTTGGGGCAGGGGACAGGAGCAGTTATTCTGACTCCGCACATTTCTGGTCCGGTTAAGAAAAAAATTTGGAAAGGGGAGTATGTGGATTTGTTTGAGCTGATCGATGCAGAAGGGGTCCAATGGCTAGTGGAAGCAGAGTCCTCTAACAGTAACTTGTTAGTGGCCTTAGCAGCATTGGGAAGGCAGAGGGTAGGTAAGGTTTGCCCAAGGACATGGGATAATTGGGTGGTTTGCTTTATTTATTTTATGGCAGTGCAGCTAGAGAAGGACGGGTCCTTGGCTCTGCTACTGCTAGGCTATTTCCTTACCATTTGTGAGGCACAAAGGTTAAGGCCGGGTAATGCATGGCTCTGGTATGATCAGTGTTTCCACAAACGGAAGGCTGTGGACCAGTCACTTCGTTGGGAGGTGTGCCATCCAGATCTATGGTTGGCTACGATGATGGATAGTTACAGGGGCTTTAACAGAAGGTTGAGTGGGCCAGAAACAGTGGGTGTGTGTTGGTCATTTAATATTGGTTCCTGTTCATGGGTGGGCTGCAAATTTGTCCATGTTTGTTCGAGATGTGGAGGGGGTCATTCGGCCACTAGCTGTGGTTGGCAGGATTTGTCCTGGATCTCTAATGTTATGGGTCATGAGGGTGGATTTGATGGGCAAGGCTTTCAGCTGGCCCGGGGAGGGGTAATTTTCGTGGGTCCTGGGTATTTGGACTCGAGTACTTTAAAGGCAATAGAGGGAGGGGTGCCATTCCCTATTGAGGTGGAGGTTCTCCGGAGTATGCTTCATCGGTTTCCTGGCTTGGCCATCAAAGAGGAGATAATACAGGGTTTTCAAGGGGAGTTTCCTATTAAGTCCACCGTGGGAAGGGGTGGGGGGTTGCAAGAATTACGATCTGTTCAAGGTAAAGAGGACGTCTTGGAGGCTATACTGGAGAAAGAGAGTAGGGTGGGGCGGTTATTGGGTCCTTTTGATAGTCTACCTTTTAGTGCTTACAGGGTGTCGCCTTTGGGGTTGGTGCCAAAGAAGCGAGAAGGGGAATTCAGAGTGATGCATCACTTGTCTTATCCGGAAGGGAATTCAGTAAATGATTTTATTGCAGAAGAGGAGGTTAGGGTGCATTACACTTCCTTAGATGATGCAGTGAAAGTGATTAGGGAATTTAGGGAGCCATGGTGGGTTAAGGTCAACATTGAGTCGGCTTTTCGATTGTTGCCTATTAGGAGTGAGGATTGGCCACTATTGGGGATGTGGGTAGGGGATAAGTACTACTTTGATAAAGCTATGCCTATGGGTTGTTCAGTGGCATGTACGACTTTTGAGAAGTTCAGTACAGTATTGCATTGGATTTGGCAGAAGAAAGTGGGGACTCAAAAGGCAGTGCATTATTTAGATGATTTTTTGTTGGTTGGTGAAGGGAGGGTAGGAGCACAGGAGGATTTACGGGAGTTTACAATTATGTGTGGGGAGTTAGGGGTACCATTGGCTCAGCATAAGATGGAGGGTCCAGCAAGGGCATTAGAATTTCTTGGATTAACAGTTGATGTGGAGTGGGGGCTGTTTTGTTTACCAGAGAATAAAATAGAGAGGCTTATGTAGGTGAAAAGTTTGGTGTTGGGTAAGGATAAGATTCGGATTCATTCAGCTATGGAGTTGCTTGGGATTTTGAATTTTGCCTGTCGAGCGGTACACCCAGGGTGAGCTTTTTGCAGGTCACTGGCATATTTGCTGAAAGGGGTAAAAGCAAACACCATTGGGTTAGGGTAACCCAACTGGTGCTGGAGGACTTGGGGTTGTGGAATGGGTTTTTGCACCAATTTAATGGGATATCTTTTTGGCAGTCAGACTGGGTGGGGCAGGAGGAACTTCAGTTGTTTACGGACGCAGCTGGGGGTGCTGGCATGGGGGCCTATTTCAGGGGGTTGCTGATTTGTGGCTGAATGGCCTCGGGAGTGGGAGGAGGTATAGAAGTGGGATGTGGCCTTTCTGGAATTGATGCCTATATGGACAGCTTCGGTGGTGTGGAAGGAGCAATTGAGGGGCAAACGTGTAGTTTTTCACTCTGACAATATGGCTGTAGTGAGGGTATTGCAAAAGAAGACAGCTATGCCGGGCTTGTTATTCTTGGTATTACGTAAATTGGTTTTGCAGAGCCTTCTAATAAATTTTTCTTTTACAGGAGTGCATGTGCCTGGTGTAAAGAATGAGATTGCTGATAGCTTGTACCGATTTCAGTTTTGCAGGTTTCGAGGGTTGGTTCCATAGGCAGAGGAGGTGCCAGAAATCCTGCCAGAGGAGGCGTGGAATCTTGGGTCAATGTAGCCAGGCGGTTGGTACAGTATTCCTAGGCCCCTTCTACAAGGAAGGTGTATGGTAGCGCTCTTTCTGATTTTAATCAGTTTATTTTGCAGCTGCCAGAGGAGGAAGGAATTACTACTGCGATATGTAGCTCATGCTCGGGGGTTAGGCAGGGCTTTGCAGATGGTTAAGGTGGATTTGGCTGCGATTAGCATTTTTGCTAAGGTAGCGGGATTGCTGGATTTCACTAAGTCTTGGACATTAGGGCTTATGTTGAGGGGTTGGATGACAATGGTGGTGGAACATAAGGATATTCGATGGCCACTTACGAGGGTTATATTGAAAGTTTTGTTGAAAGGGTTAGGTTTATTGCAAAAGGGGTCTATGGATTATTTTATGTA
The DNA here is from genome assembly GCF_019279795.1 of Protopterus annectens. NCBI lineage: Eukaryota > Metazoa > Chordata > Ceratodontiformes > Protopteridae > Protopterus > Protopterus annectens. The sequence continues at coordinate 928,485,695 of NC_056744.1, forward strand.
GGGTACATTATGTACATGGTTATATTTTGGCGCTTTTTGTATTTCAGAGTTGTTAGGCTCGTTATGTTGGAAGGATGTCATTATAGGGGAGGGTGAGGTTACTATTGCATTAAGGAGGAGTAAGACAGATCAGTTGGGTAGGGGATGTGTGGCGGTGCTTAAAACTGACAAGAATCCTTGCATTTGTCCAGTAATGTGGGCAAAAGAATTTGTGAGGAGGCAAAAGGGGAGTGTGGATTGGTTAATTTTTTGTTCGGTGGATGGGAAGGTGGTGTCGAGTAGTAGATTTATACTTTTGGTGAGGAAGGTTTTACATTGTATGGGATTTCTGGTGGAGAGGTTTGCAGCTCACTCATTCAGGATAGGTAGGGCTTCAGATTTAGCTAGAGAGGGTAGTTCCATTGATTGATTAAAGGAGTGGGGAGGTGGTCTTCAAATGCATTTTTGTCTTACATTAGATAAGTTGTGGTCTGATTATTAATTTTTCTTCTTTTCTTTTAGGGAAGCACATTATCATCTTGGGGCATTCATTCATCCACTGGGCAGAGAAGTGTGCTTTAGTTAGGGGTGATGGGGTAAATTTGGGTTTAGCATATTTAGGGTGATCAGTGTCCTGGCGTGGTGTTAGGGGGCTTAGGTGGGATGAGTTATTACATGAATTTTAGAGGGCTAAACTGAAGGTGGGTTGTTCTTGCATACTAGTCATTCATTAAGGGGCCAATGACTTGGGCATTGTTTCTAAAAAAACAATTGGTAGACATTATGCTGTGAGATTTGATGAGATTACAGGCATTGTACCCAGGTATGGAAATTGTGTGGTCAGGGTTGGTTCTGTGTTTGTGTTGGAGGGCTGCATATAGTTATAAGGCAATTGAAAGGGTTAGAAGGTGTGTTAATCAAAGGTTGGCTAAGCAATTAAGGATTTTGGGGATGCATACTATTGACCATAGAGATTTTGGGACTGGAGAGGAGTCTTGGTATTGAATGGATGGAGTACACCTTAATGACGTGGGTCTGGTTCTTTTTAATTTGCATTTGAAACTCTTTTTAGAGGATATGATTGTGGCTAGGGTTTAGGAGGGCGAACAGCCTAGGATCAGGGTGGTGGTGGAGAAGAGAGACAGGATTGTTCTCTTCTGTTCCCCCTCTAAAGAAGGTGGTTATTGGTTTATGGTTTGGTATGGTGGTGATGTGAATAGGTACGCTGCCTCTTTATGTGGGTGAGTAGGTACGCTGCCCTGATGCAGAAGGTATCAGGGTGAGTTGGTACGCTGCCTTGAGGTAAAGGTCATCCAGGGTGAGTGGTGACGCTGCCCGGAGATCATTGTTGCTGAAGAAGATAATTAATGTTGGTTTTTCTGTACATAGTTCATTGTATAATACAGCTTAATAAAAGGTTGTCAAGTGTCTTTATGTGTGTGGTGTGGTTATTTAAAGGGGGGAACAGGACAAATAGCCTTATCAGTGATGCTTGGTGCTGGTTTATTCATTGGGGAGGGGTTAGGAGAGGAGAAATACATTAGTGAAAACAATTTCTGTGTTTTAACACTGGAATTTCACTTTGAAACCCATCGGTTGTTGTTTTATTCTCTCCTACGATAAATATACAAAAAAAAAAAAAAAGAGAGAAAATTAAAGAGAGGAAGGGAGTGTACCAAATACTTATAACTAAAATATGATAATTAACAAGAAGTGTTACTGGATAGGTTCTTAAATAGCAGGGAGCAGGTTCATTTAACCACTTGTATAGCCTTCTTTCTCAGTTTACCATGAATGAAAGTTGTTTACTGACATTGGTATTTCCCGCTCACAGAGCAGTTTCTAATAGGATGCCTCTTTCCAACCCTTATTTCTCAGGAGGCAATTTTTGCAGAGTTGTGTGTGTGTGTGTGTGTGTGTGTGTGTGTGTAAGAAATACTGGATAAAATGTTTTATGCTTGATTGTAACACACAAATTCAATGAAAAATAGTAAAAAGGTGTTAATTAACTTGCATTCTCTTTTACATTTCCTCAAAATTATTAATTTAACACTTATAAAACATATATTTCTCTCTTTAAGTTATATAATACATTTTATAGTACTGTGGCACCATAAACAATAGAGAATTCATTTCTTCAATTCAACTTTTTTCCTAAGATTTTATATTATTCAAATTACATTCTGTTCTATTAATTTAAAGAAGGGAGGATGATCTTGTTTATGTCTGTTGATCTCAGCCCCTTGCTTGGTTGACTTGTTCTGCGTATGTGGGCAATAGATATGTATATGTTTATGATAATGGCTGTGATGATATGTGTTGGTTTCTATATGTTTGTACTTTTTGACCAGGAAGTGAGAAGCTCAAATACGTGGCAATATTAGAAGCTCATGCTTTGAAAATTAATGGAAAGTCTGACGCATAGTAAAGGAGGGACTAATATGAAAGTAATAGCATGTTTTCCACAAAGAAAGACAAAATTACACAGTCATTTTAATAAGCTGGGAATTTATATGTCTCTTAAAAATATTGTAGTGGGTATGTTGTCAACCATATGTTATCCCTCAATACAAATATAATTCTGAAAACATATTATTAGTTATTTTAGACATCACAGTTACTCTTTTACTATTTTACAGTTAACAATCTCAATTATCTTATATCCATGAATAAGCAGTCCACTAGATATAATAATAGTTTTTCAGTACCACATTATTTACAAATACTTGAGGGTATTATAGGTCATACTTATTTATTTTGTCCTATCTCAGTAGTATGGTCAACTTGAAATACAAATCAATTACTATCAATGGATTAAATAATAGTTGTAAAAGGGATAGTTTATACAAATTTTTAAAAATATTTCATTCCCGGTTTTTCTTTTTACAGAAAACACATTTAATAAAAGAAGATTTGGACAGGCTTAATACTAAACATTATTCTGTATTGACTAGCTCTCATTATGAACCAAAGAGAAGTGGGGTGGATATTTTATGGAACAATTCTTTGCCTCTACCTAAAATCCTAAATACATTTAGTAATGAAGACATTGCTTTGTTCTGTGACTTTAAAGATTCAAAGGAAACTATACACTTTTATTAATGTTTATTGGATAACTGGATTGAGAATACAAACAGTAAAACACCAGTTGGGGAAAATAATACCAATATGAAAGGGAAGCATTATTTTTGCAGGTGACTTTAATTGTATTTTATCTGACAAGGATAGCAACACTAGCTGTAAACCTGTCTCAGTCAAGGCTTTGATGGAGTTCATTGACCTATATAATATGAGAGATATAAATGAGTTTTCAGTATCAGACTCACTTTTCTTTACACATTTCTCACACAGGCATGGGACACAATCATGAATAGATAGAGTATATGTTTCAAATGAGATCACTAGTAGAATAGATAATGTTAAAGTAGTCTCTTAACAACTTTTAGATCAGAGCACTATAGAATTTGAAATTATATTGCATTCTATTAATGACATCCAATTAAAATGATTTGTGCATATATAACTAATATGAAAGACTTTAAGGAGTTCTTTAATAAAGAAATTCAAACTTTTATTAAAATTAATTATACTGGTAACACCTCAGACTTTTTTATATGGGAGTCTTTAAAAACATAGCTTTTTGGCAAAATTACAAGTTGGTATGCACAACAAAAAGAAACAATGGGGCAATTAATTTATAGATTTACAGGAGAAATTGATAAGTTAAAATTAGACAGGCAATAAGGAAATAGTAACTTAATGGAAGAAATAAATAGCTTAAACAGTAAATATTTAGAAATTTTACAACATAACACTATGATAAATTTAGAAAGATTAAAATAACTAATTATACCATAAATCCTAAATCCATGCATAAATTCATTGCCAGAACAAAACAATTGTTAAATCTAACCACATCAAAGAATTATATTCCTCTATTAGTAAAAAGAAGCTTAGTGGAATTGAAGATATTCTGGATGTTTTCAGGTCTCATTTTAATAAGATTAATCATCAGAAACCAGCAACTGATACACAGGATCTAATTAAAAGATTTATAAATAATATACTGAAAATAGATTCAAACAAAAATAATCAACAAGTCTATATCAATGTCTGAACTCAAAATTCAAATTAATAAATTAAAATCCAATAAGGCACCTGGAAATTATGGTATAATACCTGACCTATAAAAAATGATGACCAAGAATGCTTTGAGTATTTTACTAATTATTTTTCAATAGTTAAAGAACTTACAAAGGTACCACCATCCTGGGAATACACCTTAATATCCCCAGTTTTAAAACCTGGGTAGGACTCAACATAATGTTCTTCATATAGACCAGTTTCATTATTAAATGTAGATTATAAAATACTTATGACAATCTATGCCTCTAGATTAAAGGAATTTCTTTTAATGTTGATAAACAATGATCAGACTGGATTTATAATAAACAGGAACACCTATAGCAATATCAAGGCAATACTATCAATAATTGTTTATACTAATAATTCATGAAAAGAACATATTTTGGTTAGGCTGGATATCAATAGTGCATTTTATTCAGGTAATTGGGAGTGCTTGCTATTAGTACTGGAGGAATGCAATTTTTCAAACAATTTCTTAAAATCAAACTTCTCTATGAAAAATCCTTTGCATACATTAAGATAGGCTCATATACTTCCCAATCAGTCATGATTACTAAAGGTACTAAACAGGGCTGTCCCTAGTCCCCATTGCTTTTTTGCTCTGTTTATGGAACTTATACAAGATCAAATAAAAACATCAAAGGCATACTAATGAATAATGATTTAATCCCCAAATACAATTATTTGCAGATGACATCCTATTAACTTTGACTAATTTCATTTTTTTCTCTTATTGTAGAATTCCAAGCAATAGAAATATTCCAGAAGAAATCAGGACTCATTTTTAATGATAATAAGACTACAAAATTAATAAACAGATGCAAAATTACATAAATGCATTTGGAAAGATGGTAACATCACTTACTTGGGGATAATCTTGTCTGATAACATTAACGATACAAAAACCCTTAATTATAATAATACCTAAAATTTCATAAAACAAACTGTTAATAAATGGAATCATTTTTTCACCATGGAAGAGAGGCTCTCCTTAATTAAAATGATTATCCTTCCCAAAAATTCTATATGTAATATAATATTTATCCCTCCCACTCCCAAAAAAATATAAAATAGTATAATTCTTTGTTTCTGAGATTTTTATGGTTTCCTAATAAGTCTAGATTGGCTTTAAACCATCACATTAGAGAATGGGCATTGGGTTTTATCAGTCTTCCAGATTTAGAATTATATTCCTTATCCTCAGTTGTTAAGACAATAATTTCTTGGTTAAATAATTATAATGCCAAGTGGAAAGATATTCAGGGAGGTATTTGGTGTAAATAATTTAACAAAATCTGATTATACTAAAATAGCTACTAATACATTTCATTGGTTAGTAAAAGACTATTTTATAGAAAACAAAAACAAACCAGTTAACTCTTATTATATTAATACAGTAGTAACCCCATTTAAACATTTCATTTCCAGGAACCCTGAATATAAAGCATGGATTTTCTTTGGGTTTACAATTGCCTATACTCAAAATAGCATTAATACATTTAATTTAACAATAATGACTACATTTAAAGACAAAAACGTGTTATACTGGTATCAATTACTAGACAATGGGAAGTTATAAAATAGTGACCATATCATTAGTACGTTTGAGATACGTAAAGATATGTGCTTAGAAATTCAAAACTGTAGACAATTAGTTGAACATAAGATTAATCTATTTATGAAACCAATAGTTAGAAATTATTTCCAAACATTCATTGATTTGTTCATTATTCTAATGCACCAGAAGGTAATTGGAAAGGGACATATATCTAAAATATATAATGTACTTAAGAAATCAACATTATGTCACAGAGAAATCTTATGGGATTATTTTAGACTTACTCCTCAGGAGAAAATGGTAAGAAACTAATACACCAGTCTTCAAAATAAAATACTTCATCACTAAGAACAAGGATATTCTCTTGAAAGTTCTTACATAGCACTTTATCACGCCACATAAAGTTGAACTGATGTATAATAAAGGCACAGGATGCTGGAGATGTAAAACTAAATGTTAAAGCTGACTGGCAGCATATGTTTTGCGACTGTATAAAACTCAAAACACATTGGGGTAAAGCTCTCTTCAACCAAGACTGAACTTGACAGTCAAGGGGAGAAGGTAAACACTTGCACCACACCATACTCATTACATAGTCTCACTAAACCTAGACCACCAAAATCCACACATAGAAACACAAAAACATTCAAGGAGTCTATCAATAATAATCTACTCAAGCAACAGAGACCTCCAAAGCAGAAACACAAGCAACCTCCACCCTCCAACATAACCCAAATGACACATAACTCACAGACTCAGTGTGCCACTCAACCACAGCCAATAAGGCAAAACAACATACCCAACACACAAGTCATAGGTGACTCTATAGTCAGGCACACTGATGTCCCACTCAACAGGCTAAACAAGGAGATGGCTACTGTCAGCTGTCTGCTGGGTGCCAGGATCCGCCACATAACCCATGCACTCAGGTCATTCCACAACAAGTACCCAGGTGGACAGTAGTCTCTCCTTTGGTAATCACTTCGCCGCAGTAGTCAGGAAATCCTTCTCTGTGGCACACCTCATCACAAAATAGTTCTCATCTAGGAAAAAAAAGGTCATTGTTCCTCTCTACTCGACACTCATTATACCTATTATAGAATACAATGCCCCTTTTGGAATGTACCTCACAAGACATCTGCAACAGATGGAAAGGCCACAGAAGTACCTCACAAAGAGGATTATTGGCCTCAAACAGATGCCCTACATTGACTGTCTCAAAAAACTCCAGCTTTACTCTGTAGCATATTGCCTACTCTGAGGTGATCTCTGCCTAACATATAAACCTATGTCAAACCCAGAGCTGTTGGATATGCTGCACCTAAAGAAATCCCAATCCCTCTGAACTACATGCTCTATTAACTTAAACCTTGTCACCACAATAAACAGAACATGCTGGAGGGATAGATTCCTGTCCCAGAGATTTCCCATACTCGGAAGCAAGCTACCCATCTATGTCAAGCAAAGTTCCTCATTAGCACTTTTCAAGAAAAATCTTGATAAGTAGATGGGAAATAGGAAATACACCTGGGGATCACTTTGGTGGCTCTGCTCGACAGGGGCAGAGAAAAATAACTTTCTTGGGTGGCGTAAGCCAGGGAACTGTGTTGCCTAGGCTTACTTAGGCCCTTGCGGCGATAGCCTAGTACCGACCTATGAACCTGTGAATTCTCTCTTACAGCCTGTTTTTAATGATAAATTTATGCTGACCAAATCTCTGATTTTATTTAATACACATATTCCTGCTTGTGTTACAAAAATAAAATATCCCCTTTTATAGAATATCTTAACATTAGCAAGAAAAGTCATCCCCAAGAACTGGAAGAATCAGACTACTCCTGCTATGAAGGAATTTGTATTCTTGACAACTGAAGTTTGTCATCTGAAACTTATCATGATCAAGAGAAGAACATGTAGAATCACCTCTTCATATAATATATGGTTGAAATTGAAAGAACTGCTAGATAAACAGACTTTAATAATTTGACAACTCCTCTTATCACATATCTTTTCTGTTTAAAAAGCTTTGTTTTATAGTATACACCATTGTAAATAGTTATTTTAGTTGCTGTTTAATATTGTTCTTTTAGATATGTATATTTATTTTATAATATTTCTATCATGTATTAATGTTTTGTTAAAATTTTGAATTAAAGCAATTGAGAAAAAAAAAGAAAATGGGTAAACTGATGACATTTATTACAGATATGGCAAGTCTGCAAATGAACTTCAATATATTGACTATTTGGGCATCGGAGAATAATATGCTGCTAAATACATCAAAAACTAAGCATATCTGGTTTGGAGACATAAATTGAAAGATGAATATTTAATACAGCACACAGTGATTGAAACTGCAGATTCATTTAAGGATCTGGGTATGTGGCTAGATCCCACTTCCATTTTTCTAGTCAAATCAATCAATTGGTTTAATGGTAGTTATAGATCTATAGGTTATATAAAAAGTTTTATAAATTCTCAGGAAATCAGAAATGGTGAAGATATTGTTTGTTAGTTACATTAGACCCAAACTTGAGTGTGGAATAACAATATGGAAACCTTATAAGAAAACAAACAGGAGTTGACTGGAAAGAATACAGCAGAGTTATACCAAGGCATGCATGGATGTGAACATTTTAGTTATTATGAAAGACTAAGAGATCTGAACTTGTACAGTGTCTCACATAAATATTTAAGAAAAGACCTTATTCAGTATATAGGGCATTTAGAGACAACTACCTGTTTGAATGTTTGGGGTTAATTCAAAGTAGTAGAGAATTATCAGACAACCTATGTAGAAGATTCTATAGGAATGAGAAGTGTACTAATTGGTTCTCTGAGATAGTGGCTGATGCATGGAATAGTATGCTAAATTGCATTAAAGTAAGCATTAGTTTACACATTTTAAGAACAGCCTGGACACATATTATGGGGACTACTGTTTTGGTATATTGGCAGGCTAGAAGGGAATTATTGTTCATGCTTGAAATATGTGTAGGCATGTATACATCAGTTTGTAATTGTGTTTGTCAGGATAGAGGGATCTAAGCATTCTTGCTATTTCCCAGATCCTGGCTCCATAAAGACAGCTAACTGTCATTGGTGATGGTAGTGTCCATATGCCTTACAAGAGAGTCACCTATTACTGAAACATTATCATGGTTGGATGCAGTCTCAGTGGGCCTAAAAAAATTGTATTCTGCACCTTTGTAACTCTTGAAGCTGTGCATCCTAGCTATAGGTATGAAGGGTGCAGGTGAGTGTGCTACTGTGTGAACTAATGTCTGAGGATTTTTTAGTCTTTAGCTTGGGAAGCTTAGGCAGTGTTCTCTTAACACCCTCAGCATATGTTGGTTTAGTGCAAGTGCACTGTGCTGTGTTTGTGTATGTGCTGTGCTTAGTGAATATATTATGAGGTAAGAAGGTAGCCTCCAAGTTAAGTAAATGCTTACACCTCTCACATATTGAATCATAGTGAGGTAGCAATAAAACGTTTTTGGTAAGTATAAGGTAGTTACTGTACTGCCTCAAAATACCTAGTGCTATCAGGCTGGCTACAGAAAGGGAAACAACTGACTGAGATTCCATACTGGCCAGAGCAGATGAAAGGGTATCGGACAGGTTAATAACTTGAGTGGTTTAGAAAAAGGTGGTAAACTAGGATATGGCTAAAGGATAAAATAATGAGCTGTGACTACTATAGTAGTTGCAAGTGCAAAACAGAAATGTAACAATGATAGACTATGTAGGATCAGTAAGGAAATCGGTAACAGTGACCTGATTTAGCCAAATAGCTTTACGTCACAGACTAATGTGGTCTCTAACTAGTCTGTAAAAGCAATGAATAATGGGTGGTCTAACACAATGCACCTGGATGCAGTAAGTATAATAGCTATAAATAATCAAAATGAGTAGTTTCAAGTGAAGTATAACAGTTATCAAAATAATAAAGGTATGTAACAAAAGTAACAATTTATTCTGATTATATTATACAGCAGTAGCCTTAAATACTGTAATGCTCTAGTAATCAGTCACAAGTAGAAATGCAAAAACACCAAAAATAAAAAAAGTTCAGTCAATAAATAACATAATAAGTATATACCTAGTATGATTAACAGATAACACTGAAGTATTATCTTAAATAATGCCAGTAGTGAGCAACAATACCAAGGCAACAAGGCACAAGGCAGAATAGTGCAGTATTATTTAAACCTAATACCACTATAGTCAGCAAAGCAAAAATGAACAACAGTACAATATTAGCAAGGTACAAAAGAGTAATGCTATTTAAACTCAATAACACAACAGCAGAACAAAAGTGATAATTTCAGTAATGTGCCCATGAGAGTGCAGTAAGTTAATAAACTACAAAACATACAATGACTTCCCTGAGTGAAATATTGCAGCAAAAAATGAGTCACCTTGGAGCAACAAAGTTGTGAAAATGAAGGGACTGAAATTTATATTGTATAGAACAAACATGAGACGTTCCCTTACCTGTTGCAGACTAGGCTCTTTTGTTTGATACCTAATGGGACAAAGACTGGCTTGTGCAGCAGTGTGCCGAACCAAGCAAGCCTCCTGGTATTTTACTGAATAAGGAGCAAAAGAGAACTATAAACTCGCAATGCCATAGTATCGTTCAATGGCATTTAGCCAGTCAAAGTAGAAGGCTCTGCTTTGTTTTACAGTTTTTTCCCTGTATTCCTTAATCCAAATACAGATCACAGTGTGTACAGCAGAACCATTAACAAGCACAGCCTATTTCTCAACAGAAAATAACAGTTCTGTCATTTCAGTCTCTCTACAAATAATTCTGTTTCAACAGAGTTTTTGTTTATTTATTTGTTTATTGACAAACAAAGAAACTCGTTTTTCTTGTGAGTGTCTTCTGAGCACTGTTCACTCTGGGGCTCTCAAGACTCCTGTACCAGCGTTCTCTTCTGAACTTCCAAGTTCTGACTCTTTTTTTTTCTTTCTACAAAAATGAGGAATTCCTCCCCAGGCATTCCAGACTTCAATCTATTTCTCTGCAGCCTGAACACCTTAGTCTACCGTGGTACTCTCTTTGTTTCTCTCCCAACTTCTTTTGAAAGAGCTCCCATCTTCATCTCTAATCTCTACAACAATAAGTATCTCTTTGTGAGAGTGCGCACATTTGTGTTGTTATATGTATGTGTATTTGTGTGTATTCATGTGTGTGTGTGTGTGTGTGTGTGTGTGTGTGTGTGTGTGTGTGTGTGTGTGTGTGTGTGTGTGTGTGTGTGTGTTTCTGTGAAGTCTTAAGATTTGTGCACATTATTTATTGGGTAAAGTCAATACCAAATTGAAAGTAAAATAGGAAATAAAAAATCCTTATACAGTCCATACTGTTTTCATCCAGCAAGTTCTTCATAGACTCATGGGTCCTTACTAAACTGACAGCCAAGGTGAGCATTTGAAGCTCATCCACATGACCCAGTGCTAGTTTAAGACTAACAATATCATCCATTAATTTCACTTTCTCCATACATTCCTGATTAAAATTTGTGGTCAAACATCTTATCATTCAGACTGGTTTTAAAGGTTTCTAGAGAGTATTCTGCTTGATAGGACAGCCTGTTCCAGAAATGGGGATATGTTGGGTTAGGTACCTGTCATACCATATGGTTTTGCTGATGTGGTATATAGGTTTAAGTGTATGTTAGGTTAGGAACCTGTCATACCATCTGGTGTTACTGATGTGGTAGTACAGGTTTAGGTACATTGGATTAGGTATCTGCCATACCGTCTAGTGTTGTTGATGTGGTTTCTCCCTTTTTTTGGTTTCTAATACTATGATGGGAATGGATCCCATTCCTAAGTCAAAGCACGATTAAAGTTCATAAAAGTAACATTGTTTTAATTCTTTATAGACACCATAAGCACTCTTTTCACAGCACCTGCAATGTGCTCAGTAATGACTCCTTCTGCAATTCGTATGGGGTTACATGGATTGGTAACATATCTAAATATGATTGTAGATTCTTTTTTATAAGACTCATTGCTCCTACTACTATTGGAACAGTCTGGGTATCTTTCTTCCATATTGCTGTTGTTTCTGCCTGCAGAACCTGATATTTTATGACTTTGTGTCTCTCTGTATGCAGCACACTGTAGTCACTGGGTGTGGCGATTTCAATGATCAATGCTACTTTTGTCTTCTTTTCACAGACCACTATATCCAGTTATCTAGCAACTGTTTTTTGAACTGTTGGTAATGGGTGATCCCATATGATATAAAGTTCATCATTTTCTGTGATGCTTTGTGGCTCATGTTTCCAGTGTTTTTCAGCCACTTCAGTACCATAATGCTTGCACAATCCCCAGTGCAACAGTCTTGCCACATTATTATGCCTTTCAGCATACAGTCCTTTTGCCATTAGCATGTCACAACCAGCAACAAGGTGTGAGACTATTTCCAATTCAGTTTTATAAAACCTACATTTTTCTGTTACATGGCCTCAAGATAAGTACCAAAAAATGCATTATCATCCCCTATGGGGAGAGTGGTGTCCCCACAAATTATCACATTAATAACAATGTCCTAAGCACTCAATCAGTCATGAGTGATTTGGGCACCCAGGTTGATAGCAACCTGATTTTTGACCACCATGTTGTTTCCTTTGTATGGAAAGCCTTCTACATGGCCCACCTCATACGTAAGGGTATCTCATCCAGGGACAAGGAGGTCATAACATCCCTGTGTTCTTCCCTTATAAGGTACATTATTGAGTACAATGCCCCTTTCGGCATGTAACTCGCAAAGGACATGCAGCAGCTGGAGAGACCACAGAGGTTCCTCACCAGGAGAATCCAGGGCCTCAAACATCTACAATACATATATAGGCTAAAAGTCCTATCCCTCTAATCAGTTTCATACAGACTTCTTTTGCTTTTGATTTTTGGCATATTTAGTTGCTGCCTGATTTTTATCTACTTCTGCTTTGATTTCCATTCCTACTTGATGCTGATTTTGGTTGATTAAGCAGAGAAGTCATCTTAGATTTATTTTCATAAAATCAGTAACAAAGGGCCACAGCTCCAAAGGCAAACCAGGACTTTAACATGTGACTGCTTTCATTCACTGTAATCAAATGAACATCTTCAGACCTTTAGATTTATTCTCCTCATGCTTTAAGACGTTCAGTATGTTTGAGACTTGTGAGGTCAGCAAATATGTTTGGAGTCCCATGATTGCAGATGTATACATGTGATCAATTTCAAGGAGGTCTATCCTTCATTTGGAACAGGGAATATATATTCTTGGAATGCACTGATTTTTATAAATCATTTGGTGAGCATGAATCATCCTTCTTGTTTTCCTATCTAATGGCTTAATTGCAAAGTGGTCTGCCACTGTTTCATGGTTACTTTAATGTAGTCAATCAGTGTAGAGTGTACCTTATACATTTTTAAGCACTCTTATCCATGAATGTGGGATACTATGAAATGCTTTTTTGTAGTCAATCCATGCCATACTTAGATTTTTCCCCTTTTTACAGTTCTCCATTATGACTTTATATAACAACAAATAATCCTTTGTTCCATATGACTTTCTTTTATTGCTCTTTTGTTCTACTGCCATAATTGAGTTTTCTTCTAAATGACTATAAACTCTGTCAGCATCAATTCCCATGTATAGTTTATACGTCATTGGAAGACAAGTTATTGGTCTATAATTTTTAGGGTAGCTTGCAGGTTCATTTTTAAGCAGGAGTCTTGTTTTTCCTGTTGTTAGCCAGGTTGGTGTCTGTTCAGGGTGTGCATATAAATAGTTCTTACTCATGGATAAATCTTTATGCAAAGATGTTAATACTTTTAACCAAAAGTTAGGTACTGCATCTGGGCCTGGGGTTTTCCAATTACAGGCTTTTCTTAACTTTGTTTTAATCTCTGTGCTGTTACTTCAACCTATTTCATATCCTGTATCTTTAAACTTCTTATTGCATCTTTTATTTCTTCTATCCATTTAGCATCTTTGCTATGTTCTGCAGCATCTTCCTAGATACTTCTCCAAAATGTATGTATTTATTCTTTTTTTGGTGGTCTTTCAATTCATCTTACCTTGTTTACCAATTCTCTATAAAACCTTTTTGGGTCATCAATAAATTGCTTATTTTGTACTTTTCTTTATATTTATCTGTGTATCTTCTACATCTTTCCAACTGTGCTGAGATTTTTAGTTTGTTATTTGTGATAGTGCATGACAGATCCTGGCCTGTTCTAATACTGTGCATTGCTTTTATCACATCTATCTTTCTTAGTATTTTTGTTGATCTATTCCCTCTTCTGTAGTCTGCCAACAGTGACACTTCCTGTCTTAATTGCTTTATAGTTTTCTCTGTTTGATACTTCCATGATGGTATTTGATTTCTTCCCTTTCTCTCCCACACTACCCTGTGTTCTTGTAGTAGAACTTTATCAGTTATTAATTTAGCTGCACAATAAAATACCCTGTTTACTTCTGTTATATTGCATGGATCACTATGGACAGTCCTAATTACTGTGTTCATTTGTTTTTATCAAACTTCTGACTTTTTGGGTTTTATTGACCTTCTGCAGAATATTTCTTTCATTGGTCTTAGTATGTCTATCTATGTCTATTAAATCAAGCAACTCTTCCTTTAGCCCATTGTCTTCTAAACTGAGGGCACATTTTTTGTTTTCCATTTCCTGTGGGCATTCTATAAAAAGTTCTATAGCATCTTCCTGTAGCACATTCTCTTCAATTTCATCCTGTGCCATCCGTTGCTCTGTCATAAGGGAACTCACTGGCCTATCACTCCTCAACACTGACTGCATCAGAGTTTCCTATTCCTTCTTGTGCTGTCTAGTTTCAAGTGAACATTTATACTGGTTTCCTGTGGAAGGCTCCAAAATATCTTCATATGGCACCTGACCAATTGCTTCCTGCTTCCCTGGTTTCCCCTTAATTTGGATATCCATTGCTCTATCCAGTTGTGGTGCTTTCTGAATGAGATTTTCTACACTGAATCCTTCACTTCGCATGTACTCCATAACCTCAGTTTCTATTTCTTTAACTTCTCCATTACTAATCTCCTTTTCTACTTTTCCTCTTTGTCTTCTTATTTGATGTGGTAGTACAGGTTTAGGCATGTTGGGTTAAGTACGTATCAAACCATCTGGTGTTGTAGATGTGATAGTACAGGTTTAGGTAATTTGGATTAGGTGTCTATCCCACCATCCATTGTTGTTGATGTGGTAGTATAGGTTTAGATATATGTTAGGTTAGGTACCTGTTATACCATCTAGTGTTGTTGATATAGTAGCACAGGTTTAGGTATATGTTGGGTTAGGTACCTGTCACACCATCTGGTGTTGTTGATGTGGTAGTACAGGTTTAGGTACGTTGAATTAGGTATCTGTCACACCATCTGGTGTTGTTGATATGGTAGTGTAGGTTTAGGTATATGTTTGGTGAGGTATCTGTCACACCATCTGTTGTTGTTAATGTGGTAGTATAGGTTTATGTATATGTTGTGTTAGGTACCTGTCATACCATCTAGTGTTGTTGATGGGTAGTGTAGGTCTAAGTACATTGTGTTAGGTATCTCTCACACCATCTGGTGTTGTTAATGTGGTAGTACATATTGGGTTAGGTATCTGGCATATCATCTGGTGTTGTTGATGTGGTACATAGGTTTAGGTATGTTGAGTTAGGTACCTGTCACACCAGCTGGTGCTGTTGGTGTGGTAGTACATGTTTAGGCCTCTAGATTGTGTGTTTTCCTTTGTTACTGTTTTTATTTAGGTGAAGGAGTTTAAAGTTTGCTAGTTTGTTCATAGCATGGAAGGCTAAGCAGAGATCACCCCTCAGGAGTCTATATGACACTGAACAAAGTAACAGGGTTTTTAGTCTACCAGACTAGCTAGGGTACCATGACTTGATATATTTTTGGGGAGGAAATATTGAGGTTTCTGAAGATGGATTAAGTGCTTAGTGAGGTGCATGCCAAGGGATGCACTATATTCAATTATGGGACTGATATGGGCTGAAATAATAAGGACTATAACTTCTTTGTGCCTTGGAGAGATACCACAAAGGATAAGTTGTGCAAGGAAGAAAGATTTTCTAAGCACTGCAAAGTCTACTGGTCAAAGGAAAGCCTGTTATCAAGATATGTACCTAAGTTGCTGATGCCTGGGGCAAATTTAAATCAGGTGTTATCTATATGATAAGCAGTTATGATGCTAGGTTTACCAAAGGAAACTATTCTGAGGTTTTTGGTGTTGAGTATAAGTCCAGTATTAATCTACTTCTTCTTCTTCTTCTTTCGGCTGCTCCCATTAGGGGTCGCCACAGCAGATCATCTGTTTCCATTTCTTCCTGTCCTCTGCATCTTGCTCTGTCACACCAACCACCTGCATGTCCTCCCTCACCACATCCATAAACCTTATCTTAGGCCTTCCTCTTTTCCTGTTACCTGGCAGCTTCATCCTTAGCATCTTTTTCCTAATATACTCTGCATCCCTCCTCAGCACATGTCCAAACCAACATAATCTTGCCACTCTGGCTTTGTCCCCAAACCTTTCAACCTGGGCTGACCCTCTAATATACTTATTCCTAATCCTGCCCATCCTCGTCACACCCAGTGCAAATCTTAACATCTTCAACTCTGCCACATCAAGCTCTGACTCCTGCCTTTTTGTCAATGCCACTGTCTCCAACCCATATAACATAGCTGGTCTCACTACCCTCTTGTAGACCTTCCCTTTCAATCTTACTGGAACTCGTCTGTCACAAATCACTCCTGACACTCTTCTCCACCCACTCCATCCTGTCTGTACTCTCTTCTTCACCTCTCTTCCACACTCACCATTACTCTGAACTGTTAATCCCAAGTACTTAAACTCATTCACCTTTGCCACCTCTACTCTCTGCATCCTCACCATTCCTCTATTCTCCCTCTCATTCACACACATATATTCTGTCTTAGTCCTGCTGACCGTCATTCCTCTTCTCTCTAGAGCATATCTCCACCTCTCCAGGGTCTCCTCCACCTGTTCCCTACTCTCACTACAGATCACAATGTCATCTGCAAACATCATAGTCCACGGGGACTCCTGTCTGATCTCGTCTGTCAACCTGTTTATCACCATTGCAAATAAGAAAGGGCTCAGAGCTGATCCTTGATGTAATCCCACCTCCATCTTAAACGCATCTGTCACTCCCACCACAGACCTCACTGCTGTCAAACTACCCTCGTACATATCCTGTGCCACTCTTACATACTTCTCTGACACTCCCAAATTCCTCATACAATACCACAACTCCTCTCTAGGCACCCTGTCATATGCTTTCTCTAAATCCACAAAGATACAATGCAACTCCTTCTGACCTTCTCTGTACTTCTCCATCAACACTCTCAGAGCAAACATCACATCTGTAGTGCTCTTTCCTGGCATGAAACCATATGGCTGATCACTAATCATCACCTCCCTTCTTAACCTAGCTTCCACTACTCTTTCCCATGACCTCATGCTGTGACTGATCAGTTTAATCCCTCTGTAGTTACTACAGCTCTGCACATCACCCTTATTCTTAAAAATTGGTACCAAAACACTTTTTCTCCATTCCTCAGGCATCCTCTCACTTTCCAAGATTTCATTAAACAATCTAGTTAAAAACTCCACTGCCATTTCACCTAAACACCTCCATGCTTCCACAGGTATGTCATCGGGACCAACAGCCTTTCCGTTCTTCATCCTCTTCATAGCTATCCTTACTTCCTCCTTGCTAATCCACTGGACTTCATGATTCACTATCCACACATCATCCAACCTTCTCTCCCTCTCATTCTCTTCATTCATTAATCCCTCAAAGTACTCTTTCCATCTGCTCAACATACTCTCCTCACTTGTGAGTATGTTTCCCTCATTATTCTTTATCACCTTTACCTGCTGCGCATCTTTCCTAGCTCAGTCCCTCTGTCTAGCCAATCGGTACAGGTCCTTTTCTCCCTCCTTAGTGTCCAACCTTTTATACAACTCTTCATACGCCTTATCCTTAGCCTTCGCCACCGTCCAGTATTAATACATTAAGCATTTGTTTAATCCAGCCCTTGCTGGAGAATTTGAATATCAGAATAGGGTTTGACCCATCATATCCATTCTGCAATAATCAGCAAACTTAGTCAGCCAAATAACCTTCATACTGGCTTTTATGCCAGACAAATATATATCAAAGAGGTGGTAACCCAAGACAGAGCCCTGTTGGACACCACTAATTATAATTTTCTGCCAAGAGCAAATACCACTAGCCTTGATGTCAAACTTGGTCAGTCAAATTCCCCTGATTTTGGCTTTTGTGTCAGGCAAATATATATCAAAGAGGTGTTAACCCAAGACAGAGCCCTATGGGTCACCACTGAGGATATTTTTCTGTCAAGAGCAAGTACCAGCAGCATTGGGGTCATGAGTTCTATTACCCACCAAGCTATATATGGGTTAATGTTAAGTTAGGAGATGTTGTCAATAATTCCACCATGGAGGATAGAGATAAAGGTCTTGGCAAGGTCACGATTATCAGCGCGGACTGTATGCCCTTTGTCCATGCCCTCAGTATCCTTCTCAAAGAACTCAACCAGGTTGCACAGCAGGCATGCTGTGGCTTTTTAGAAAGATGAACAGGTATGGATTCAGGGGATATCAAGTAACATATATCATTGTTTGTTAGTTCAGCTATAATATGTTTTATAGCCTGGAAAATTATATTAATGAGACTAATATATCCGCAATTCCAAGAGAGACAACTTTTATATAAGGGTGGCACAACTGCCATTCTCCACACCTAGGAATATAACCAGTGGAGACATTCAGGTTGAAGAATTGGCAGAGGTGTTTTGCTAGGTAGGACTTTTTGCTTCTCAGCAGACATCCAGGGATAGTGTCAGGAAACAAAGAAGTAATATTTTTAATTCTAAAAATTGCAGCAAGGATTTTGTCCAAATTGATCTTGGGGGGATGTGCGAGGGAACGACGGGGACAAGAATGATGGAGTGAAGCTGAAAGAAAATTTGATCACTAGAACATTAGCAATGCATTTGGAGACAGAGAAGGTGGTATCATTGGAGGTAAATTCAGCTCAGAACTGTTTATTACTTCTATGTTTCAAATCTAGTAGAAAAGTCCTCATGGTTGTCTTTTGAATTGGTATTAACTAATTATAAGACTGAGCGGCTCACTTCCCAGTTTTAAATCTCTTTTATAGTAATGAAGTGGACATCTTGTATTGATGGCCAGGAACTTTTTTGTTTTTATTATTTTTTTTATGTCTTAGTTCCACCATATGTATTTAGTTTTAAAATTGCTGTTGTGCTTATACTGGATTGGCATGAGGAAGCAAAATACATAAGTGTAGGCATCAGCCTAAGTTAGAAGGTCTGCTGGGGAGCTATCCAATTTCTGTTTATCAATAGCATACGGAAATAGCAAGTAACTGGTTTTGGAGTACTCTCTGAATGTTAAGGAGTTAGGGGCTGCAAAGTAGGTTTTCATAGAGAAGACTATAAAGAGATTGTCAGATTTGACAAGTTTGGGGTTACAAGCAGGGTGGTGCAACTGAGAAAAGTGTTTGTTAGGAAGCAAGAAGATTAACACTTTGTTGGTGTAGGGAACAATTTAGTCAAGTGTATTTGTACTTATGAAGTCCAGAGAGGAGTTGAGACCTACTACAGCAAGTCCTTAAATGCAGAGACTAAATGGCTGAAAGAATGGGCTTGCATATAATAAGTCCATGATGCCATTTTTGAAATATTGCCTTTTCTCCAAGGTATGGTGATCTCAAAGCTGGTATGTAAAAGTTCAAGGCATGCAGGGGGCTTTCCCCCCTACAAAAAGCAGTTTAAAGGGGAAAGGTGAGTTTCTGTGATGCATTGCTCTCCTGCGTTTTTGTTGTTTTGTTTTGTTTTTTTTTTTTTTTTTTTGGCTTTTTGGTACTTGGCCTTTAGAGTGTCGACATTTTGATAGAGCACTGTCATTAGATATCAGAGAAGACATGCTGTCAGTAGAATACATTTGTCAGTTTTTGTGATGTCACCCATTAGAAAGGTAGTTTGCTTTGGTTGTTATTTTTTTAACTGTTTAAGAAATTTTTAATGCTCTGAATGGATCATAGGTGGGGATTTGCCACTATCTATGTGATAGTTAATGTTACTGAGTGCAGCTAGGACTTCATCTAGTTCTAGATTTCTTTCATGTAAAATCTAGTGAGAGACAATGGGTTTATTAATAAATACAGATACTCCTTCACAGTTGCTGGTGCACCTGAATGCATGATACACATTTAAATAGTAAACAGAGAGAAGTCTCCATTCATATAATGGTTCTTCTGTATGTCTAGAGGGGAGCTGTCTCTTCCAAACAATACTCTTTTTGGGTGTAAAAGCAAACATCTCCTCCAGACAATTCTTTCTCTTATAGACACATGTTACTAATCCTCTGACATGCCAGTTTCTCTGACTTGTAGGACTACATCACACTTTTTTAAGTTCAGTTATTGATGTCTGCTCATTTCTTTCTTAATGGCAGGTGTACTCTCCCAGCACAGACACATTAAATTCAAAACACTCTCATATAACAAGTCACATCAGAAAACCATATTTTACAAACAGGACTGTAGAAATTCAACTTATTTATATATATATATATATATATATATATATATATATCTATATATATATATATATGGAAACACTTAAACACTTTAGAATCTCAAACTTTTGAAAACTTGAATCTCATATGGACGAGACCATATGATCGAGTTTTCAAAATCTTGAAATTCTAAAGTGTTAAAAAGAAATGTTTTAATTTAATTAAATATAACATTTCTGCATGGGGGCAAGCCCCTCTGTACCATCCCTACTTAAATATACCATCTCCGTGATCGCACTATAGTGAGGAAATGGGAACTCTCCTGTTCTTCTTCTGCATACAGCGCGGAATGGGTGAGTTCCCTTTTCCCAACTGTAGTGCGATCTCACAGTTGGTATATTTACGTAGGAGGGGTGTGAGGGGCGCAGGAGGGCTTGCCCCCTGTAGAAACAATGTATTTGCCTTTTTTTTTTTTTTTTATTTCACTTCGGAATTTCAATTTTCTGAAAACTTGATCATATGGTCTCGACCATATGAAGTTTGAGTTTTCAGGAATTCGGGATTCTGAAGTGAATCCATATATATATATATATATATATATATATATATATATATATTTATATATATATATATATATATTATATATATATATATATATATAATATATATATATATATATATATATCATGGAAGTTGGTGTGTGTGTGTGTGTGTGTGTGTGTGTGTGTGCGTGTGTGTGTGTGTGTGTGTGTGTGTGTGTGTGTGTGCGTGTGTGTGTGTGTGTGTGTGTGTGTATAAATGTGTAAGCAAGAATTAAGTTTATATTTAGTCTGATGATATATACAAAAATTACTGCCATACTGAATGCTGAAATAAATGAAAATAGAAGAATTTATCTTTTTTAGACAGTCAGTCTTTTTAAAGGGAATATTAAGAGCATTGCACAATGCCTTCTCTGTATGCTATATGTTGAATATTTAATAAGATTTATTATTTATTTATTTATTTGTCTTTGTTGACCAGGACAAGTCTGACTGGGCAAAGCCCATTTTTAACATAGGGCTAGGGAGAAAAGATCAACATTTAAGTTACACATGATGTACATTTATAATTGCAAGGTAAAACCATCTATACATTAACTTATTTGCATGATTTTTAAATATATTTAAATAGTTCTTCCATGAACATAACATTTTAACAGACAAAAGAGAGAGAGAGAGATTAACATACATTGGATAATTATTGAATAGAGAAATAACAAGCAATAACAAGTAATGTATTTCTAGCATGATGGGTCCATGAAAAAGCTCAAACTAGAGTGTTTTTCAGTTTAGTAATTTTACAGACAGACAAGTAGAATATAGCTTAAAATAAGAGAGATAGATAGGAAAGAAAAAGTTATAGAAATGACCAGTAAGATAAATGGACATAGGAAAAATTGTAGTTAGTGGTTGGTTAATGCACATAAATAAGAAAATTATATGTTAAACAAATGTGGACACTGGGAAAATACTGGCGCAAGAAAGAATCGGACAATTTTTGTAAAACTATTTGACTTTATTGAGCCATAACTCAACCAAAAATCTGTATCTAAGCCATAAATGGAAAGCAAAACAGCACAACGTTTATAGCGGTACTCTCAACTTTTACAAAATATTCTTTGCTATTACCTTTAATCAGTTGGTGACTTCAAGACTAATCTGGATTCATTCCATGACAGATGGCACAGTGCCAAGTATACATCTACAAACCCCAAGCAACTTCATTAAAAAAAAAAAAAAAAGATTTCCTAGGCAACATCTTTATTCATATACAGCAAAGAAAAAGTTATCTTTTAACTTTTGAGGAAATCCACAGCAGTAGTAATAGAACTCTGACCATTAAAAATGAATACGCTAAAGTTAACTTTTGAAACACTGCTTTCTTTTCAGGGATGGCTGCTTTTCTTTTGAATCATTAGCTGAACTTACATTTTGAAACATTGTTTTCTTTCATGAAAAGCTACCTGTCTTTTAAATTATTCTTGATTACTTTTATGAGAATATATCATCCTTTTCTCCTAAATGATCTTTATTCATTTTCGCCATCCACTATAACAGCTGTAGAAATGTGAAACCCCACTGAGGACTACGTGTTCTAGTTTCCTTCTGATCCCATTCATTTCCAGATAATGTCTTATTACTTGCAGCATTTGCAATTCCATACGCATATGAACATTTAAATACCTTAACAGTTGAAATTACATTAATCCCACTGCCTTATTTCAATTCTCAGATACAGATAGATTGCAAAGCCAAAGTGCTTCCCTCAACATACAAATTCTAAGAAATCTAGAATTTCTCTTTTAAAACAAGTCTCCTTACCTTCACCCTGTACATACCCCCACCTTTATTTATAATCTCCCACACTACACTGTGAATGTATGCCCCCAATTTCTCCATTTATTCACAGCTCTCTGCCAGATGAAACCAATACCCCAGATATTTATGACTCACCTCACTTAAAACACCAATAGTGCTTTTTTGTGTGTCTTTTCTACTTACTTTTGCGCTCATAGCTTCTCTTGTCCTGCACCATATTTCATCCCGTGTGTATTTCACAGATTGTCTGATCTCACTGTTATTCCTGGCTTATGTATGTCCCAAACTAGTGCTATTCCACTATCCTCCTCAGCATTCCTTCCTTCCTGCTTTTCCTTACCACACCCTCCTCATGCAAGGCTTGCTTTTCAGCCGGTTTTCATTCCATCCTTCCTCTTCATATTGTATTATCTCCTTACCCTTCACCCCTGAAGTCTATCACTGCCATTCCCAGTGGCAGGCTATCTTTCTTTCTTTACCTGACATTCAAAAATGAGTATCTGTCTACTCAGACAACCCCACAGATTTTCCTCCTTCTACACAAGACAAACGGTCATTCTAATAAAACATCTTTTTGATATATCTCCTGTTACCCATTTCCTTTACCCCTTACCTCCTGATTAACCCATATGTGCATATAGATTCCCTGCCCTGTTCCCCCCACATTTCCTTTATTCTGCTTCACCCTATGTACTCATTTTTCAAAGGTTTGAGAGTGTGGTATATTATGTTTGTAGCAACCCCATTCACTTGGCAGGAAAGGGGGCACCATACCTCTCAACCTCTTAGAGCAAGAAATCTTTACAAAGCCATAAATAAAAGTTGGGCAAAGGCCCAAAAATATGAGCAATTTCTTGATCTTACAAACTTAAAAAGTTGATAGAAAAACAGGCTTTACATTAACATGAATTTTCTGAATGTTATGAAGACTGACTCTCAAATGTCTTGTCATTATTTTTTAAGTTCAATCTTTAATGATTTGCCACTAATTTGCCAGAAAACCACAATTTTTTTGAAAAAGAGGGCAAAAATACGAGGCAAAAATCCTGACATTCTGCAAAAATCTGTACAGTTGAGAGGTATGGCTGTGCAGCTTTTAAGAAGTCCAACATACAGTCCTACAAACCACTTCCCTTCATGAAATAATCTATTTATTTATTTTATTTGTTAACCAGATAAACCCACTTTGCACAAAAGTTCCTTTTCGGGGGCAACCTGAAATCACTGTCTGGTTGACTGACATCAGACCCTGCAGTACAGGAAGTAGCTCATTCCCTCTGCAAACAACCATTTCATTCCATCATCTCCTGCACTTCTCTCTTTTTGCCACATGTGCGCTATATTTAATCGAGCATCCCTTTTGCCCCAGAAAACCACTACACCACCTTCTTCACTTTCCCACTTAAACTTTCCCTCTCTCTTCAGTCATTATCCTTATGACACTTTTCAGTGCCTTTCTTTATGTCTTATTATTAGTCATTGACCTGACAGAAAACACTGAGAGTGCTTATAAATAATCTTTTTAAAATCTTAAATATTTCTCCTTTGCTTTCCTTCTGCAGATCTTTCAACATTTTAATGTCTGCCTACTTATTCTACCTCAAAACCATCAACACATCCTCTTATTCAGTTGTTTGTTACTGCACCTTCATCTGAAATGCTTTTATTTATTTGACATTTGTTTACAAGGAAAATTATACTCATATCCCATTTTCGGTGGTGGCCCATGAGAAAAGCTCCGCATTGACATACTATGGTTATAGTTCAATAACGTCAATACAAAGTCAAATATAAAAGAAAGTCATTTCAGCTAATTACAAATTCAGCTTCATTCAATGTGAAGCTATACATACGCAGTGCAAATATTTGCACAGCTATAACAAGTTGAAATATAACATTGTCTATAGATTAAGTATTCACAAGTTGTAGTTCACAGAAATGACATTAAACACCCTTAAGTGCACTCTTTGGGACAGTAATGACTAGATAATATAGGGTAGGCATCAATATATTTGATTTTTTCGAAGAAATATATTTTACTAATTTCTTCTCTCTGAACATAGTCATAGTATGCTGGGAAGGAAGGAAGGAAGGAAGGACAACCTCAGCCTGGGATAGTACGGGAGCAGTCAGGTTTTATTTAAGTAGTCTTTTAGTACTTGTTTGAAGTTGTAAAGCTTAGTTGTAGATATAATTTGCAGAAGGATAGCATTCCACTATTAGCAATAGAGTTTGAGCAGAGACGTGGGCCAGAGGATTTGTGGGCTTTATATATGCTGAGACAATGTTGTTCATTAGATCAAAGTAGTCTATCGGGCTAATAGGAGTAAAATTAGGACAGTCAATGGGTTTGTGAATAATGTGGTGTGTGGAAATAAGCTGTATGCAATCTAAGTGGTGAGTCAGTTCTAGCCAATTCAAAGTCTTTTAGGGCAATACATTGGTAGCTGTGATATTGTTTGTTGGTGGTAAATTTTTCAACCTTATGGCATGCCTCCAGCATATTTTTAAGTGTAGCTTGAAGGTTGCTTAGGGTGGGTGCACCATATAAGAGAGGCAGAAGAATGTAGGGGGTGTCCAGAGTAGTTCTGGTGGTACTGCTAAAGAAGTTTTTATGTCTGTAAAGCGTTCCTAATGTTTGGTGAGTCTTTGTTATGTTATTTTGAACATGCAGGTCAAATTTAAGGTTATTATCTATAATTACTCCCGGGATACAACTTCTTTTCCAGTTTTACTTAGTGAAAAGATTTTGAAATTCAGTTTATCAGTCGTGTGGAATTTTCGGAAAAATAGTAATAACTTTGCTTTTTCTGGTTGAATAGTAGCTGGGTATTATAAGCCATTTCTCAACTGAGGAAAAAGCTTCTTGTGTGATATGGAGGAAATGAGACAGGTTATTAGATGCACATACAACTGAGAATCATCAGTATATTGTAGAAGAGAGTATAGACCAATGGAGGTATAGAGGTCATCGATAAAGATATTGAGGAGGAGGGGACCAAGAATAATGCCTTGCGGTAAACCAGTGGAGACTTGCAGGTATGGAATAGAAAGAAAGGATGCTGCTATTTTTCAGACTGGAGCCTGTCAGTTAAATAACAATTGAACCACAGTAATGAAGATGTGGAGAGTCCAAGTTGAGACAGTTTATACAGGAGTTCACATTGAGAAACTATCAAACTATCAAAACTTTTGACAGGTCAAGGAATCATGAAGAAACAAGTTTACCCATATCCCTTTATTTGTTTATGGTGCCAATTAGTGATAGGAGGGCAGTAGTAGCAGTGAAAGCAGATAAGGTAGACATACTAAACCTAGAGTACTTGATAATAGTTTTCACTCTTACTCACAAACACTGGCTAATGCACAATGTATGTACTGTGCCTGTGTACTATGTATGTATTCTCCCTATGTTCCAAATTTCAGGTGTACACCACAAATCTATTAATTACCTTTATTTTTAAATTAATATTTTCTTGTTTGTTCTCTCCACTGTAACTGTTGATGTGCTGCATACCACTGTAAAAACATGTCTACTGCAATTTGTGTGGATACTGATCATGTCTAAATATCAAAATGCATCTGTAATTTTTCTATGTGGAGCTTTTCTCCCCGGGCCCCTGCTGAAAAAGGGCCTTTTCAGTTCAGTCAGACACCCCCGGTTAACAAATGTAAAATAAAAATAAATAAATAAAATAGTTGCACTTTGTGTTGGGTGGAAGCCCTGCTGTATGGATGTTAAGAGCTGTTCTTGTAGAAGATAGTGAAAGAGTTGCTTATGAATACTTCTTTCAAGAATTTTTGAGAAATGTGATAATATTTCAATAGGCTGATAGTTAGAGACATCAGCCAAGATGCCACTTTTATGAAGTGGGATAATATAGGATTTCATCCATAGTGAGAGTATATAGGACTCAGATAATAATCTATTGATAAGAACAGAGGCTTGGCATGTGAGGCCATTGGCAACTATCTTTAGGTATTGAGTTGCTGCAGTGGAGCAAGTTTTGAGGTTAAGTAGATGTTTTTTGTCACTGATGTGGTGACAGGCCCACATCACCAGATTCACAAACTTCAGTCTCACCTACTCCAGTGTATCTGCTTCCTTTCACAATCATCTCTCCATCCTCCTAGCCCTACGTTTCTCCCTTCAGCACTCCCTAAAACGTTTCCAGTCAACCCTTCCTCCCCCTTTTATTACTCCTCACAATTGCAACCGCATAACTCCTTAAATCTGATATTCTGTACCACTTCCCCTTGTTTGTCACACATCCCATACTTACGTATTTTTTGCAACTAGGTCTAACATAAACACCTGGAATAAACTTTTTGCATCTAATTTCTTTTCTATTAATACAATCTATTGTGATATAATAATCCTGGGGGAGCATTATTATCCTTATTATTACAATCTTCATTGAAAGTGATTTACACATTCCACACCCTTTACCTAGCTGTCATCTTATTGTTTTTTTTTTAATGTATATACACTTTTCACTTACCTGACCCTATCCAATAGCTGCCCATCCTACTTTGTACCAGATGGCAAATTAGTACACTCTAGTAAGAGCCAGACACATTCTTTCCCAAAGTAGCATGAGAGACTGAGCCCCATAGCCCCTCATTTTACATTTAGAGTGAGAGTATTATTGGCTCATCCATTCCTCTCAGAATTGATAGCTAGCTGTAAGTGAGCTAGGTAGCCTGCCTTGTCATGTGAGTGTCCCTCAGTATTCTGGCTTAATCCTTCCCTGTACATCCTGGCTGTGCTGTGCAAAGTCCCTGGCTCAGTAATTGCTACCATAAGCAATGCATCACTTGGATCAGTAGTGCATTGGCCTACACTGTACCCATTTCTCCTGGAAAGGGCAGAACAGCTTTTTCTATTGACATTTATCCTTCCCTCCTTTCTCCTGGACATAGTTATTCATCCTACCTCCACTCAACATACTTAGTTAATACCATCAGTTCAACTTGTAATTTCCCATGTTAATAACTGAACAGTCATCTGGGCAGTTGCCTAGCTAGGTGGTGAGAAGGGTAACTGTCCCAGGCACAATTTGTTGGGAGGGTGCAGTGATCATCTGTTGATCCCAAACTCTCTTTAATAAATGCTGGCTTTAAAAGCCAGTATTGCATTTGCAGTCAAGCCTCTGCAGCACTCTGTGTGAGGTCTAAACTGTAGCAAACAGCTTGCTACACTTAAGAAGTAAAAAAGGTCTTTTTTTTGTTTTGAAACTAACACCCAAGTGCTGTAGTGCTCCATGCAGGCAGTCTATAAACTGTAGCAACTGTTTGCTACATTTGTAGCAAGTATTCCACTACAGTTTAAAAAAATAATATTTTTTTTAAATAAAATATGTTGAAGTAGGGAACAGGGCACAGAAATGGGACCTGAATGGCTGGGTCAAAAGTGGGTGTGTGTGCTGTGCATCTGGTCCCCTGGTTGCTGTGCCACTAGAAGGAATTTTTTATTTTTTTTGCTCTTCAAGGGAACAATGGAAGGTAGATCTAACTGTATAAGCCAGTCGCTTACAGTGTAGTGACTGGCTTATTACAGTTAAGTGCTTTTTATTTTTTGATGTTTAGAGAGCAGAGGGGTAGAATGCTGATTCATAGTACCGGCATGGGGGTTGGTTGAACCAGCTATACTTCTGCTGAAATGATATAGTCAGGACTTTATCCTAATATATCACAGCGCCAGGCATGGTCTTGGTTTCATGAAAGTTGGGATATTTTAACCTCAAATAATTTGTCCCTTCATGTACATATACAAGAAAACTACTGTCATCCTTCTCCATACTCCTTTTGGAACAATGGCTGACTTCTTCTGATGTTATACTCCCAGAAACTACTAAAAAAAAAAAATCACTTTTGTTAGGATGTCTGCTATCCTCTTAGTTGAAGACATGTAGTCATTTGCAAACATTAACATACCAACCAATCTCATAGCTCCACAATAACCAATAACTCTTTCGATACTAAGACAAACAAAGGTGATTGAGGGCATCCCTGCCTTGTGCCTCATTTTAGTAGACGGTTTGTAATGCTCCTTCCCCCACATGACTGAGCTACTACCTAAATGTTAGGGTCATCATGGAATCCTCTGACTCTTTGGTGCAAATGGCCTTCCCAAACCATGCCTCTTCTCAAATTAGAGCATAAACCTCAAGCAAATTATATAAGGTGCTTTCTTAATGGCAAACAACATTGCAAATGTCACAGTCCCTTTCTTTTTCTTTAGTTCCTATGAAGTCTAAATGCAACCTCAAGTAGTTCATTGAATATCTCTCCTTTATGAAGTACTGTTAAGACACTTTTGCGTTCTCTGTCAAGAAAACATTTGCTTCAACGTTGAAAATGGATGGAGGTTTGCATTTAATACTGTTCTCCATTCCCCATCACCCTTTAGTAACATCACTAGTATTGCAGCCTTCCATGAGAGAGGACCTCCCTCCTAATCTACAGTCACTTTATTTATTTATTTGTTTATTTATTTATTGACATTATTTAATTATTTATTTATTTGTTTGTTTGTTTGTTTGTTTGTTTATTGACATTATTTATTTATTTATTGACATTTGCTTTCTGGGAAAGTCTGACCTGGTTAGGAGTTCATTTCATCTGAGGCCCAGGGAGAAAAGCTCCAAGTTATTACAAAACATTTTAAGAACAATAATTTTACAATATTTAAAAATAATACAAAAAACAACTACAGTTTGAATAATTATACCAAATAAGATATAGTATGATAACAGTGGTTAATAATAGTTATATTGCAATGATTTAATAGAAACATTTTAGCCAGTTTATAGAGATTTTAAAGGTAAGTTAGTATAATACAAACAGCAAATATTACCATCGCATCTGTCACAACCACATTGTGACGTCTGCCATAACGCCATCTGGACCACATGCCTTCCTCCTACCCTATCTCTTAACATAGCATGTCTTTCAGCGACTGTGTTAGACTTCCTCCTAATTCAAACTGTCTTCCCTTCATCCTCACAAATTCATACCTATCCCTGATCTTAGAGATGTCCTCAAAGAATTCTGCTAAAATTTTAAAATGCTTTCTTTGTAATCCTCCAACCTGTTCCTCCAAACTTGCAATGCACTAGTCCAGCTTTGGCCCACCTCCTCCCCAGTTCCATCCTTGTCTGGCCTATGGGCCTAGAAGTTTCATCTGCCCATTCCATTCTTTCCCTCAAACTTTCTGCCTCTACTAGTCCTTATATTCTGCCATTCCACCTCTTTAGCTTCTCTAGCTCCAGATCCTTCTCCCAGTTTAATGTTAAAAACAATCAGGTTTGGCTAAGGTGTTTTGACTCAAAAGTGCTGTCATTTAATTTAAAAGAACTGCATCTCTCAGGTTCAGACTACATTGATCCACTCCTTGAAATATTTTATGTTTTTAGCTCCAAAATTACATGACAGTCTTAATGAAAAATATGCAGCTGGAAAAGGAAATACATTTAAAAGTTATGTATTCAAATCAAAACATGTACCTCTGAGCATTTGAATTAAAATGTTGCTAAAATATATAAAAAATGCTGAGCGAAGATAGTAAATGTAAACAATGAGTTTTGCAGTTAATGTTTCTTCCTAAACAAACAATCGAGCATGTATCTTATTTTCCTTTCAGCCAAAATAGCAATTAAGTTGCCTAGTTTTGGGTCCATTATTTGACTGAAATTGCTGATGACATGGTTGGATATGCTACCATAGCATAGAATTAAACAGACTTAAATTCACAGTAACATTTTTTTCTTAAATTAAATAGAAATCTTTAAAAACTTTGATAGTGAAGGGAAAGTCTGTCTGCTTCCCCTGCTCCAATTCCCTGCGGTTGGCTGCTTGTATCGTTCCTGCTTGCTCCTCAGGTGCCTGCCCTCATCAAACTTAAACCTAACGGGAAAACTCCCTGCAAAGGACACCTGTCTTGGACTGCCTTTCTTAGTGTTACCCCTCCAACCTGCTTAGACTAGCATCTTGCTCCTCGGGTGCCTCCCCTCATCAAACTTAAACCTAACTGGAAACCCCCCCCCCCTGCAACGGATGCCTGCCTTGGACTGCCTTTCTTAGTGTTACCCCTCCAACCTGCTTAGACTAGCGTGTATGTATCAAGACTAGCTCTTGGAATGTTTACAATACTGACAATAACCTACCCATAGTGAGCACATTAGCAGCCTAATGCAGACCCTTACCCCCCTCAAGCTACTCTGTACCCTTGTTTCTCTTCCCCAAGGCCAACTAGTTTTATGCTGTATCCCACTCCTTGTTTTTCAACACCTCTGCCCTTAACCTCTACTTATTACTAAATCTCTGCAGTCTACCTCCCTCTAGCCTACACTCACTCCCAACTACAGAGCCCTACAACCTGATTGTTTCTGGCTGCTCTATATTCTTACACCTACCTGACTCTTCCTGCTCTGTTTGCCCTGTGGGCTCACTCCGCTGCCCTATCCTACCCTGCCCCCAATTTCCACCTGCCCCAGCACTCCTACTTTTATTCTTCTCTCTCCCCTCCCAGTCAGACTAATCATCCAATAGACACCCATCCCCTATTACTCCACCCATTTATGTCCTTCCCTCATACTTACATCACTCTACCTCCCTAAACTTGAAGTCTCCACTTCTTTCATTTGGATCTATGGAAACAAATTATATCTCATTCTAAGACCTCTCTTCTGCATAACCACCCCTCTTCTCCATAACTACTACTGTCATTCTCTCACTGGACTCACATGCCTACTATAATGCTTCACACTCTCCTGGCCCCCTGTTTCCTCCTTCTGCTCCTAATTGCATTATTCTATACCACTTCATACTCCTCTAATGTCTACCAAATATTACCTTCAAAAATAACCTCCATACACATCTACTCCATCCCACACCCTTACTCTCATTTCCTTTCTATCTCACCTTCACTCATTCAACCCAACCCTCTATACCTATTCCACCCAAAAATCTTCTTCACTTCTGCTAATAAACTGAAAAATAAACGTATCTCAGTTCTACCCAAACTATTACTCTGTAAACCTAAACAAATATAATTTACCTCTTTCTACAACCTAATCTTAGCTGGGGACATCCACCCCAACCCTGGTCCCCATCCCTCTATTTACAATATTTCCCCCTTATCTCCTTCCTCCCCACACCACTTCCTAAAAATACTCACTATCAATGCACAGAGTCTCAACAACAAAGCTCACCAATTTCAAGATTGGCTAAACCATAACCAACCAGACATCTTAGCCATCTCCAAAACATGGCTCAAACCCCATATCTCCGCTTCCGAGATCCTGCCCCCTGGATTCCATACTCTCAGACATGACCAATCACACAAAAAAGGTGGTGGCACTGCCTTAGTCTACTCTAACCTTTTAACCATAATACCACTTCAAATTCCAGTCCCTCAATTCAATAACACCGAACTTACAGCTGGATTACTAAAACTTAATAAACACAAAAATATCTGTATTATTGCTCTTTATATCTCTCCTGGTACAATATCTTTACCCTTGAAGACATACTCCTATGGGCATCTACTACCATTAACTACAAAACATACATTCTAGATGATGTAAATATTGACTGGAATAAAGTTAATAGTCCCTCTCCCTCCCTATTCATTAACCTCTACAATTTCACTTAGATGATTCTTCCTATCACCCAACCTAACAAATCTAACCCTCCCGAATCCACTATTGACTGGATCCTAGCTTCTGACCCTAACAAAATAACAAACTCTGGCACTATTCCTGACTCCATCAGTGACCATCTCCCAGCTTTCATTCATCTGGCAACTACCACTTCACCTCATCAGCACGAATACATTCTCACTCATAACCTCAGTAACTTCAACCCCATAACTTTCTCTAACATGCTTAAACAAATGCACTGGCAAATTCTAAACACCCTTCCTCTTGACAAAGCCATAGACTACTTCAACTCTGTCTTCCTAGACATTCTAAATTCTCTTGCCCCGTTGCAAAACAAAAGGATAAAAATTAATACCGCTCCTTGGTTAACCAAACATACAAAACAAATCATGGTCCAAAGGGACAAATTATGGAAGCTTTACCAAAATAACAAGTTGCCTAATACCCTGATCCAATACAAACAAATCCACAACCTTGCAAAAAAGCTAATCACTAAGGACAAAGAAATCCTACTATATCAAGCTCCAGTCTAATAATAATAATAAAACCCCCCAGGAAATTCTGGAATTCAGTACAATTACTTCTTAATCCTGGCTCCAAGAATAACCCCTGTCCTGACCCTAGTAAATCCGACCTTGAACTAAGTCCTGAATTTAACTCATTTTTCATAGAAACTATCTCTGCACTGCCAAGACATTCCCCAACAACAACCCTCCAGTCCCTCAGTCTTCTCCATTCAATTCTCCTAACTGCCATCCCCTCATGTCTCTACTACCTTCATAAAAAAACTGCTTTAAAAACTTAAGCCCTGCTCCAATGCTCCAGACAATATTCTCTCCTCCTTCCTAAAAAGTGTTGCTGATGGAATAGCTCTCCCAATTAGCATCATTATTAACAGATCCATAAAGGAATCGTACAACCCCAAACTCTGGCACTCGGCTTATATCCTTCTTCTTCATAAAGGTGGCAAAAACACCAGCATCTCAAATTTTTCCCTATTGCTCTGCTCTTGCCAATCTCCAAAATCCTAGTAAAGTGTATCCACCACAAACCCATACCTTTTCTTACCCAAAACCATCTTTTAACTCCTACCCAACATGGCTTCCACCCAGGCCATAGCACTATAACCACTCTATTATCTTTCCTAGAAACTGTCAATCAAGCCTGAGACTCTGGACACTTGGTGTCTACAGTTTTGCTAGATATGTCTAAACCCCTTCGATACTGTTTCCCACAAACACCTTCTCTCTCACTTCTCAGATCTCCATCTCTCTCCAAAAACTTTATCCTGGTTCCCCAGCTACCTATCTGGCAGATCTCAAGCAGTAAAATGGAATAACTCCATCTCCTCCTTCTTACCTACCCCAAATGGCATACCACAGGGATCCATCCTTGGCCCCATGCTTTTTAACATCTTCATCAATAACTTCCACACTGCCATTCCTGATGCTAAAGTCATTCAATATGCTCATGACTCAACCTTAGTCTGCTCTGCCTCTAACCTCTCTGAACTGCTCAAGAAAACACAAACTGCTTTTTCAATAACCGAAGACTGGATGCAAAGAAACCACCTCTCTCTCAATGCTAACAAATCAAAAATGTTACCCCCCCCACCAAGACTTACTCCTACAACAAAAGTACTTTCAAAGTCCTTAGTCAATCCAACTCACCTATAGAAGTGGTGCCTTATTCTAAACTGCTCGGCATTACTACTGATGAGTAACTCAAATTTGACATCTGCATCCAACAAAATATTAAGAAAACCCACCAAAAACTAGGCATGCTGTATAGGAATAGTCACTTTCTTTCATACTCCACTAGGCAAACTCTGGCCACTACCTATCTTCTTCCTTCCTTATTATATGGAGCCCTTCTGCTAACAAATCTGACCACCTCCATCTCCCCTAAACTAGAAAACTGCTATAATAAAATCTCTAAATTTGCCACCAAATCCAGGAATTCCACCCATCACTGCCTTACCCTACAATCTCTGAACTGGCTAGAACTCCCAAACTACCTAAACTACCTCCAACTCACAACTGCACACATAATTATATTTCACCCTACTAAATGCCCTGCTCTAGCAAATATCCTTCCCCCATACATCCCAAACAGAAATCTCAGATCGGAACATCAAAACATAATAGCTATCTAGAAGCCTAAACATCCTGCTGGCTAATTACGCCTCTCTTTCTCCATAGGCAAGAAATGGAATTTCCTTCCTCCCACACGAAGAACTATACCAAACCCCGACAATTTTAAATCCCTGGTTTTCAAACACCTGTCCACTAAATGGAAATGCACCTGCTATCACCCTACCTAATTTCTAAGTATCTGCCCCCTTGAGGACTCCTCACAGGTTCCCAATCCTCTCTAAATCTCCTATATTTACTACACCATGAGTGTGTTTAAGCTCTCCACATTTCCAAGAGCTACCTAACACACAACAAAACTATGTAAATATTGTAAATAGCAACAAAAATGAGTGCTTGTAAAGTGTTTTCTACCCCAATTCTATTGCTGTGTTAATTACAGTGTTTGCTTAAATGTATCTGCATAATCCTCAGAACAACCTTAAGCTATTTTGTTTGAACATGTGTTACTCTGTGCATATTGTGTAACTGTCCTATAATATGCATCTTTCAGTATGACCTATACTATGTATCGCTATATCTCTGATATTTGTATTGTATTATGTTTATTGGAGCTTTTCTCCCCGGGCCTCCACTTTAAATGGGTTCTATGGGCCCAGTGGACTTCCCCAGTAATCAAACTGGAAATAAATAAATAAATAAATAAATAAATAAATAAATGAATGAATGAATGAATGAATAAATAAATAAAAATTTGTAGGACAGATGACTGATTTTATCCCATGGAGTTAGGGATTGCATTCCAGGATTTCATTACCCCTTGCTTTTATCTTCTTCTTTTTGTATAACATTAATAAAGACTACTCTTTTTTTCAGAATTCATAACAGAAACAAATGTCCAACATCATGAGATACAAACCTAAACTATGGTTGTGCAGCAACTCTCAGATAACTGTGTTGGCACTTTTCTAAGACAAATTTTACTTCATCTAGAAAAAATATATTACAGCTTTAAATTCATCCATCCATCCACAACCCCTGTTTCCATTTTTAACATGAGATTGGGGTGTCACATCAACAGTGGCAATAATCTAGGCTTTAACATAATTATTTGCTGTCAGACTAAACTATTAAAACTTGCTTACTTTTTTTCTAACATTATAAATGGGATTGCATAGTGTCAATAAAACAGAACATGGTTTTGTCAGAATTGCCACAGTTGACTACATGTAAGACTTAAGAGAACTACATGATAAGAGGTAAGTACATTCCTGCTTCCAACCAAATCACTGTAAACTACACACAGTCATAAGAAAGACTGGCTGAGCTCCTGATGTGATTCCATTATGACTGCATACAAGGTATGAGATGTACTATATCTTTAGGATGCAAGAAGTCTGGGGTGTGAGTCATATGACTGGTCTGGGTAATTACTATACAGCTATTTCTTGAAGTGGAAGCATTTGTGTCTATATACTTGTGTATTCCATGTCCCCATGTGCCAATCTTAAACAACAAACTTCTTTTTTACAGAGTTCACAATTCTCCACAAGAAATTGTTCCACATCTATTTAGCAGCTAATCTACATTACATTAAATAGAAAATTATTATCTCTCCTCACTACCACCCTAGAACAAAGAAAAACATAAAAATCACTATAATAAAACCAGTTCAGTGTCTTCAGCATTCATCAGTAATAAACAATGTAGTGATAAACACCCTAACCCAGGCCCTCCTTCCATGTCTTCCCATCTTTCACTCACACCCCCTCCGATTACCTCTAATAACTCCAAAAAACTAAACTTTATCTCCATAAACATATATAACGTGTAATAAAATCTATGAACAGACCAGATATCATTGCCTTTACTGAGACATGACTAAACTCTCATACAAAAGACTCACAAATTCTTCTCCCAGGATACAACATCATTAAAAATGACAGGATTAACTAAAAACCTGAAGGGGTAGCTATTCTCTATCTGAACACGTATGAAGTCTCTCCTTTTACAAAATCTTTACGCAAATTCAATAATGCCAAGCTGGTTATCTCCTACATAAAATTAAATGACCACAAACACTTTTGTATAATTGTCTGATATATCTGACTGAAAAGACCATATTCACCATTGAAGACATCCTTTAATGGATGTCAGAAAATATTACCATGAAGCAGCCATCCCAGGAGTTCTGATGAAGTCAAAGGTGTTTGAATGAAAGCGCTAAACTGTTGTGTTTTACTTGCTGTGATTTATTAAAGAATTTGGTATTACACCTACGGACTACTTATTTCTGCTAACTGGTGTTTTAGTGGATCTTTATAAACAATCTTCATACTTCTATCCAACAAATACCCCTTTTAGACAATACAGATAACTCCACACTTATCTGCCACTCAGACAATATAGAAAGCTTAGAAAACATTACACAACATGCCTTTAATTCTATTGAAAACTGATTTTGTAACTACTGACTCATTCTTAATCCAAAGAAAAACAAACTACTTTTATTTTTCCCTAAAACACTTACTAATAAGAAACATACCTTTAAAATCACAACTCTAGGGGTCTCTATCAGTTTAGCGAAAATTCAATTCATCAAACAGTATTTTCAGTGCAATTGCATGAAACATGCCATTCATTGAACTGTTCATACTGAGATCACGGCACAGTGAGGATCGGGAAAATTCTCCTTGCCCCACTGTAGTGAGATCTCAGAGTTGGTATACATAACTTGTAGGGGTGTGTGGAGGGGGCAGAGGCCCCTACATGGGGGAAATTCAATGAATGACATTTCTGATGAAATGCTATTCATTGAACTGACCATTCGATGAAGTGATATAGACCCCATCTCTGGACAAGACTCCAGATGAAGTAGTGTCCCATACAAAACTGATGGAAGTTACAATAAATGACAGCCTCAGATATGACCTCCACGTAGATGGTAATATTAAACAAAATCACAAAAAAACTAGAAATAATTTATAGAGTCAAAAAACAAAAAATTCCTTATTGCATACACCAGAGACACTTCTGCCACATGTACCTATTCCTCTCTCTATTATATAGTTTTCCCAGCTTGACTAACTTTCAGGTCACTCTAAAATTTAAACTGAAACACTGTTATAATAAGGTAGCTGCTCAAAAACTCTAAATTGGGTAGAATTATGCCACCAGCTAAATTATGCCCTTTTTCTCTTAACACATAAAATTCTATATAATCCCACATCCTGCTCAGCTGCTACTATAATTCTACACCATTTCCTCCCAAATCATCACCATCAATCTTCTGATAGAAATGTACTTCACTTCTGTTCTATAAGTTTTACAAAAACTTCAGTCAAAGTCTATCAAGTCCTTGCACCAGTCAAAACAATAAATATTCATTTATTTAAGCAGTAACTAAAAGAATTCCTCTCTAACTTCTGCACGGTACATGCTGCTCTCCTAATAATTGCAGATTCTACTTCTCTAATACCTATACACACCCTGTCTCACTTTTCCTTGTTTTATTTCTCTTACATTTATTTCCCTTACACTTAATCTTGCTTTCCATTTTTATTTCTCCTCTCTCCCAAATCTTCTCCACTTTTTACCACTAACAATTATTTCTCACCCCACCTTCCTCTTCATCCACTATTCTAAAGATGCACTCTGTTATAAATAATAAATGAATGATGAGTTTACTAACTTGTTTAGTAACTGTAGAGATTATCAATATTTAATACTTCAGGTGCACTATATTACTGTTTCTTCAACCGGACATGGACTTTCCATAATACTTAAACAGATATTTAGTGCATGCAAGAAAAAGGAAATATTAACATTCTATACAGGACAATCTCAAGAAATCTTAAGGTTAAACTTTGTATTAACTGCTTTCTCATATCACTCAGGGAAAAAGGTATATATACAGATATATATATATATATATATATATATATATATATATATGACAGTTGCTCAAAACATTCAATGGAAAGTGCTCAAGCACGATTACTTGATCAGCAACTGAATGAAAACTAATGTGAAAAAAAATCTACTTTTTTGTATTTATTAGTTCAAGTGAATGATTCGTTCATTTATATTTCCCAAGGGTTCTATGACAGAATGATGAATACACAAATAGTCGACATTCAAACCATAAAAAACCCACAACCTTGAATGCTTAGAATATCAAAAGGGAGCTAAAAAAGCATAAAACATTGTTTTTTTGCAGGGGATGGGGCTAGCCCAACTACACCCTCCCACACCCCATAATTATATATTTTCTAACTTTGAGATCATACTACAGACAGGAAAGGGCAAATGTCCCATTCTCAACTGAACAGTTATCCTGCACAAAACAACTGCAGGCATGTTCGAGCAGGTGATTTTCATTCGGCCAGTTAGAAGTCGGAAAGTCAGAAGTTTTTTGGGGTTCAATAAGTTGTAATTCAACAACTTGTAGGTAACATGTGTATATATATATATATATATATATATATATATATATATATATATATATATATATATATATATATATATATATATATATATATTTATATATATATGGATTCCTATTACAAGAACGAAAGTTCACTACTTCGAACTTGTAATAGGTGAACTTTTGTGTAAGTGCACTTCACCGAAAACATCACAGCACAGTGGAGGAGATAAAAAACAAGCTATGTCCTCCACAATGGCGTGATAGTCACGGACCTTAGGATTAGGGCACGGGTTAGGGTAAGGGGATAGTTAGTAAAGTTACCCCCTTACCCTAACCCATGCCCTAACCCTAAGGTTCATGACTATCACACCATAGTGGAGGACATTGCTATGTCCTTCACTATGCTGCAGTCATCATGGACCTTAGGGTTAGGGCACGGGTCATGGGAAGGGGTTAGCCCTATGGGCTATCCCCTTACTATGACCTGTGCCCTAACCCTAAGGTCATTGAGTACTGCACGGAAGTTCAGTACAACACCCATTCATTGTACTGAACTTCGCATAAATGCACTTTCGATTAAGTGCACTTTCGCTGCAGTGAGCATTCCATGCACTATTTCGAATTAGTGAAAATTTGATCTAGTGTATGGAACCCATATATATATATATATATATATATATATATATATATATATATATATATATATATATATATATATATATATATATATATATATATATATATATATATATATATATATATATATATATATATATATGTGTGTGTGTGTGTATACACACACACACACACACACACACACACACACACACACACACATATATATATATATATATATATATATACACACACACACACATATATATGTGTGTGTGTGTGTGTGTGTGTGTGTATGTGTGAAAAATATGCTTAACTAACCAACTATGTATTAGTGACTATGGTGGAGAATAGCAGGTGTATTACAGCCACTGCAGGACAGTCTATAGGAGTAGCACATACCTACTGTTTTCCAGGCATGACTATGAGTAATGCAATAAGTATTATCACCACCTTATCAAATTAAATT
This sequence comes from Protopterus annectens, assembly GCF_019279795.1. NCBI lineage: Eukaryota > Metazoa > Chordata > Ceratodontiformes > Protopteridae > Protopterus > Protopterus annectens. The sequence continues at coordinate 928,525,643 of NC_056744.1, forward strand.
AGTTTGAAGAATGGAAGACAGTTGTTGCTTGAGAGTGGAATACAGTAAACTCTTACTTAACCGGCACCCAATGGGGATTGGTAGATGATAGATAACTGTAGTTTCTGGTTGCTTGAGAGTTACTATTAAAAACAGGCCTGACTAATACTGTAACCTATACTATTTGTTTGGTTTGACTTGATCTCAGGTTGGGGAGAGAGGGAATTGGAATTTATTCCTATCTTCCTTTTTAACACTCTAAAACTCTAAAAACATAAGTTATGTTTCAATGGGGGGAAAAAACAGAAGGTGCAACGCATGAAAATTGTAGTGTATTTCTTTGATTTTTTTTTTTTTGCCAGTTGCTTGAGTTTTGATTAACTGAGAGTTTATTGTATTTTTTCTTCTAATATATCTTAACTAAAAAATACCTAAACAGAAGATTTGTTTGTAAGTAATCATTACTATTACTCTTACTCTAATTATCATCAAATTCCATTCCAGTATTTAACATTACTACCACGAATGACTGCCGAATGTATAAAATATCACAATATTTATACTACTTTACAAATATCACTATAGTTCCTACTGCAATATTTGGTCATAGAGCTCAGCCCCCCTTACATCAATTAACCGACAAAATAGATGTTCAAAAGTTTAAACCTTTAAATGACAATATATGTCTGAATAACATAAACTTTTTTAGAACTCTTTAAAAATAGTCCTGAGAGTATTAAAAGAATGAGGGGGAGGGGATAAAAATATAATCAATTTGATGGCTTTATTTATTTACCTTTTAATAAGCACAATACAACAGCAGAACTCAGAGACCATCTTCGAATTCTTTATTAAGGAAATTCATCTTAAAGTACTGATTTGGTTGTGCTACAACTAAAAATGAAATTTAGAACAATCTAAAATGTAAACCTTTGAAACTTTCACTTTTTTAACTGGTATAAAGATTTATTCAAATATTTTCTAAGAAATATAAGCTTTTAACTGGTATAAAGATTGACTCAAGGATTATCTAAAAAATAAAAGTACACATTGCAAAACACACCTAGTGCAAAACACAGTGGAATACTAGTTGTCCCCATCCCCTTCAATAAACACACCACACCAAATGACACTTGACGACCTTTATTAAAGTTCCATAAACATAACTTTATTGAACAATATTTTAATTTATTAATCACAGTATGAGCATCCATACAACCATTAACTATGGCAGTGTAGCCACGCTCACCCTAACTAAAAAAGCAGCATCCCCACCTCTGCTCACTTATGTTTACTTATCAAGCAGTGCCCCATCACTCAGTTTCATTCCCAAACCATGCTCACCCTAACTAACAGTTTCATTCCCCAACTCATTGAATTAGACATGCAACACCAGAGGGAGAACAGAAGAGGGACAAGCCTTTCCTCAGCCCAAACACCAAACCTATAAAATAACCACACAATGCTCAATGTTCCTAAAAGAGAGGGAGGGAGGGCGGGTAGTAAGTTCACTCCAAAATCTGATGCTATACCCAGTTACAGTCACACAAAACCAGTAAAGCACTTCCTTATACTTACCTCATTTCCCCCAAACCCCTCCTACTTTCCCAATTTAACCCTTTCATCGCCACCCTACTAACTTTGTTCCACTACCATCCTAACTCCCATTACTACCCCTAGCTGGCCCATATCTGAAGATATCCCTTGACAAATTAGTTTGTTCCCAAACCTCACTTATGCAAGCCAAGCTAATTTTGGCAACTGGTTCAGGATTACTCTTTAACTACCAACATGATACTGGAAAGACTTACTATATGAATTTTTATGCTGATTGTAAATCGAGGGATGTCATATACATTGCCGTATGTCAGACTTGCTCATGTTTTTATGTGGGCATGACTAACAGAAGTCTGAGGGAATGCATTAGAGAGCATGTATATGCAATACACAAAGAGAATAAATCCAATGCCCTAGCTAATCACATCTTACACCAAGGTACATCACACAAATTTAGTTTCACAGTGTTAGAATTAATAAGGAAATCTAATAGGCTAGGTAACATCAAAAATTACACTGAAGAAAAGGAAAACAAATGGATTATAAGGTTACAAGGACACAAAGGGCATGGTTTGAATGAATGTGTGACACTTAAGCCTTTTTTGGCAGCACGTTCATATGTACATTGAGTTCTTAATATAACACAGAAAACACAAGTGTGATATTAGTTTTAAAATGTATTTTGTATGACATATTTCATATGTGCTGTAATCATTTTATAGAGATGTAATATATTTATAAGTGTTTTTCTTTAATGAATGCTGATTTAGTATTATATTAATTAATTCACATTCCTGATTGGTGGATGTGTTTTTTGAATAGTATTTAAATGGGTTGATTTTATGGCAGTTATTTAAGTCTGATGAAGCGTTCTTGAAACGTGAAAGTGCTTACTTGCTGCAGTATTAAAGATTTTTATTATTTTAATTGGTCGTGTTGAGCCTCCTCTGTTTTTGGACTATTGGATTTGATTATCGGTGGAAGGCTCTTTACTCAGTGCTACTTTGTTGGTTTACATATTATGTTATTTTGATTGGATGGACACATTTACATAGATATTCAGTTAACATATGCATTTTACCACATCTGTCAATTATAAGTTGTACTAAATTATACACAAACAAATAAAGCAAAATAAACTGAAAATTGTAGTGTGTAGCACTTTTCAGTATCCATCTAAACCCTAAGCTATTTTTTTCAACCAAGTAGACATGAGCTAATAAAGTAGTGAAGTGTTAACCAGTAATCAAATGACGTTTTATATCATATATAATTATTTATTATTTTCACATTTGTTTACCAGGAAAGTCCAACTTGGAATGAAGCAAATTTTCAGTGGAGGCTGGGGAAGAAACACTCTAGACACGTCTTTGTTCCATGGGAGTAAACCGGAGTACCTGGAGAAAACCCACACGAACACATGGAGCACATGCAGACTCCACAGAGAAGGCACTCCAACCGAGAATCAAACCGATGAACCTCTTGCTGTGAGGTGACAATACTACTGCTGCACCACTGAGCCGTCTTACCTGACATAAGTAATAGTAAAATGACAAAAATGTCTTTTCTTTGTAGTTGAAAATGGATGTTAGCCATATGTAATGTTGGTGCAAATACAGTCATATTTTTCTAAGGAGTACTAAGACTGTGAATTATTTTTTTAAAAATGAGCAGTTAAATGCATTGCCAGCTGTGAGAGTGGGCAGCTTGGAACTGAGGCTGGAAGAGAAGAGCTACTCATGATACATTTATGACTTAATGTATCAGAGAAGCAAAGCACAGCAAGCTGCCTCATTCTAGGTTCAGTGTCAGCTCTAACTTTGCTGCCTTAAATAAGTGGAATGGCAATGTGAAAAAGCAGCAGAACTTAGCTGAAGAAGTACTTGCAATGAAATAAGAGAAATGGGCCATAACTAGTTTGTTTGGTCAACAATATGTTGCTAATACTTCTTCAAGGTGACACTAATGAAAACATTTGATGAAAGAGGGTAACGCTCCAGTTGCATCCCTAACAGAATATTGCTTTATCAAAGTGAACACTGCATTGGCAAACTGAGTTGATCCCATTACTGATCATATTGTCATAAATAAAGCAGGTTCTGAAAAAAATAACCATGCTTGGAGGAGTCAAAGCTTAAGTATGTCATGCAAGGTAAGTCACTGCAGTTTAATATGTATTAAAATGAAAGGTATGGGTGAATGCAGATTAATTTACTAAGCAGATTCACAATCTTGACAGCAACAGGTAAAGAAAGAAATGCATCCTCCTATATATTTTTGTCTAGATTATACATTACAGGATTTCTGCTCAATTAGATAACCATCTACAATCCTGTGATCAGAATGTTATTCAAAGCATGAAAGCATAGGGCCTACACTGAATCTTTCAGAGGTATCAGGAAGCCATATAAATAAATAAATGTAATATGTGTTCAGTTTAATGGATGGCTTGTGTATGATACAAGCAGCCTGACAAGGAGTCCAGCAATCGGCTTTAAATAATGTCAACGTGAAGATTATCAGTTCTGCAATTCATCTTTAATATCTGAGCTTGAAAATGATGATTGATTTGTTGGCAAGAAAGAAATACGCTGCATGGAGCTGAGCTGCACTAATTTACTTATGGAAACAGTTTATTTTAAAATCTGTTTCTGGTAGTGATTGTTTGACTGCTGTGTAGACTTTTTCTCATGATGATATGTAAAAGAGTGTAAAAGAAAGATTGCTGAGGAAAGGCCAGTCAAATCTAAGAGAGGAAGTGTCCTTATCTGCATTTTAATTGATCTGTGTTTCATTATAGTTTCATAATTTCATAGGTATATACTAGGCTAATAAATACCAGGGACATTATAAGCCTAGCTGTGCAACCCAAGCCAATTCTGTCCCTTGTATCATGGGCATTTATTAGGAGGGGGTATATCAGCTGGGAAGTTTCTAGAGGTTATGGTGGGGGAATGTTAGTTTGGTTATTACTATGCACCTCTGTCTATCACATACCCCAGACAAAGGGTGAATTTCCAATTTCCTAATTGATCAAGGGCATGCTTATGTAGGGTTAGGGATGGACTCTGCTTCACATGGATAGAAAGCCTGCTCCGGGTTATGGGCATCCTCTGAGGCACAAATATCTCTCAGTAGCATGCTAAATGCCACAAGAAAAATTAAATCCTTGGATATAGTGGTTCTGATGCTGTTCATTTTGTGGATGTGTAGTATAGAGATAGGGCTTTAAGGCAATCCATACAGGAGAATGTGTTTATACCATGGATTCTCCTGGTAAGGAAACTTTGTGGACATTTAAATGGTTGCATACATCTGGTCAGGTACATGCTGAAGGGGGCATTATACTCAATGGTGGGTCTGATAAGGGATGAATAAAGTGGCTTCCTTGGACCTAGATGCCATTCCCTTACTTACACGTTGGGTGACATAGAATGTTTTTCTAACTACAATGAACACATATTGATTAAAGGCCAGATTATTGTCTACATATTTTCTCATATCCCTGACTACTGTGCCAACTCTAAGGGGTGCTTTATCAATGGATTAATTAGCCTGGGAGGAGGTTTTCCCAAAACACACTATAATGCATTTTATTGGTGTCGTGTTTTAAACTATGCCAAATAAGAGTGGTCCCATCTCTGATACATGAACATATCTATCAACCTTTTAATGCAAGAAATCTGGAGAAAGCCCAACAAAATGGGGGACAAATGCTCAAAAATAGAGACATATTTTAAATATTGCTCTTATAAACTTAGAAAGTTGGTAGAGTAACAAGATTTGTTTTAACATATGTTTTCCGAAGGATTTGAAGTCTGAAACTCAAATGTATGGCATTACTTAGTGACTTTAGCCCTCAGATCATCCCAGTGATTTGCCAGAAAACCACAAATTTTAAGAGAAACATAGCAAAAATATCAGTCGAAAATCTGGACATTTTGTGAAAATCTGGACAATTTAGAGGTATGTCCCTGAAGCACTCCTCTGATGACTGGACTTTTAGTGGAGGTAGTCGCACCAATCCTGCCTTCTTGCATCTTGTCTGTGAACCAGCTGTCAATGCAACAAGTTATGAAGCAAGTTATGTAGGGTTAATGCCCAGTCCACTGAGTTTGTCATCTATACCTTAGTGGGGTATTGTATTGACCACTTTAGTGGTCCACTTAGGTGGCATGCACCATTTTCTTGTCATCCATTGTCTTGGTGACCTTTTCATTGAAGTCCACCAGGTTTAGTAGGCATGAAACTCCTTTGACAAAGCCAAACTGGGTTGGGTCCAGTGTCTGAAGGTTTGCTATGTCTTTGTTGTTTATTTCCATGATGATTCATTCTTTGGCTTTGCATATTATATTAGACAGACAAATAGGTCTGTAGTTTCCTGGGTTGGTTGATGGTCCACCCTTTTGAAGTGGGATAACTGCTGCATTCCTCCATCCTCATGGTACAAAGCCTGTTTTGAGTCGAAAAGTGACTCAAGTGGTCCCAGTAGGTCATGTGTCAAGCTATTAAAGATACACCTCGGGATATTGTTGGGGCTCATTCTGTCTGTGCTTTTGGTCTTAGTGAGGGCCTCTAGGACTATTAATAGTTGGGGGTTATGCTAGCAGGTATCTAATGAGGGTTGCAAGGGAGAGTGAGGGTGTAGTTTGAAATGAATTTGCCAGCCAGCAAATTTGCTATGTTGCTTTGCTCTCTGAAGGTGGCACCACTGACCACTAGTCTGGTACACTGATGTGTGCTGCCTTTGAGATTTTGGACATGGCTAATAGAAGGCCTTGTGGATGTCTTTAGCCTGTGAGGCTATCATGACCTCATAATTGGCCATCCTCAACTTAACTAGTCCTGTTAGTTTCCTGTTTAGTTTAATCAGAGAACTCCTATCATTACGGGAGTTGCTCTTCCTGATTTTAGCGATGACTTTTTTCCTTTTCTTATATACTCTAGTAAGGCTAGGTTTCCGTCAGTGTAGTTTGTTTTTAGAGTTTGCTTTGGGATTATTTCTAGTAGGTACAGCAGCCTGTATACAACCATTTACATGGTTGTTCAGGGTCTCTGAACAATTCTGCATATTTTGCTGTGAACTCAGAGTCGGATGGGACACTGAATTTTGATAAACTATCACTTAATAGGGTGTAGTTTGCTTTGGAATAGTTCCTAACTGTTATAGGATTTGCTGGGATTACTGAGTTGAATTTTTTATTTTGAAGGAGACAGCTTTGTGTTCCTACCTCAACAATGAGGATGTGACCTGGGGTGGGGGTGGGGGGGTTGCAGCTCTCTCCATGTTAGTGACTACCAGGTACAATATGTTTGAACCTCTAATGGGTGTGTGCACTACCTGATCAAAGATATTTCTGCCAATAAATTCCTGGAATCACTTTGTCTGTGAGTATGAGGCAGTGTATGTTTCCCAGTCTATGGAGTGGTAGTTAAAGTTTTCCTCTCTGTCTACACTGCTGATGGTCATGATTTAACTTCATATATTTATTTTATTTTACATTTGTTTCCAGGAAGGTCTGACTGGGCTTTTGGCCCATTTTCAGCAGACGCCAAGGGAGAAAAGCTCCATAAGGATAATTAAAATGTGTGGAAGGCACTGAATCCTTGCACTGACTAAATATTTCTGCATGTCTCTGTAATAGCATAGATGTCAATATTTCCCAGAGTGAAGAGAGCTTGTAAGGTGTGCAGTTTCTTGTTTAGATTCCTAGTAGTCAACAGTAACACATATAGATTTATTTGGGTTTTACTTGTTATGTCAGTAAGTTTGTCAATTTGGCTTTGCCTAGAAAAGGTTCTAAGGGGAGTGGATAAAGTTTTAGCCAATATTCAGAAACCTATGGGAGACAGGTGCAGATCATCCTTTGCAAAGCAACATGATTTGTTAGCTATGTCATCCCATGCTGAGAAATAATAAATATTCCTGGAAAAAACACCAAAAACTAAGCTACTTGTTGAAGTTGGTCAATTTTTGTTCATTTGTGGCGTCATCCTTGGTGAAGGTACAATAATGCTCAGTGCAAGGCACATACTGCTATCCTACTTCATATAGTCCAGGGAGGTATGTCTCAGGTTATTAATCCCCACATGGACTATGGTAGATTCACACTGGAAACTGTGATATAGTAATTTGAGTAGGTGTGTCACTTGGCAGATTCAAGCTCCAGATAAGAAACTAACTATTATCTTATCTGTGTTGAGTCTGGTGAGTAGGACATCTGTGTGTCATAAAATAGAGCCCATGTAATATGTTTGCTTGCCTTATGGGCTTTGCTCTTGGTGTTACCATGTCTGTAGGCATGTGTGGTGTTTGGTGTTGCTTTTGGTGAGTGCTTTTGAGTTTGTTGAGTTTAGGAATTGCAGTTTTATAGGCTTATTAGATCTTTGAGATTTGGGAAGACTGGGTTTTAGTGCCTCAGAATAAGTTGGTCTATTGCATGGGGCAAACTATGTCTGGTGGATTTAGTGTGTGCATATTCTTGACAATCTTGTTTGTATGCAAGATTTTTGGCTCCAGTAAAATTTTGTATGTGCATCTCTCACATGGAGTCAGTCTTCTAAAACTTCCAACATACCTAAATGGAATCCGGACAACATTATGGAAGTGCTGCTCAGTGCTAGGAGGCTTAACAAAAATCTTCACACCCAACAAGCACTTCTTACCCTGGGAAATGATAATATATATATATATATATATATATATATATATATATATATATATATATATATATATATATATAAACAACCACAAGTCCTGGTGCCTGAACCAAAATGCCCTAGAAGTGCATTACATAAACATAAACTGACATATGCTTCAGCTCATTTTATTTTTGTAAGATTAGATAGTGTAAGGGGTACTGGACTTACTAACTCTTGTAGACATCAGTTATTAAATTGTAAAGAAAAAATATGGATAATATCTTGAGGCAATGTATAAGTCTGGTTTAAATGAGTATTGGTAAAAGTGATAAAAAAACTTTTTGAATTATTAATATAATATATTTATAAATATTTCTAAATATACTTACTGGTATTCATGAGTTTTTGATAATTTAATGTCTAATTGAGTATAGTTTTACAGCTGTGTTAATAGCGGGAAGTGTTGCTTTAAGCCTAAAGATATTTAAACCTGAGAGAGGTGTGTCTGTATTGTACTGATGATGCTATTTGTGAAACTGGTCTGCTGTTCAACTTGTTTGGTTTCTTGAAACTGTTCTAGTTGGATTATTTAGATTTTTTTCATATTAAAAGGAGATTTTATTGAATCCACTGTACTTTGAGTGCTGGATTTTTTTAGTGGATGATGTTTTTATCATTCTGTGCACTCTTTTTGGTTCAGGCACCAGGACTTGTGTTTGTTGGTTATAATTGATGAGAGCTGACCATAGATACTTGCATTTGTGAGTATTTTATACAGTGGATGTTTCATGGCTTCAAAAAGTAATCTACGGGAGTTTATTGGACTTTGTTGGGAGACAAAGATGATTTGGCTTGTTTTCGGGGCTCAAATTAGTCTGCAACAGTGCTGGAGGTGAATCGGACTATGGAAATGGATGTTTTGCTAAAAGAATTGAGGACTTTGACTATAAAATTCAGGTCAACGAGCTGGCACATCAGGTTATTAAAAGCATATGTGAAGGCTGATTTAACTCCAAGAGGGCTTAGAGTTTTTGTGGAACCTGGTGTGGGAAAGGATGATATTTCTTTCATTTCCAAATGGCGTAAGATACAAATGACTGCCTCTAAGTTATATTTAGAATTTCTAATTGAGTATCATGAGCAGCTGTTGGTTTCTATTAAGGCTAAACTTGATTGTAAGTTAGATGTTATACAATGTTTTGAGCAACAGAAGAGCATGATAGCATGTATGAAAGATATCTTGAGGAAATTAATGTTTACGAGATGTATTTAAAAAATCCTAAGCTTAAAAATTTGATAGGGATATGGGAGACTTTAAAAGGAATGTGATGTGTTCATGGAGAGTAATAAATGAGCTCTGTGTTTTTCTGATACTGAAAAGAAAAGTGTCAGATTTAAATGTAAGCGATTACATTCAATTTTAAAGAACGTTAATAATGCTAGTAATACTGAGAATAGCATTTCTGATGTCTAATCTAGCTCATCAAACACTGATACAGAAATGGATATTGGCGATGGCCTTGATATTACTTCATCATTATATAAGAGACCTAGAAATAAGGGTGGCCCTTTGCAAGAGCGAGGAGAAAGCTTCGCAAAAGATGTGAAAGAAATATTCAGGAGTGCAATGAAGATGTAAATGGGACTGTAAATATTAATAATTCTGAAAATGATTTAATTTTTTATTTGACTTCTTTTTATCACCGAGAGTCTTTTTATGTTTCACAATATACAACTTGTTTGGATGTTAAACAGTTTTGCCATAATTTAAACCTTAAATATTATTACAGCTTGAGAAGTAATGGAAATACTGAGTTTGAGAGCTCCTTTAGAGCAAAAAAACTCAACTTTACAACCACCATATCATCCTAAGGTCAAACTATTTGAGGAAAAATATGATGAGATTTGCATGCTAAGCAAGGTGTTAAGATTCAGAAACTATGGAAATAACCTAAGTAAGATAAAGAAACAAGCTTTGAAAACATTAAGTAGCAATGAGGAATTGGTTGTGACCAAAGGGGATAAAGGTGGGGCTGCAGTATTATGGGACTCCCCTGGGTAGGAAATTGAAGTTAGACAAGATAATGTTTTGAAACTCCCCTTTGTTCAGCTTTCTATAAACAAAATCCTTTATTCATTCATACCTAAAAATAGGACCTCCTTTATGTTCCCTGCTGGCCAAAAGTCCTACCTAACAACTATGGGGTACCTATGCATTAAGCTAAACATCATTCTCCTAGGACATTTCAACTATCCCACCATCAAATGGGAGATTTATGTATTGTCAGACATGTATGCCACATATTTCTACAGTTCATAAATACAAGTTATTTGGACCAACTAGCCCACAGCCTAATCAGGTGAGATAAAATCCTAGACTTTTTCACCACCAATATGAGACAGCTCTGATCCCTGCCTGTTGTAACCTGGTCTTTGGTCCAATCGGATCACAAGTCTGAAGCATTTACCTTAAGACTGAAGCCAGAAGCATCCTCCAATACTTCAGTATTCAAAGACTATGCAAAAGCTAATCTAGTGAAAAGTGAATGGTAACCTGACTAAATTCAAAAACCCCTTCCACCTCAATGATTTCACTGCTTATGCAAATGCAAATAGTTGCATAGATGCAGCTGTCTCACTGAGATTCAAATTCAAACTAAAATTAAAAAAAAACTATGTTGAAACCCTAATATAATCAGGATCTATAATAAAAGAAGACAACTTACTGCACACAAAAATAAACCTAACTCTCAACATGTCAAAAATACTCTTGCTAAACTAAACAAGCAAATTCTGAATCTTGATCAAATCAACTAAACCAGATATGAGATAAAAGTATCCACCCAGGAAAAAGATATCCCCAAAGCCATCTTTAATTATGTTAGGAATCTGAAAAGCAATTTTCACTACTGCACGGGGCTAACAGTAAATAAAATCACATACTCAGACCTACAGGACATAGCCAATCTACTTGCAGAAAAAGTTAGCTCCAACTTCACCCTTTCTCCCCTCCAATATTTTCAATCAAACTCTCACATCTACTCCCCAATCCCCAAAGAACAAGTTCTCAAGGCATATTTTAAGGCCATAAATACTAGACCTGTATGGTCAGATAACATATCAGGCTCACTACTGGCTAGCATGAAACATGAATTGCCATTCACTTTATAGAGGCTATTCAACATTAGCCTCAAAACAGGCTTTGTGCAACTGAATGGAGAATAGCAATAGTCATGCCATTGTAGAAATGTGGAGCTATAAAAGACCTGGTCAGCCTCATCTGCAAGGCTATAGAAATGAACATTATGGAACTAATAAATGGGGATGTAGTTGACCTATAGACTCTTAACCCAACCCAGTTCAGATTCATCAAGGTCAGGTCCTGCATACTTAACCTGGCTGACTCTTCATAAAATTCACATAAGCAGTGGGCAATGGCAAATCAGTGCATACTGCCTATATGGACATTGCAAAAGCATTCAACACTCAAGCATCACAGATAAACACTCCCAGCAAAATGTTAACCCTTATTTATCCTGCTGGATAGCAAATTGCTTCACAAATAGAACACAATAAGTGCAGGGGAGTGGCTGCACCTTGTCTAAAAGACTTGTCTCCAATATGTCACAGGGTTCAGTTCTTGGGTAACTTCACAATGGCATTTACTTCTAAGGAGTCACATCTAATGTTACTGTATTATGGCTAAGTTTGCAGATAAATGCAAACTTTGTGAACCCATAAATTTCATAGAGGACACCATGATCCTACAAGAAGGCCTGTGCCAAAACATGGACTCAAGAAATGTATAATTGCATCCTTTGGCAAACATGATTCCCTTTGTAATTGCCACATTAAACCCCCCCCCAAAAAAAATTATTCTGTAGTTGGAAATCTGGGAACTTACATTGGCAATGAACTGCCCTTTGATCTCCATGTATCCACTACTGTAAGGAGGTCCTTTATCATCACACAGCTTATACGGAAGAGAATTGAGAGATGATAAGTGAACAACCAAAGGAGACTAGTATTGTTGAAACTGAACTCATCCTCAAGTCTTGGTGAGTACCTTCACGAGGTGTACCCTGTTTTTCACAAAATCTCACCAATAAGTCACTGATATATCGACTGTATTTTATATAGCATCATGGACAGAAGTAGGTCAAAAATAAAAAAAGGTAGCTGGGTGCACAAGACCCATGATAAAAAAGTGTCAAATCCTGGAAGGCACACTAGAGCCAGGACTGACAGTGTAGAATCCTCAAAATATGGAAACATTCCTACAATAGGGCTAGGCCAGGCCCAGGGGGAGGATGCCCCCCCCCCAATTGATGAAGGAAGTAGCAGTTCACAAAAATCAAAAAAAACTGATAGGCCAAAGAAGAGCCAAAAAGACGATAAAATGGACTATTGAGGATAAGAAAGAAATTATGTATTGTTACTATTATGCAAAAAACCCCAGAATTTCCAGACACAAGATATACAAAAAGAGAAAGAGAGAAATTAGAGGAAAGAAAAATACTTCCACAAGAAAAACTGTCAGAAGCCTCAAATAAAAATTTGTGTTCATTAATACAACAGACTTGTGAAAAACATTATATAGATCAAGAAACTGACCTGTTTGGAAAAAGAAGCATCTGAGGAACTGCAAAAATATAAACAACAAAACCTAGATAGTTTTGAAAAGTATAAAAAAGAAAAATGGACATTGGAAAGAAAGAGATTTGTTATGGTACAATATTTATGAAAAGTCGAAAGCCAAATTAATCAATACAAAATCGGCAGCCCTAAAGATAATCAAAGAGCAATACAGGCAAAAACTTCCAGATATGGAAAATTTCACAATAAAAAAAGTAATATCACAAAGAGGAAATGTAGAAAATAAGATTAGTAAAGTAGAAATTAAAAACATAGACGCTGAAGTTATGGAGTTCCTGCAAAGTGAAGGATTTGGTGCAGAAGGTCTAACACAGGTTACATCACAGCATGATGGAGTGAGTCCCCAAAGTAAGAAGAAACAGGAAGATCAGGAGACATCTAAGAAGAAATTTGTATGTGGGAAAGAAAAGGAGATTTAATATCATGTAATATTTATGCAAAGGAGAAAGTAAAATTAATCAATGCAAAAAGAGTAGCACCAAAAATATTTGAAGAGAAATACAGGATAAGGAATCCGGACATGGAAAACTTTACAATACAAAAAAATAAGAAGACAAAGAGGAAAAGTAGAAAAGAAGATTAGTGATGGAAAAGTTAAAGAAATAGAAAGTAAGGTTATGGAGTACCTGTGAAGTGAAAGATTGAATGTAGAAAATGTAAAATATCTAACTCCGGAAGCGCCACAGCAGAATAGAGCAATAGACATCCAAATTAAGGAGAAACCAGTGGAACAGGAGGCAACTGAGCAGTTGCCATATGAAGATATTTTGCAGCCTTCCAAAGGAAACCAGTATAAGCATTCACTTGAAGCTAGACAGCAAGGGAAGGAATAGGAAACTGTGGTAACTCTGATGAAGTCAATGCTGAAGAGTGATAGGCCAGTGAGTTCCCATATGACAAAGCAATGGATAGCACAGGACAAATTTAAAGAAAATGTGCCACAAAAAGATGCTATAGAACTCTTTAAAAAATGACCGCAGCAAATGGAGAACAAAAAATGTGGCCTTACTTTAGAAGAAAGTGAGCTAAGAGAAGAGTTGCTTGATTTAATAAGAAAGCTAGACATATTAAGATCAATGAAAGAAATAGACTGCAGAAGGTCAATAAATCCCCAAAAGTCAGAAGTTTGATAAAACAAATGAATACAGTAATTAGGCCTTCCATAGAGATCCATGCGATATAATAGAAGTGAACAGGGAAAGGAAGGGGAGAAATTGAATACCATCGTGGAAGTATTGAACAGAGAAAACTATAAAGCAATTAAGACAAGAAGTGTCACTGTTAGAAGAGTATAGAAGAGGGAACAGATCAACAAAAATACTCAGAAAGACAGATGTGATAAAAGCAGTGCATAGTATTAGAACAGAACAGGATCTATCATGCACTATTGAAAATAATAAACAAAAAATCTCACCAAAGGCAGAAAACCTTAGAAGATACACAAATGTAAAGGAAAAGTGCAAAATAAGCAATTTATTGATGACCCTAAAAGTTCTATAGAGAATTCAGAAACAAAGTAAGTTGAATTGAAAGACCACCCAAAAAAGAAGTGGAACATAACAAAGATGCTAAATGGATAGAAGTAAAAGAAAGAATAAGTTCAAAGGTACAGGATATGAAATGGGATGCAGTAACAGAGAGACTGAGATAAAGTTAAGAAAAGCCTCCAACTGGAAAATTGCAGGCCTAGATACAGTACCTAACTTCTAGCTAAAAGTATTAACATCTTTGCACGAAGATTTAACAGTGAGTAATAACAATTTATATGCACATCCTGAACAGACACCAATCTTGTTAACAACAGGAAAAACAATGCTCCTACTTAACAGTGAACCTGCAAGTAATCCTAAAAATTACAGACCTTGCCTTCTGATGATGTATAAACTATACACCAGAACTGATGCTGGCAGAGTTTAAAGTCATTTCGAAGAAAATTCAATCATGGCAGTAGAACAAAAGGGTAATAAAAGAAAGTCATATGGAACAAAGGATCACCTAATGCTAAATAAAGTCATAATGGAGAACTGCAAAAAGGGGAAGAATCTAAGTATGGCATGGATCGACTACAAAAAAGCATTTGATAGTATCCCACATTCATGGATGAAAGAGTGCTTAAAAATGTATAAGATACACCCTACACTGATCAATTACATTACAGTAACTATGAAACAGTGGCAGACCACTTTGCAATTAAGCTATGATAAAGGACATATTATTATTCCATGAATAAAAATTCAAAGCGGGATATTCCAGGGTGACTGCCTGTCACCGCTGCTATTTTCATTTGCCATTAACCCTTTAAGCTATCTACTTAACAGATTAGGCCATGGCTATAATTTGGTGCCTAGAAAACAACAAAGTGTAAGAACCTCTCATCTTCTCATTGTTGATGATTTAAAACTGTATTGCTCATCAGATGAGGAACTGAAAGCACAACTGCAAGTAGTCAAAACTTTTTCAGATGATATATGAATGTCATTTGGTCCTGATAAATGTGCAAAAGCAACCTTTAAAGCAGGAAAACTGCAGCACCCAAAAAACATCAGTTTGGGACAAGAATGTGATATAAAAGAACATGAGCAAGAGGGAGTGTAGAAATACTTGGGAACTGATGAAGGATCACCAATAAAACATGAACAAATGTGAATAAATCTTAGTAAGGAATACTTTAGAAGACTTAAATTAATCCTGAAAACAGCGTTGACATCTAGGAACAAACTCCAAGCTATAAATTAATTGTTCTTCCTGTCCTAACTTACAGTTTTGGAGTGATTGATTGGCCCCAAAATGTGTTGGATAGATTAGATATTAAAACAAGAAGGATATTTCATGCTCACCAAATGATTTATAAAAATCAGTGCATACTAAGATTATATATTCACCATTCCAAAGAGGTATAGGCCTGCATGAAACTGATTACATATATAGATCTGCAATTGTGGGACTGCACACATCTCTGCTAATGTCACAAGACCCAAGCATAGTGAATGTTTTGAAGCATGAGTAGAATAAATCTAAGGTGACTTCCCTGCTTAT
The DNA here is from genome assembly GCF_019279795.1 of Protopterus annectens. Classification (NCBI taxonomy): domain Eukaryota; kingdom Metazoa; phylum Chordata; order Ceratodontiformes; family Protopteridae; genus Protopterus; species Protopterus annectens. The sequence goes on from NC_056744.1 coordinate 928,541,513, forward strand.
TCTATCAGAGGCATATTGGAGTCAAGCAGGAATAGAAATCAAACCAGATGTAGATAAAAAATCAGGCAGCATGGAATTGGGCAAAAAAAAAAAAAACAAAGAATATAAGGTGAAGGATCAGATGAGAAGGCAAGAAATGTGGAAAATGCATAAATATAGTTGCAAGTATAGAAACCTTCTGGAAGAACCTCATGTTGATCAGGACCGAATTAATGAATGGTTAAGGAGAGTTGAATTCAAGCCAAAAGTTGAAAGGTTAATATTGGTGGCCCAAGATAGTGGGCTACCTTCACATTGGTTTATAAAGTCCATTGAACATGTGGGAGAAACAGATAAATGCAGGTTCTGTAAAACAGAATTGGAAACAGTCACACACCTTGTTGCTGGCTGTGACATACTAATGGCAGAAGGATTGTATACTGAAAGGTGCAATAATGTGGAAGACTGTTGCACTGGGAATTATGCAAACATTTTGGTATTTAAGTGGCTGAAAAACACTGGAAACATGAGCCACAAAGCATCATAGAAAATGATGAAGTCTACATCACATGGGATTACCCATTATCAACAGTTCAAAAGATAGATGCGAGAAAACCAGATATAGTGGTCCATGAAAAGAAGACAAAAGTAGCATTGATCACTGAAATCGCTACACCCAGTTTCTACAGTGTCTTGTGTACAGAGAGACACAAATCATAAAATATCAAAATTTTCAGGCAGAAACGAGAGCAATGTGGAAGAAAGATACCCAGACAGTTCCAGCAGTAGTAGGAGCAATGGGTCTTATAAAAAATAATCCACAATCATATTTAGATACATTACCAATACATATAACTCCATACGAACTGCAGAACGAGACATTACTGGGAACATTGTGGGTGCTGTGAAGAGCACTTTTGGCTGACATCAAAGATTGAAACAATACTAATTTTATGAACTTTAATCGCACTTTGACTTAGGAATGGCGTCCATTCCCATCATGGTATTAGAAACCCAAATGATTTGGAGAAATTAAAAAAAGGATGGCATTCAGATTCAAGGACAATATTATTAATCTGTACTTGGCACTCATTAATCCAATCATTGAATATAATTCCCCTTTCAGTATGTACCTGACCAAAAACTTGTCATAACTGGAATGATCATAATGCTTGCTCAATAAAAAAGTCAAGGACATAAATCATAAAAAGTAAACAACCATCTCAAAGCCTTTTATATTTGCTCAGTTTCATACAGGTCACTGAGACTGATCTCTGCTTCATATATAGAGCCTCAACAGACCCTGTATTATTAGACCTATTACACATTTTGAAGTCCAGTGATATCAGTAACACCCACTTAAGGGACCTCAATCTGTTTTGCAAAATTAACAGGACATGCTGTAGGGATGGGTATGTGTCACACAAATGCTACATATTTAACTGGCTTTCCCCTTACATACAGCAGAGTACTTTTATTATTCTATTCAAATGTAACATGGACGTATGAATGGGTGAACACAAATTCATCTTTTGCTTTGCACCAATGGCTTTGTGGATAGGGGAAACGTGTAAGTATCTAACTTATACTTGTGTGGTCTGTTTTTGGAGATTCATTTTGCAAAATATAAGGCCTAATAATTTCTATAAGAATTAAAGGCTGGGCTTTTTCAAATTATTTTCCCTTCCATTTCTTTGTTTTGAAATATTGTTGCACTCATGTATTAGATATTATTCATAGCTCGCAAAATATTTATCTGTTGATGTATACTATTGTCTTTTATAAAACTGTGTTTATGACTTACTATGTGTTCTATTTGTATTCATTCTGGAAAATTGCTTAAAATCATTGTAATTTGTTTGTTTTTTGTACCTTTTGTATCGATAATATTTTTGAAGATTTTCTCTCTGCCTCTAATGAAAAGGGGCTACTTATGTCCAGATGGACAATCCCAGAAAATAAATGCTTAAACATAAATAACCCAGTTTGGTTTCATCAAGGGCAGATCATGCCTACTCAACCTGGTGGACTTCTTTGAGAAGGTCACCAAAGTAATGGATGAGGGCAAAGTTGTTCACACTGCCTATCTTAACCTGGCCAAGACATTTGACCCAATACCCCACTTGGGCATTGCTGCTAAACTCAAGAGGTTTCATAGTTTCATAGTTTAGTACTAGGCTATCTGCCCTGAGGCATTTGCAAGCCTAGCCCTAGAGATGTGGCTTTCGCCACCCCATGTAGTGGTACTAAGGTGCATAGAATAAATTTAGAATACTGTGCCTTTGTCTAGTAGTGACACATTGAAGACCCCCTTACTTATTAAAATTAGTTTACTGTGCCTCTGTTAAGTAGCGATACAGGGGTGACCCCCGGGGTAAACCTACGATCTCCCATCCACTTGTCAAGATTTCTCTTGAACAGAGTCAGTGAGGGGCTCTGCCTAACATGGACTGGGATTTTGTTCCAGAGTATGGGAAGCCTCTGAGTTATGAATCTGTCCCTCCAGCATGTTCTATTCATGTTTGTACTGAGGTTTAAATCTTTGGCTCTCGTGGTTTTTATGGATTTTGATTTTTTGAGGTGGAGCATGTCCATCAATTCCTGGTTGGACATGGCCTTGTATGTCAGGCACAGATCACCTCTGAGCAGGCGGTATGCCACTGAATAGAGCTGGAGTTTCTTTAGCCTGGCAGCATATGACATATGTTGGAAACCCTTGATCCTCTTGGTGAGGTACTTCTGGGGTCTCTCCAGCTGTTGTAAGTGCCAGGTGAGGTTCATACCAAATGGGACATTGTACTCAATCATGGGCCTGATAAGGGAGGAGTACAGGGGCACGATGACCTCCTTTGATTTGGATGTGAACCCGTTCATGATAAGGTGGGCAAGGTAGAAAGTCTTTCTAACCACTTTGGCAACGTGGGTGTCAAATAAAAGGTCACTATCAACTTGGGTCCCCAGGTCTCTGATTACTTTTTCAGTACTCAGTGGGTTACTGTCTATGTGATAATTTGTGGGTATTTTGTTTTTCCCAAAGGGGATGACTATACATTTCTTGGCATTCAGTTTAAGGCCGTGATTCCGGCACCAGTTGTCCGTTTTGGTGAGGCCTTTCTGTAGGATGTATGTGTCAGCTGGTATATCGACTATGGCGCCTAGTTTGCAGTCATCTGCGAACTTTGTCAGCCACAACCCTCCCATGTTTACTTTCACATCTGAGAAGTAAATACCGAACAAGAGGGGTCCCAGGACAGAGCCCTGTGGGACATCACTTGTGACTGGCTTTGAGTCTGACATGGCTCCCGCAATCTTGACTTTATGGGTTCTGTTCTTTACCCAGTTTGCAAACCATCTTGTGACATATGGATTTAATTTTAAGCTGTTTAGCTTTTCTATGATCCCCGAGTGGGGTATTGTGTCGAAGGCTTTAGCCAAGTCCAGGTAGGCTGTATGGACTGCCTTAACTTCATCAATGGCTCTAGTGACTGTTTCGAAAAAGTCAACTGGGTTCAAAAGGCAGGATCTGCCTTTTACAAAGCCGAACTGGGTGGGATCAAGTGTCTGTAGGTCCCCAATGTCATTGTTTATGAGTTCCATAATAATTCTTCCATAGCTTTGCAAACCGAGCTGGTCAAGCTTATGGGGCAGTAGTTCCCAGGGTCTGTAGTGGAGCCTCCCTTGTGGGGTGGTACCACTGTTGCTGTACGCCAGTGTTCAGGTACATATCCTGTAGTAAGGCTAAGGTTAAATAACATTTTTATATGTGGGTTTAGCTCCTCTTGGAGTTCACGTATCATGCAGCTGGGGATACCATCAGGTCCCATAGATGCTGTGTTTTTTGCTTTGTTGAGGGCGGTTCTCACCTGGACATCAGAGTTGACAGGGAGGTTACATTCAGCTGAGATGAGTATTTCTTCTTTTGGAGGTGAGGGAGGGGAGAAGTTTGCACTGAACCTGTCTGCCAGAATGCTGGCAATATCTGTGGGTTCGGTAAATTTTTTGTCGTTGTGTACTAACTCTGAGCATATCTGAGTGTTTCCACCCAGGTTTCTAACATAACTGAAGAATGCCTTGTGGTTATCTTTAGTGTCCTTGGCGATTTTTCTCTCAAAGTTGGCCTTGGATATTTTTATGAGAGAACGTAGCTTTCTACTAGTGCTGATCAGAGATGCCTTCCCTTTATGGAATTTTGCTCTGTCTTGCAGTAGCTTCCTTCCTTTGTTATACAATTTGTTTATGGCTGGGGTCCACCAGACAGGGCGCTTTCCTTTGGTGGAGAGGGTCTTGGTTTTATTTGGGATTGCACGATCCATGCATTCTTGGAGATGTCCATAGAAAGCATTTGTGTAGGATTCAGCATTGTGGGATGTGGTTTCCATTGGCCCTGAGGGCTTAAATGATACCATCTCAATCTTGAGAAGTGTAAAGTCGGCTTTTGAGAAGTTTCTCACTGTAGTCTTTTGTGCTGGGGGTGGAGGTGGTAAATGTATATCCAGGGTGATTAGTTTGTGGTCAGATCTCACCAGTGAGGGCAATACTTCCGGTGTGGAGCATTTTGTCCCCATGTTTGTGATGATCAGGTCTAGTATATTATCCCCCCTTGTGGGAGAGGTGACTAGCTGTTCCATTGCATTTGAGTTTATGAATTCCAGGAACCTTTGGGCTAGGGTGTTAGGGCTAGAATAGTGCACCCAGTCTATGTTAGGGTAGTTGAAGTCTCCCAGTATGATGGTATTTGGTGAGGCATTCATATCTTCCAATGTCTTCTGGAAGGCTAAGTGGGGTTCTTGAGATTGGGAGGGTGGTCTGTAACATGCAACCAGTTGTATAGCAGTTTTGCCTATGATTAGCTGCACCTGGATGGTCTCCGATGCTTCATGAGTTGCCATTAACCTAGAGGTGTGGGTATCCTTGATGAATATGGACACTCCCCCTCCCTTTGTGGTTCGGCCCGGGTTTTGGGGCCGAAAAGCATGATACGAGGTAAAGCCTGGTAGTGCTGGGGTGCTCTCAGGAGCCTTGAACCAGGTCTCAGTTACAGCGCAGACATCGATGTTCTCCATACTGAGGAGTGCTTCGAGAGCCTGCATCTTGAGATTTAGACTTCTGGCGCTGGGCAGCATTACCCTTAAATTTTTTCCATTTTTGTTTTCTAAGGAGGTGGGTTCGTCTTTTGAGCCTTGCCTAAAAAAGGCACTATGGGGGTGGCAAGAGCCTTAGCCAATATCCGGAAGCCCAGTGGTTACAGGTGCAAGCCGTCCCTTGCAAAGCAGCGTGGCTTGTCCAGCATGTCATCCCAAGCAGACAGACATTGGATCCCCCTAGAATGACACCAGTAATTGAGCCAGTTATTAAAGCTGATCATCTTGTCTTTGTATTGAGGCATCATTCTTGGTGAGGGCACGATGCTGCTCAGGGTCAGGGTCATACTAGCCTGGGCTACATAATCAGAGAGCTCCTCAATGTCTCTTTTCATGTAGTCCAAGGAGGTACGTCTCAGGTCATTCACGCCGGCATGGACAATGACGGAGTCATATTTGTACGTGCTTTTGAGTGACCTGAGTGCGTGTGTTATATGGCGGATCCTAGCCCCCGATAGGCAGCTTACCATTACCCTCTCCTTGCTCAGCCTGGTAAGTGGGACGTCAGTGTATCTGACTATAGAGTCACCTATCACTAGTGTATCAGGCATAGTGTTTGGCCTTAAGGGCTGTGATTTATTGACACACCGATTTATTGAAGTATGTGTTGCATGTGTTATGTTTTGAGGTGGTGGATTTTTGGGTGTCTGCTTTGGGAGCCTCTGTTGTTTTGGTAAGTTTTTAATAGAGCCTCAGTATGTTTTTGTGTTATTATGTGCTTGATTTGCAGTTGGGGTAGGTCTATGTGTGACTGGGTTTGTTGTGTGTGTGGTTACCTTCTCCTCCTGTCTGGTCTTGCCAGTCCTGGGTTGAGAGAGTTCAGCCTCCAGTTTGGCTATATAGTTGCATCTCTCACATGTATTTGTGTTTGTTGGGAGGAGGAGAGGGTTGTCTGTGTACATGAGACAATTATAGCATTATCTCAAGATTCCCAGATTAACCAGCTGAGCAGGAGAAGATGCTAGCAATCTACCACTCGACATGCTAGAATATTATAAGAGAGTGCTGTGCCTTTAAGGGAAGTGGTAGGGGTGGTAGGTGGATGTAGTGCTACTTGAGTTTGAGAGTGCTTGCTTAGAACAGTAGCTTAGAGAACAAGTGCTATGCTTATAATATAATGAGTAGACTGGTTATTCTAAGAGTAGAGCTTTCTAAGGGAAAATTTGAAGAGCAGACTTGGCGGAGCCAGGAAAAGTTTAACCCTGTTTAACCGGCGCTGCGCTATGTGCACAATCGCACAAAGCCGAGCTAATGCGGATTTTAAACAGGGAACTTGAAAAGAGCTAGAAATGGTCCAAAACAACCAATTACTACAGCTCTTGTGCTGAGGTCACTTCCTTCAGGGACAGATAGGCTGCTCAAAGCTCCCCACTCCCACTGGTGAGCAAAGAAACTTCCTTCTTATCCAAGTAAGGTAATGGACAACACAGGAACTACACCACAGCCCAGAATACAGCAAAGCCTGTAAACTGGTCTAAACTAGTCGAGGAGAGGCGGGAAAACAAGGATTATTTTTTTGTTTTTTTTGTTTTTAGATAGAAAACACTCAGAAATACAGAAGGCAACAATAAATCAGTTACACAGGCTAGCACACTTTAGTGGGCAGCCTCAATAGTTAAATTAAACAAACAAACACAGATCTTCGATTAATTTTCGACCAGGTAAACTTTTAAGTGCAGATACTATAAAATGCAACAAACAGTTAAAAAACAGTATAAGCTTGTTTAAAATAAGCAAAAGAAGGTATTCCAAGTAAAAAACAGAAAAAAATACTTAAATCTGGAAAGTAGTCGCTTTTCTCAGTTCTCTGTAGCTAGGACCTAAGTCAAAGTATGATAAAGTTCATGAAATTAGTCTTGTTTCAATCTTTGATGTTAGCCAGAAGTGTTCTTGGCAGCACCCACAATGCGCCCAGTAATGACTCCTGCAATTTGTTTGGAGTTACATGTATCTGTAACATATGTACGATCGTAGATTCTTTAATAAATAATAAATTAATTAATAAGCAAATAAACAAGTACATATATTTCAGAAGTAGTAGTAAAAGTAAAAAAGTTGATCTGTGGTAATGTACCTGAATATTTCACCTGGAATTTTAAGGAAGATGCTATGAGCTTGGAGTAAATAGATCTGTATTCTGCCTTCTTTCAGTCATAGTACATAAGAATGCCTACCCTGAAGCTCAACTTAGTTGAAAAATGTCGTCTTGAATCTATTGTACCTGGCTCAAAATGCCCCACTTGATTAGGTAGTTAAGAAAATGGATGGTCATATAGTGAGGTGTAAGTGAAATGGTGAGATCTGTCCACAGAAAATTATGTGAGAGAATTTGTTTTGAAGGGCACTCTGTTTCCTCCAGTAAGAGGAAACAGAGTGCAGATGTGTATGTCACCCAGTGGATAGCCAACTGGCTCACAGACAGGACCCAGGAAGTTAAAACAGGGGAGTCCACCTCTACAAAGAGGCCAGTCACAAGTGGTGTCCCTCTCAGGGATCAGTCCTTGGACCACTCCTTTTTGGCCTTTACTTCTTGGAAGACAAGGCCAATGTCAGTGGTCTCTGGCTGACTAAAGTTGCAGATGATTGCAAATTAGGAGCTGTCCTTGACTCTCACACTGGCACAAATGTTTTCCAGGAGGGGCTGACACAGACAAACAGCTGGTGTCATGGACTAAAACTAAATGCCAAGAAATACATAACAGTATCCTTTGGGAAGTCATCCATTCATGGTAACTATCATATTGACAATACATCCCTTAGAGTTGACGCAGTAGTCATGAACTTAGGGACATACATAGATAGTGATCTAGCCTTTGACCATCACGTGTCCACAGTGGTGAGGAAATCATTCTTTGTTGCTCAACTTATAAACAAAGGTATGGCATCTAAATCCAATGAAGTCATTGTTCCACTGTATTCGGCATTCATCAGACCTATCATTGAGTACAATGCCCCCTTTGATATGTACCTAACCAGGCATATCCAACAACTGGAATGTCCACAGAGGTTCTTCTCTAAAAGAATACAGGGCATAAGTAAAATGTCCTATGCAGACCGCCTCAAGGCACTATCCCTGTATTCTGTCTCCTACATGCTTTTGAGTGGTTACCTATTCCTTGCATACAGGGCATCATCATACCCCACTCTGATGGCCCTCCTGCATATTCACAAAACAAACAGCACCAGAATTACCCATTTTAAAGACTTAAACCTTGCCTGTAGTATAAATAGGACCTGCTGGAGACATAAGTATATAGCCCAGAGACTACCCCATCTATGGAACAGGCTCCCCATCCATGTGAAGCAGAGTTTCTCCCTAAACCAATTCAAGTGCAACTTGGACAATTGGATGGGAAACCAGAAATTCATCCCTGGTTTAGCACTTATGTCTCTAATGGACACAGGTAACCTGTAAATGATTCATCTCCCAGGCCCATGCTTACACTTATTAAGGATATCAGAGTTTGTTAGAGATTTGGGATACATGGTAGGCTTAAAAGGCCATTGTGGTCATTAGCCTAGTAGACACCTATGAGCCTATAAATAAATTATTCAAGATTCAAAGATTCAAAGAAACTTTATTGTCATTTAGGACCACACAAGTGCAGCCTAAACAAAATTACAAATGTCAGCTCATGAAAGAAATGCAGTGTATTCTTTGATACCACTGTATCTTTGTTATTCGCAATGCATTTGCTAGTGGTGAGGATTGAGGCTCCTTGATTACTGAGCCAGTGCAGGGGAGTCACATACCAAATGGTATTAATTAACAAATTGATATGTGACGCCCTTGCACTGGCTCAGTAATCAAGGATCCTCTATCCTCACCACTAGCACCAGTAAGAGATGTACACATTTGGAGGATGACAAGTGCACACACAGTAAAGTACAATTTCCCTTAAGAGCACACAGAGATCACATTCAGTCTGGGGCTGGTTTCTCCCTCTTTCTCCAGATCCCCAATAAGACTCCCCACTGGCACAGCTATAGGGTTAAAATCTCAGTTGAGGGGTCAAGCCAAGACCTCTCTGTCCAACCATTGTTTCATGTCCCTGCCCAAGTAGCTGACACACACACACTTTGAGATTTGATTTATGCACAAACACACACCTGAGAAAGGGTGGCACAGGTTTACTAGCAATTCCTCCTTATACCCAGACTATAAGGTAGTTATCACTGCCACCAACCCCTACTTTATCAGTTAAAATAAAGGCCCTTATAAAGGGTGACCAATCCTACTGTGTAATGTTACTATTATCCAAATGGTAAGTGTGACCAAGACCAAGGTTATTTAGGAGTGGCCTGTACAGTGTCACCAAATATATATCTGAGCACTTTAAAAGCTTAAATATGTCTCACAAATATTAGCCACAAAGATAGGTTTAAATATATTTAGTAATAAATAGTAAAAGAACAAGACAATACTCATACAACATAGTAACTACAGAGTTCAGAATCACAGGAAATATTTTAAAACAACATTGCAGGACAGTCTCAAATAAATGCAGAAAACATCTAAACTAATCTTAATTATATTTCTATCTATATCTAAGAGAAATTACTGTACCCTAGACTTACTTACAGAGCAACACGCAGGCAGAAGTGCTGAATGGATGTTTCTAGGTCCAAAACAAGATACAAAAAGGAATGGACCCCATTGCTAAGTCAAAGTATGATAAAGTTCATGAAATTAGTCTTGTTTCAATCTTTGATGTTAGCCAGAAGTGTTCTTGGCAGCACCCACAATGCGCCCAGTAATGACTCCTGCAATTTGTATGGAGTTACATGTATCTGTAACATATGTACGATCGTAGATTCTTTAATAAATAATAAACAAATTAATAAACAAATAAACAAGTACATATATTTCAGAAGTAGTAGTAAAAGTAAAAAAGTTGATCTGTGGTAATATACCCGAATATTTCACCTGGAATTTTAAGGAAGATGCTATGAGCTTGGAGTAAATAGATCTGTATTCTGCCTTCTTTCAGTCATAGCACATAAGAATGCCTACCCTGAAGCTCAACTTAATTGAAAAATGTCATCTTGAATCTAGTGTACCTGGCTCAAAATGCCCCACTTGATTAGGTAGTTAAGAAAATGGATGGTCATATGGTGAGGTGTAAGTGAAATGGTGAGATCTGTCCACAGAAAATTATGTGAGAGAATTTGCTTTGAAGGGCACTCTGTTTCCTCCAGTAATTCTTACACAAAAAGGAAAAAAGTATTGCTTCTCCCATCCCACCACAGTTATTTTACTGGGATGAGATATTCAGTTTGAGCTCTAGTTTTTAATGGCAGAAAGTTTTGTTCCCCAGGTCTAGTTTACCTGTCTTCCTTTCCACTAATATTATAAAATCTGCGACATAACAGTTCTCGTTTCAGTTCAGAGACTACTATTATTGTGTTGACAATATCCATGCTAACAGAAGAAGGCAACTCTTTCAGGGCCTATATTTATTGCAAGAACTTTAGTTTCTGTAAGTTGTTTTTCCCAAAAGAAGCTTTTAATTTGAATTTCAGTAAGTGGCTGCTTGGTTGTGAAAAAAACATATCTAGGACACTTGATCACAGTAATTTATATTGTCTGACTTCAGGAAATTGTACATTAAGTGATCAAACTCATCAAAAAAGTCTCCTTTGTCAAGTAAAACACACACACACACACACACACACACACACACACACACACACACACACACACACACACACACATACACACATACCTTAAACATAACACCCAAAACCAAAAATCAATTAAAGTGCTAAATTTAAAGTAATAAAACGTAGGCAAGTATTTTTGTAAGTGAGTCAGACCCTGTGTAATCCAGTGTAGGGCTTTCCCCAGTCCTAACTACTTACTATACTAACAGTTCAACAGATATGGAGATGCAGACACAGAACTATACTAATTCATTAAGTGCCTTCCCCAGCCTTTACTATTTACTATACTAACAGTTCAACAAACATGGAGATGCAGACACAGAACTATATTAATTCATTAAGAGCCTTCCCCAGCCCTTACTACTTACTATACTAACAGTTCAACAAACATGGAGATGCAGATACAGAACTATATTAATTCATTAAGAGCCTTCCCAGCCCTTACTACTTACTATACTAACAGTTCAACAAACATGGAGATGCAGACACAGAACTATATTAATTCATTAAGAGCCTTCCCCAGCCCTTACTACTTACTATACTAACAGTTCAACAAACATGGAGATGCAGACACAGAACTATATTAATTCATTAAGAGCCTTCCCCAGCCCTTACTACTTACTATACTAACAGTTCAACAAATATGGAAATCCAGACACAGAACTATATTAATTCATTAAGAGCCTTCCCCAGCCCTTACTACTTACTATACTAACAGAGTTCAACAAACATGGAGATGTCGACACAGAACTATATTAATTCATTAAGAGCCTTCCCCAGCCCTTACTACTTACTATACTAACAGTTCAACAAACATGGAGATGCAGACACAGAACTATATTAATTCATTAAGAGCCTTCCCCAGCCCTTACTACTTACTATACTAACAGTTCAACAAACATGGAGATGCAGACACAGAACTATATTAATTCATTAAGAGCCTTCCCCAGCCCTTACTACTTACTATACTAACAGTTCAACAAACATGGAGATGCAGACACAGAACTATATTAATTCATTAAGAGCCTTCCCCAGCCCTTACTACTTACTATACTAACAGTTCAACAAACATGGAGATGCAGACACAGAACTATATTAATTCATTAAGAGCCTTCCCCAGCCCTTACTACTTACTATACTAACAGTTCAACAAACATGGAGATGCAGACACAGAACTATATTAATTCATTAAGAGCCTTCCCCAGCCCTTACTACTTACTATACTAACAGTTCAACAAACATGGAGATGCAGACACAGAACTATATTAATTCATTAAGAGCCTTCCCCAGCCCTTACTACTTACTATACTAACAGTTCAACAAACATGGAGATGCAGACACAGAACTATATTAATTCATTAAGAGCCTTCCCCAGCCCTTACTACTTACTATACTAACAGTTCAACAAACATGGAGATGCAGACACAGAACTATATTAATTCATTAAGAGCCTACCCAGCCCTTACTACTTACTATACTAACAGTTCAACAAACATGGAGATGCAGACACAGAACTATATTAATTCATTAAGAGCCTACCCAGCCCTTACTACTTACTATACTAACAGTTCAACAAACATGGAGATGCAGACACAGAACTATATTAATTCATTAAGAGCCTACCCAGCCCTTACTACTTACTATACTAACAGTTCAACAAACATGGAGATGCAGACACAGAACTATATTAATTCATTAAGAGCCTTCCCCAGCCCTTACTACTTACTATACTAACAGTTCAACAAACATGGAGATGCAGACACAGAACTATATTAATTCATTAAGAGCCTTCCCCAGCCCTTACTACTTACTATACTAACAGTTCAACAAACATGGAGATGCAGACACAGAACTATATTAATTCATTAAGAGCCTACCCAGCCCTTACTACTTACTATACTAACAGTTCAACAAACATGGAGATGCAGACACAGAACTATATTAATTCATTAAGAGCCTACCCAGCCCTTACTACTTACTATACTAACAGTTCAACAAACATGGAGATGCAGACACAGAACTATATTAATTCATTAAGAGCCTTCCCCAGCCCTTACTACTTACTATACTAACAGTTCAACAAACATGGAGATGCAGACACAGAACTATATTAATTCATTAAGAGCCTTCCCCAGCCCTTACTACTTACTATACTAACAGTTCAACAAACATGGAGATGCAGACACAGAACTATATTAATTCATTAAGAGCCTTCCCCAGCCCTTACTACTTACTATACTAACAGTTCAACAAACATGGAGATGCAGACACAGAACTATATTAATTCATTAAGAGCCTTCCCCAGCCCTTACTACTTACTATACTAACAGTTCAACAAACATGGAGATGCAGACACAGAACTATATTAATTCATTAAGAGCCTTCCCCAGCCCTTACTACTTACTATACTAACAGTTCAACAAACATGGAGATGCAGACACAGAACTATATTAATTCATTAAGAGCCTTCCCCAGCCCTTACTACTTACTATACTAACAGTTCAACAAACATGGAGATGCAGACACAGAACTATATTAATTCATTAAGAGCCTACCCAGCCCTTACTACTTACTATACTAACAGTTCAACAAACATGGAGATGCAGACACAGAACTATATTAATTCATTAAGAGCCTTCCCCAGCCCTTACTACTTACTATACTAACAGTTCAACAAACATGGAGATGCAGAGACAGAACTATATTAATTCATTAAGAGCCTCCCCAGCCCTTACTACTTACTATACTAACAGTTCAACAAACATGGAGATGCAGACACAGAACTATATTAATTCATTAAGAGCCTACCCAGCCCTTACTACTTACTATACTAACAGTTCAACAAACATGGAGATGCAGACACAGAACTATATTAATTCATTAAGAGCCTTCCCCAGCCCTTACTACTTACTATACTAACAGTTCAACAAACATGGAGATGCAGACACAGAACTATATTAATTCATTAAGAGCCTACCCAGCCCTTACTACTTACTATACTAACAGTTCAACAAACATGGAGATGCAGACACAGAACTATATTAATTCATTAAGAGCCTTCCCCAGCCCTTACTACTTACTATACTAACAGTTCAACAAACATGGAGATGCAGACACAGAACTATATTAATTCATTAAGAGCCTACCCAGCCCTTACTACTTACTATACTAACAGTTCAACAAACATGGAGATGCAGACACAGAACTATATTAATTCATTAAGAGCCTACCCAGCCCTTACTACTTACTATACTAACAGTTCAACAAACATGGAGATGCAGACACAGAACTATATTAATTCATTAAGAGCCTACCCAGCCCTTACTACTTACTATACTAACAGTTCAACAAACATGGAGATGCAGACACAGAACTATATTAATTCATTAAGAGCCTTCCCCAGCCCTTACTACTTACTATACTAACAGTTCAACAAACATGGAGATGCAGACACAGAACTATATTAATTCATTAAGAGCCTTCCCCAGCCCTTACTACTTACTATACTAACAGTTCAACAAACATGGAGATGCAGACACAGAACTATATTAATTCATTAAGAGCCTTTCCTTTTTTATAACAAAAAAAAAGAAAAAAATTAAAATTTTTAAATTTAAAATTAACA
>NC_056744.1:928556421-928688921 GCF_019279795.1 Protopterus annectens
CAAAATTTTTTTTTAAAGTTCCCACCCCCCTTTTTTAAAAAAAAAAAAAAGCCAAAAAAAATTTAAATTATTAAACCCCCCCCCACTTTAATTAAAACATTAAAAACATAGACCCAAATAATTTAAATTATTAAACCCCCCCACTAATCAACAGTTCAACAAACATGGAGATGTCGACACAGAACTATATTAATTCATTAAGAGCCTTCCCCAGCCATTACTACTTACTATACTAACAGTTCAACAAACATGGAGATGCAGACACAGAACTATATTAATTCATTAAGAGCCTTCCCCAGCCCTTACTACTTACTATACTAACAGTTCAACAAACATGGAGATGCAGACACAGAACTATATTAATTCATTAAGAGCCTACCCAGCCCTTACTACTTACTATACTAACAGTTCAACAAACATGGAGATGCAGAGACAGAACTATATTAATTCATTAAAAGCCTTCCCCAGCCTTTACTACTTACTATACTAACAGTTCAACAAACATGGAGATGCAGACACAGAACTATATTAATTCATTAAGAGTCTTCTCCAGCCCTTACTACTTACTATACTAACAGTTCAACAAACATGGAGATGCAGACACAGAACTATATTAATTCATTAAGAGCCTTCCTCAGCCCTTACTACTTACTATACTAACAGTTCAACAAACATGGAGATGCAGACACAGAACTATATTAATTCATTAAGAGCCTTCCCCAGCCCTTACTACTTACTATACTAACAGTTCAACAAACATGGAGATGCAGACACAGAACTATATTAATTCATTAAGAGCCTACCCAGCCCTTACTACTTACTATACTAACAGTTCAACAAACATGGAGATGCAGACACAGAACTATATTAATTCATTAAGAGCCTACCCAGCCCTTACTACTTACTATACTAACAGTTCAACAAACATGGAGATGCAGACACAGAACTATATTAATTCATTAAGAGCCTTCCCAGCCCTTACTACTTACTATACTAACAGTTCAACAAATATGGAGATGCAGACACAGAACTATATTAATTCATTAAGAGCCTTCCCCAGCCCTTACTACTTACAGAGTTCAACAAACATGGAGATGCCGACACAGAACTATATTAATTCTTTAAGATCCTTCCCCAGCCCTTACTACTTACTATACTAACAGTTCAACAAACATGGACAATCAGACACAGAACTATATTAATTCATTAAGAGCCTTCCCCAGCCCTTACTACTTACTATACTAACAGAGTTCAACAAACATGGAGATGTCGACAAAGAACTATATTAATTCATTAAGAGCCTTCCCCAGCCATTATTACTTACTATACTAACAGTTCAACAAACATGGAGATGCAGACACAGAACTATATTAATTCATTAAGAGCCTTCCCCAGCCATTATTACTTACTATACTAACAGTTCAACAAACATGGAGATGTCGACAAAGAACTATATTAATTCATTAAGAGCCTTCCCCAGCCATTATTACTTACTATACTAACAGTTCAACAAACATGGAGATGCAGACACAGAACTATATTAATTCATTAAGAGCCTTCCCCAGCCCTTACTACTTACTATACTAACAGTTCAACAAACATGGAGATGCAGACACATAACTGTATTAATTCATTAAGAGCCTTCCCCAGCCCTTACTACTTACTATACTAACAGTTCAACAATCATGGAGATACAGACACAGAACTATATTAATTCATTAAGAGCCTTCCTCAGCCCTTACTACTTACTATACTAACAGTTCAACAAACATGGAGATGCAGACAGAACTATATTAATTCATTAAGAGCCTTCCCCAGCCCTTACTACTTACTATACTAACATTTCAACAAACATGGAGATGCAGATACAGAACTATATTAATTCATTAAGAGCCTTCCCCAGCCCTTACTACTTACTATACTAACAGTTCAACAAACATGGAGATGCAGACACAGAACTATATTAATTCATTAAGAGCCTTCCCCAGCCCTTACTACTTACTATACTAACATTTCAACAAACATGGAGATGCAGACACAGAACTATATTGATTCATTAAGAGCCTTCCCCAGCCCTTACTACTTACTATACTAACAGTTCAACAAACATGGAGATGCAGATACAGAACTATATTAATTCATTAATTTCCTTTTCCTTTAACTCAGGTGGTTGGGCAGCACTCACAGCACCTCTACATTCAGCTAAAAATGATTCAGAATTACCTCTCAGTGAAAGAGATACCTGATCAACATCAGCACTTCAGAAATTAGTCCTTCGATTATCGATACCCAATCTGTAATACTGTATTTTCGGTTCTACAGTAAGTTTTCCTGGTGCATAAAGATGACGTTGCACCTTGCTATGGAAATTTTTGGTTGTGGACTTTTCCAACATTAGGACTGATGAGTGGAGATGTAGGTCATGCACAATTTTGACTGAGTTGTTGTCCTGATGCTTCACCACATGTTCCCACTGGATATACCAAAAACACTGCATAACAGCTACAGATAGCACTCATAAATCCTTGGAAGCTGCCAGAGTATTAAAAAATGAAAATATTGTTATCTGACCACCGGGCCCAGGTGAGGCCTACCGTACACCTTCAATTAAGCATTGTAATATGTGCTAAACAACACACTAAAGTTTTCAAGTCACAGTTGTTCACAATGTTCTTCTCCAGCTGAGTTTGCATTTCTGACAAACTTATTTCTGCAAACTCTGAAGAAAATTGTATCACAATGAAAGAAAAAAAAAAGAAAAGAAATCTTGCATTATCTGTTCTACACCAAAATGCTTTGTGAGAGAAACACTAAATGCAAGTGTATCATCCTGCATTATCTGGTGAGGTGGGGGACATAATAAGTAGCTTGAATGGTTTAATCACAGCACTACCATGCAACAGCAAATCTCCAAACAGTGATTGCATAGAAATCCATGCAGGATAGCAAAGGGACTGCCTCACAGATGGGCATAGCTTTTTATCTATAAAATAATATACTACACTAGTACAGATTCAAGCAAGCTTACTACATTTAATTTACTGAGCAACTCAATGAAACAGAGAAATAGAGTTTTATAAAGAAAAAATAATCCTAATTGCACTTACCTAACTGTATCCTTTCAGAACTGTCTTATTTAAAAAAACACACAAACTTCATGTTATCTTAGCAAATAACAAAATTGCAATGGACCAGTGGATGAAAGCCATATAATACATTTCATGTGATTCATGAATCTACTTTCTGGACTGTCCTAAATGCTTCATCATTTATAAATAAAGGCTATTTTATACACATATTCCATAAGAATCTGAAATCAGCAACATACATCTCCAAAAATTATTAGATTCCAGAGCTACTGTGTGCCTCTCCTGTTATAGCAACCAGAAATGGGTACCTGGACTGATCCTTTATTAGAAAAAGTCTGGCCATGCAGAGCAACCAACTTCTTTACAAGCATTTCTTCATTTCTGAGAACTAAGTTAATACCAGATGCCTGCTGGGAAGTGAAAGACCAAAAACAGCTCAGAAAAGACAGTGTTTTTCAGTATTACATACTTTACTAGAGACTGAGTATTTTAACTTACACATCAGCTTTGTTCTTTCCTAATTTGAAATGTTATCAATCAAGTCTTCTATACAAATGCAATCTGAATGTAAACATAATAGTACATCTTTGCCCTGGGTGTTTTGTATGTCGCTGGAAATATCAAATTCTTAATATAAGTGACTGGACACATAACATGTTACAGTTCTCTAGAGTAATGCAGTTCACTTACCTGTTCAGTGTTACATGTTAATAATAAAAGTGAAGAGCTGTTTGCTAATATGGTAAGTGATTACTGATATCAATACACTTATATTCAAAAACGACTTCACCTGAAGGTGCAAACAGCTCTTATTCTAAACATTAAAGAGAAATTATAGATGCTACTAGCAGCCCACAAAATAATGGAATGCTCTGTTTCTCAGTAAAACACATTATTATCTAGTTACACATCTTGAGTACATTACCAATCATCAAACTTATCTAATGATGTTGAGTGCATATATGAGCAGTTAAAATACACAGAATAATAAATAACCATTTGCAATGCTGTTTTAAATTCTGTTACTCTGTAATCCACCAATCTCTATCATGATTGTTCCTGCAAACTTTATTAAAACATTATTTAAAAATATTAAATTAAGCTTCAGAGAATTTGGAATAAGTATAGAAACTTATTGCCAGACCATTATTTATCAATTTCTACATTAATATTAGAAGAATGCACTGTTACATTAAGGCAGCAAGGATGTTTTAATGTGTACTCATGAAACAGTATTTAAAAAAAACAGGCTCACTGTTACATACCATGGAAGTAAATTAACAAAAAAGCTACCTGACAACAATTTTTCTGGATGGCGGTATCCCCCTGCACTCCCTGTTGTGGTGACAGTCTGTAACTGAACTACTTTGAAGACCGCAGCAACTTGGAGAAAAGAGAAGTAACTTAATATCTTTTTCTTCATGTTGATGGCTTCTAAAAAGCAGTGTATTTTGAGGTATAATGGCACAGTTAGCTTAGACAGCTGATGGAAAAAGTTGCAAAAAAAAAAAAACTACACACCACAATTAAGAATCAGTGCAAGGGAGATAGGTACTCTGATGAAGAAAACTGCCCTTGTTAAAAAAGAAAAAGAAAAACAAAATACTCATTCTCTGCACAAGTTAACATCTTGGATCCCGGAAACTACCATCCCATCAGTCTGACAAGCCTTATCTGCAAGGCCATGGAGCATATTATTATGAAACTTATAAACAAAGACATTGGCAACCTTCAAACACTGGACCCCACCCAGTTTGGGTTTGTGAAGGGCCGATCCTGTCTCCTGAACCTGATTGACTTCTTCGAATCAGTCTCCAGAGCCATGGACAAGGGTAAGGTGGTCCACACAGCCTATCTAGACCTTGCCAAGGCCTTTGACACCATCCCCCACTCTGGAATCATAGATAAACTTACTAAGCTGGACATTAATCCCTACGTCACCCAATGGGTTGCTAACTGGCTTACTGATAGAACCCACACTGTAAAAGTAGCTGACTCCAAATCCAGCTCCAGACAAGTGACAAGTGGAGTACCTCAGGGTTCAGTCCTAGGACCGTTTTTGTTAGGCATCTACTTCTCTGAAGTACAGTCCAACACTAAGGGACTCTGGCTAACAAAGTTCGCAGATGACTGCAAACTGGGAGCCATTACTGAATCCCCAAATGATGTGGATACTCTACAAAAGGGCCTTACATAAACAGATTCTTGGTGCCAGAGCCATGGGCTCAAGCTCAATGCCAAGAAATGTATAGTTATCCCCTTTGGGAAAAAACATGTATCCGTAAATTACCATATAGGTGGCAGTACACTAAACACCGAAAGTGTGATAAGAGACTTAGGGACACAGGTGGACAGTGGTCTCACCTTCGATAACCACATTGCCACAACAGTCAGGAAATCCTTCTGTGTGGCACACCTCATCACTAAGGGCTTTTCATCCAGAAAAAAGGAGGTTATTGTCCCACTGTACTCATCCCCTCATTAGACCCATTATAGAATACAATGCCTGTTTGGTATGTACCTCTCAAGACATCTGCAACAACTGGAAAGGCAGCAGAAATACCTCACTAAAAGAATCACAGGCCTAAAGCAGATGCCCTACGCTGACCGCCTTAAAAAACTCCAGCTATACTCTGTCGCATATCGTCTACTCAGAGGCGATCTCTTCTTAACATACAAGGCCATGTCAAACCCAGAGCTGTTGGACATGCTACATTTAAAGAAATCCCAATCCCTCAGAACCACATGCTCCAGGGATCTAAACCTTGTCATCACAATAAACAAAACATGCTGGAGGGATAGGTTCCTGACCCAGAGACTCCCCAGACTCTGGAATAGATTGCCCATACATGTCAAGCAGAGCGCCTCTGTGGCCCTCTTCAAAAGGAACCTTGATGATTGGATGGGAGAAAGGAAATTCACCCCAGGGATCACGTCAGTCTCCCTGCTAGACAGGGGTCCAGGGAAGTAAATAGTGTGGGAAGAATAGCCAGGGAATTGTTATGGCTAGGCTTGTATGGGCCTTAGGGCTGATAGCCTAGTACCAGCTTATGAACCTATGAACCTATAAATGCTGAAACAGTTGCTAATGTCAAAACCATTACGTAATCAGATAATGCTCCAGTCCAGTTTTTGTCCAAGATATTTTGAAAAAAAAAGTAAATATTCAGAAGCTTTCATCCAACAAGCAAAAAAGTATAACTAATCAGTTGAACAGTAGAATTTGATAAATTAGCAATTTAAAAGTGCAATGAGGACAAATGAATGATGGTTCCCTATAGTTCTCTAAGATATGCAAAGACAGGCATGATTGTAGTAGGAAAGAATTTCACAAGACATAATTTTAAACTTTTGGTTACCCGAGGCTTTCTGAAGCAGGATAACACACATCTTAGACATTGCAGTATGTTGTTGTTGGAGAAAGGTAGGTATTAACGCAAAAGATAGGTTTGGACTCAGAAGCTGATCCTTGCACATTCAGCAAAGGTTTAAAATGAGTTGCAGTGCTGAGAGAGAACTATAAGCTTTGATTCATATGTAGTCACATAAACAGAAAATAAACCAAGAACAGCAACAAGAATCAAAAAAATAACCGAGGCACTCGCCCAGTAGAATTTGTATCAAATTGCAACTGACGGAAAGAATACTTAAACCACAAGCTTAGTTAAAGCAATTTAATGGTGACACAAAGTGCAAAGCATGAAGCACTTTCGTCCCTTATTACAAAAAGGACTTCATTATGATGATAAGGGACAAAAGCACTTAACGTTTTGCAATTTGTGCCACCACTAAATTGCTTTAACTAAACTTGTGGTTTAAGTATTGCTTCCTTCACTGCTAATTTGATACAGATTCTACTGGGTGAGTGCCTTAGTTATTTTTGGTTCGTATGCAGCCCTCATAAATAATTATAAGTGATTTTTGCCATATTGTGATAAGCCACAGTGCAGACTAGGACAGACCACTTGTTGAATGAACATTTGTCACCAGGAATATGATGTTACAGTAATGTCAAGAAGGGTCCCTGGACATCAGAAGAGTTAGACTTATAGGCAGGTAGAGATTCTTAAATTATTATGAATGAACTAATGAGAGTTGTGAAAACTGATGTGGTTGTCCAGGGCAGCTGCAGCAACAGTCAAGCTGAATTATCAATGCATCGTGTACAGAGGCACCAGAAGCTGTTGAAGACTGGGGGGGGGGGTCGGAAGTTGACAAGGGCAATTAGTGATCTAAAAAGGGCAATTTTTTAAAACTATTTACTACCACAACCTAGGTTCACTTGGAGGACATTTTAAGCTTAGCCACTTTCCATGTTGGTGTTTGAATTAACATTTCCTGATTGGTCTTGCCTATCCCATGGCTGATAACTGTATATTAGCCCTAGTGAGAATAAATGTGATCACACTGTAGATAATTTGAGGGGACCCATGTAAGGGATGCAGCATTTAGGAAGTGACTCTATCCATTAGTGGCACAAGGAGTAATCCTGGAGTACATTTTCTATTACCCATCCTTAGATCCAAGTTAGATATGAATATGGATAGGGATGAGCTTTGTTTTACTTGAATGGATAGTCTGTTCTGGATATATATCTATCTCTCCAGAACATTCAGTTTAGATACCTGGACTGAGTATTTCTGATGCCATTTGACTTGCTGATGTTCAGTAGGTCCATCTGTATTAGGTCAGAAGATGCCTTGTATGCCAGACATGTCAACTCTAAGCACTTTGTAGGATACTGAGTATAGTGAAAAATCTTTGATGTGGTCCATGGAAGACCTACTGTTTAGGACTTGTATCGTTTATTAAGGTATCTCTGTGGGTATTCCAATTGTTACATAGGTCTGGAGAGATACATGCCAAAGTGGGCATTATACAAAATGACTGACCTGATGAGGGCTTTGTAAAGGGGGACAATAGCATCTCTAGATCTAGTCACAATCAATTTGTTTATAAGCTGTGCAATATAGAAAGACTTTCCTATGACTCTGGGCACATGTTGGTCAAAAGCTAGGTCACTGTACACACAAGTTCCCAAATGCCAAACAACTCAGTCAGTTCTCAGGGGGCATTGTCAATTTGGCAGTTCCCTGGAGTAGATGACTTCCCAAAGGATATGATAATGTATTTCTCGGAGTTTAGTTTCAATTCATGATTCTGGCACCAGTTATCATTTGGGACAAACCTCCTCGCATGGTGGTTAAGTCATTTGGATTCAATAACTGCTCCTAGCTTGCAGCCATCTCAAACTTAGTTGGCCAAAGCCCTTTAGTATTTCCTTTTACTTTTGAGATGTATATGCCAAACAGAAAAAGTCTCAGCACTGAACCCTGGGGGACACCATTGGTGACTGGTCTCTTCCCTTATTTTGATATCTTGCATCCTGTGAGCAAGCATACATGTATACGTTCTTTGATACACTTTCCTAATTGTATTAACCTGATTGTATTAAATGATATTCCTTGTATAATACAGCACCCCTTGTTAGAATGTGTTTTAAATTTGTAGCTTGGAACAGTCTTCTAGTGAGCAATGAAACAAAATGTATGAACCAATAATGACAAAAGTACTCATTTCAGAAAATTTCAACTATAAAAGGCCACTCAAACTTCTGTCATTACAATCCACCAATATCAGTAAATATGGAAAATCTCTGCAGAGGTAAGTCAGCTAAATAATTCCACATTAAAGGGATCTGTAACTAATGAAGAGGTTGCTGCTAGCAAACAACTTTATATTTCATTGTTTCATCTACAAATAAAGTGCCTTTTGCCCTTGAATAAAAAAATTATAAGCTAGCAATTTTGCAATGGGGAATCGATGGCAAACTGATAACGGGTTCATAGTTAGTAAGTAACTCCTCCAAAGGAGGGCATTCATAGGACTGCAGCATCCACTCCCATTAAAGTACAACACAGTACAGTATCAGCGATCCATCTGCATACTGTGGGAGTAGTACCCACAGCCTTCTGTAACAAAAGCAAGTATACTACCTGGTGTGCTACTAACAATGCAAACAACTTAGCATAAGTAGCATTAAACTTCTCTTCCCCTCAAGCTCTCAGCTCCTTGTGAAATCCACTTGACGATCAACTAAATCTCTCAACTTTGCAGCACAAGAAATCTGGAAAAAGCCAAAATTTATTTGGGGGAGCAAAGGCCCAAAACCAGGGACACATTTTAAATATCGAGGTTATAATCTTAGAAAGTTGCTAAAATAAAGCGTTTTGTGTTACAATGTGTTTCCTGAAAGATAGGAAGACTGAAACTTAAAGAGCTATCATTATTTAGTGAATTCAGTTCTCACTGATTTGCCAGAAAAATACAAATTTTAAGAGGAGCAGACTAAAAGTACGAGCCAAATATTCTTTAAAATCTGGACAGTGGAGAGCTATGGACTCAACTCCCTGAATCACAAGTGGTGGTATAGGTAGAGAATTCAGGCTCTTGTTTGAGCCTGAGTAATACTAACCACCAGGTATACCTAACTGGGGCATTTTACACACACACACACACACACACACACACACACACACACACACACACACACACACACACACACACACACACAGACACACACACAGACACACACACACACACACACACACACACACACACACACACACACACACACACACACATGCAGCAGCAGCATAACCCCTGCAAATAAAAGAACAAAACTCTCCTTACCGGCATGACTCTGGCAGCTCCAACAGAACAGCGGCAGCATAACTCCTGTAACACAGAGCAATAAGAGAACAAGAACAGCTAGTTTAGTTAAACTTCCCCATGTGAATCCATGTTAGCATGAAAACTCCACTTCAACAATTTTTCCCAACAGGTCTTGCAGCTGTAAAAGTGGGAGCGGGGGCTCCCCTCCCCCTAGCTCTATGGTTCTGGCACCCATGATCATGTAAATGAAACTGATGTTTCATGCCAAAATTCTCAGTGAGCAGTGATAAACCTCACATGTAGTTCAGTGTTACTGCTTGGACACAGAAATGATTTTCCTGAAATACTGGTTAAACAAGAGAACACAAGTCAGAGTTAGGGGTTATATGACTGTCCATATAAATGAAGTTACCAGTGATACCCCACATGGCTGTACTGCAGTCATATTTTGACATTTCTGCACCCCCCAAGCACACTGACTATCTATAAAAACAAAACAAAAAACCAAAGGGAGACTAGTTGAATCCTCACAAAACTTTAATGATTAGCGCTTTCGTCCAACAAACAACTGGACTTCATCAGATACAATTACTAAAATGATGTGCCCTTAAATATCTTGATTAAACAGTCAGCTTAACAATTTCCTATTAGTCAATTGGTGAACTAATGAACTACAAACTAATTCCCAACCACATGATTTAAAACATTACTAATTACTACAACTAGCCAGGACTATAATAATGTTAATAATAAACAATACTTGTGTAGATTTACTACAGTCTTTTCTTCCTAGAAATATTTAATAGAAATATGTCATAAAAAACCCTTGCAAACATTCCTAACCTCATTTTAAAATCAGGCTAAAATAACCTAATACAAGTATCAAATTAATTAAAAGGACAGACATATTTTAAACAACCAACTTTAAGTTTAGACCAAAGTCCAGTTGTTTTTTTATGTTGTTGTTGTAATTAGTAACATTTTAAATCATGTGGTTGAGAATTGGTTTGTAGTTCATTAGTTTATCAAGTAATTGCATCTGACGAAGTCCAGTTGTTTTTTTATGTTGGATGAAAGCGCTAAGTTTTGTGTGGATTCTACTAGTCTCTCTTTGTTTTTACGGTTCATTATTATTTTGTCTTGGACACTATCTAGGTAATTTCTGTATGGTTTACCACAGATGTGCCTATTAATTATCTGTGGGGTGAGAGACAATCACAGCATAGACATCAACCCGGCAACCATGAGGAGATTTTGTATACCAAGCCCTGCTTTCCCTATGCATGCCCATTAGTAATGTTAAGGTAGGATATGGATTGGGAGAGGTGGAGGGCTGCTGCTCTGTTCTAGAAGTGAAGAAAGATAACAGATATCCATGCCCACCTTGTCAAGACAGCTTCATCTGTTCTAAGGAACATATGCACCTATCTTTCCTAGAGGAGGTAAACTGGCACAGCCCCTTCATGCCTCTGCATGATCTAGTCAGCTGATCAAGTGTCTGGACCATTACTCAGATCATGGTTGCTGGAATCATAGTCAGGGTTATATTGCTCTCTGTCATGGAGTCAACTACTTCTTTTTGGAATACTCTTTTCAGGTGTAAATTTTGGAAATGGGCTATTTATATGGTTGCCCATACACTGATGATTGTAGGCTGAGAAATATAATTTCTTCATTAAACAATGGTAAATTTCTCCACGATTGTCATCAAAAATTGCATACCTGGTACAATCGTAATGACCTAGCCTTTAAGTTCATTAAACATGACGTCATGAAGTTTTTCAGAAAGAATCTAAATTCTGGGGGGTGATCATTATACTGCCTAGGGCCCAATTTGACCATGATCTGGCTCGGAAGTAAATGCTTTGTTTCTTCCTCTTGCATGTGTCCGTGTGTCCAGTGGTCCATGCATGAAAACATGGCACAGGATTGGAGAAATCTCAGAAGAAACTACAGACAAATCCAAAGAGAACTGCAGTAATTTTTAAAATTAACAGCCGCTTTCTAGTTGTAGAGGACTACAATGCAGTAGAGAGTTTTGCAGTGGAAAAGTATTTGTTTTTTGTTTAATTGAACCCATGTACTAGATTAATTGTAGCAAGTGAATCAGCCAGAGCATTGTGGAATACTGGACTGAAGGTAAACATTTTATTTTTTATAGTGGATATATAATATTTGTGAATATAACCATATTTGTTTGTTATTTTTGGAGAGGGGGGAAGGGAAGCTGGCTAGGCTAGTGTGTGTGTGTGTGTGTGTGTGTGTGTGTGTGTGTGTGTGTGTGTGTGTGTGTGTGTGTGTGTGCGTGTGTGTGTGTGTGTGTGTGTTTGCATTTGTTTAAATATTTTAAAGTCTGGCTTGTGTGGATCTCATAAAAAAGAAAGAGTCATATTTATGCATACTACTGATATATGCAACTCCAAATGAATTGCAGGAGTCAGTTCTGGGCATATTACAGGTGCTGTGAAGAGGACTTTTGGCTAACATCAAAGATTGCAACAATGCTAATTTCATGAACTTTAATCATACTTTGACTGGGAAATGGGGTCCAGTTAGAAACCCAAAAGACTTGGAAAAATTTAACTGGTAGATAAACAGTTAAAGTTTGATTAGCCCCATTATACCAAAATCATACACTGAGGCCAGTACCCTTAAAAAATTATACTGACTCATTTACTCTCCTGTGAGGTGAGAGATGGCCATGCAGTCTCAGACTTAATGAGAACCTTAGGATCCATTTGTCCCATTAGTCAGGTGAGAATTAATTGGTCTATTCATTTCCCAAAGAGTCATCAAGGCCAGACCACAAAATGTGGGGTATTGAAGCTGACTAAGAAACCCTTGCCTGTGGTAGTTTGTCATATCGTGTAACACTGCTGTTGTCACTGAGGCTCCAATGTGTGCTCTTGCATGCTTTAGACTATCTGCCTGACTTCCAGAGTAAGCCATCTACCACCTAGAGGATGTTCCTTGTGAGCTCTCAGTCCTCCGGTTTTGTCATTGTCATAACAGGTATAGCTGCCACCCCAGCATAGATGAGCCAGAAATGGTCATTCACTCCCACCCTCCCCTGCATCAGCCCTTCATGTAGCTCATCTGCTACTCCAACCCAAGTCATCTAGGCTCTAGTCATGGCTTTATCCCACAATGACTACCAGTAGCCATTTAATTTTAACTTGTCATTATATTGTAAGGATAACTATATTCAATTTAGCTGTTAAATTACTCAAGTTCGGATTGACTTCTGCTCCTAAATATATGTGCATGTGTATGCATGTGTGTGTGTGTTTGTGTCTCTGAATATGCTCACACACACACACACACACACACACACATGTATATATCTATATATATATATATATATATATATATATATATATATATATATATATATATATATATTGATGTTAATTTTTAATGTGCTACATGTTAAAGGGCAACAAAAACATGGCAAAAGTGGTGTTGAAGAAAGGCATTTTCAGTGGTGAAAGTAAATATCTCTGGGCAGCATGGGAATTATTTGTCTGTGTAGAATATATACAAAATTTGAAGCATGGAGATAACAAAACAGCATAAAATGTAGCATTCAAATAAGAAATGTTCCTTAGACACGGTATCAGGTATGATTAATCCTATATGACAAGTGACATGTTTCTCTTGAGAACCGTCTTCGTTTCATTTCAGTGAAACAAAAACAGTCTGTGTCTATATAAAGTACTAAGCCACAAGTCTTGCAATCCATGACTAATTGTTCACATCAAGTTCTTGATGTGAATAGTGACTTCTGAGGGAAAATGATTTCCTTCAACCCATCACACACTATCAAATGAGATTTAAGAAAAAAGTGGTCTACTAAAATATGTCATCCAGGATACAGAGCTGATCAGTTGAAACAGAAATACATGCTATTGAATTAATCCGAAAATAGCCCCAATGAACACACTTCCTTATCATCTACTATAATAAAAAAATAGTTTCGTAGGTAATATAAAAGTCATTTATTCATGTAATGAATAGTTCTGGAAGACTTTCCCTGTAAAAAGTAATGTTTGTGAAACAAGCCAATCTCTCTCTCTCTCTCTCTCTCTCTATATATATATATATATATATATGTAGAGAGAGAGAGACAGAGATTGATATACATACATGTAGATACACATCAGCATTATCGTGCAATCTTTGTGTTACATGTTCAGTTGTACAAAATAAATATGTCACATATAGCAATAGTCAAGTATCACTAGCAATGAAATCAATTAAGTGTATTAATTATATATTTATGGCACTATATCAGTCACTTTGATATATGTCTATGTATATCTACCTCTCTCTCTCTGTATATATATATATATATATATATATATATATATATATATATATATATATATCTACACACACACACACACACACACACACACACACACACACACACACACATATAACTACATTCTGTCAAATGTACATTTGGTTGACAAATGCAAGTGGCAAAAGAGGCTGTCAAATGCTCATACAGTCGATCTTTGGACATCTCAAAGGTGTGTTTTACTGAGATAGGTTAAGTGGGGTAGGGAAGGAGATGAGATTGTTTGTGTGTTTGGGTGATAGGGTCACAGTCGGGGTTAGGTAAGGAGATAGATGTTACATGTTTGTGTGTGAGTGTGTGTATTTTAGGGTTAGGGATAGGGTCAGGCAAGGAGATAGATGTCCTGTATTTGTCTGCAATATGTATATTTCAGGGTTAGGGCTGGAATTAGGTATGCTGATAAATGTTAAACTTTTGTGTGCTAGTGTGTGTATTTTAGGGTTAGGGTCATGGTTAGGGAAGGGGATAGGTGCAGTTTTGGTAGTGTGTGTTGGTGTCTGTTTGTGTGTCTGAGTATGTCTGTTCCAGCAGTAATATCACAGGAAGGGTTTTATTTAAGCTAAGGTGTGTATTAATGCTGGGGCGGGGGTAAGTTTGTGTTTGTGTGTCTGAGTATGTCTGATATAGTGATAGTATTGCAGGAAGGGTTTTATTTAAGGTAAGGTATAGATTAGTGTTGAGGTGGGGGCAGGGTTGTGCTTGTGTGTCTGACTATGTCTGGTATAACGGTAGTATTATAGGAAGGGTTTTATTTAAGGTAAGGTATAGATTAGTGTTGAGGCAGGGGCAGGGTTGTGCTTGTGTGTCTGAGTATGTCTGGTATAATAGTAGTATTTCAGGAAGGGTTTTATTTAAGGTAAGGTATAGATTAGTGTTGAGGCAGGGGCAGGGTTGTGCTTGTGTGTCTGACTATATCTGGTATAGCGGTAGTATTATAGGAAGGGTTTTATTTAAGGTAAGGTATAGATTAGTGTTGAGGCAGGGGCAGGGTTGTGCTTGTGTGTCTGAGTATGTCTGGTATAGTGGTAGTATTATAGGAAGGGTTTTATTTAAGGTAAGGTATAGATTAGTGTTGAGGCAGGGGCAGGGTTGTGCTTGTGTGTCTGAGTATGTCTGGTATAGCGGTAGTATTATAGGAAGGGTTTTATTTAAGGTAAGGTATAGATTAGTGTTGAGGCAGGGGCGGGGTTGTGCTTGGTGTCTGGAGCATGTCTGGTATAGCGGTAGTATTATAGGAAGGGTTTTATTTAAGGTAAGGTATAGATTAGTGTTGAGGCAGGGGCAGGGTTGTGCTTGTGTGTCTGACTATATCTGGTATTTTATTTAAGGTAAGGTATAGATTAGTGTTGAGGCAGGGGCAGGGTTGTGCTTGTGTGTCTGAGTATGTCTGGTATAGCGGTAGTATTATAGGAAGGGTTTTATTTAAGGTAAGGTATAGATTAGTGTTGAGGCAGGGGCAGGGTTGTGCTTGTGTGTCTGAGTATGTCTGGTATAGCGGTAGTATTATAGGAAGGGTTTTATTTAAGGTAAGGTATAGATTAGTGTTGAGGTGGGGGCAGGGTTGTGTGTGGGTGTCTGAGTATGTCTGATATAGTGATAGTATTGCAGGAAGGGTTTTATTTAAGTTAAGGTATAGGGTTAGTGTTGGGGTGGGGGCAGGATTTGAGTTACCAGGTGCTACTAAGGTAGTATCAGGTGAGATGCTGATGCATATATGGCTTACACTTGCTGAATTACTAGTTCATTCCTCTCCTACTCCTGTAATTAGAAAAATATACATCCAGTGCAAATGTCATCACATGGATCAAAAATTGCCTTTGTGATAACAGTTACCAAGTTTGTGTAGGTGGTGCACTTCCTGAAATAAGGCACTGACTAATGACATCCGCCATCTCTCTCTGTCTCTCTCTCTCTCACTCTTACGTCTTATTCCCTAATCCCTCTGCTAAAATGATCTGAAACAGGGACTTGTCACTGAAGTTATCCATGTGCTTAGATTATCTGCTTTTTCTTAACATCTCATTCTACTTTATATTCTCTCCAGTTCAAAGTATAAGCTGATTTCCTGTCAAAATGACACTGGGTCTCCCAAAATAAGATCTCAGTGAACAGTAACATTTCAGCAGGCATGCATTCTGGGATAGTACAAAAGCTTAACACTACTACAATCAACATTAAAACATATTTAATCAACAATTAACAACATCAACCAGCTTTCCCAACTAAAACATCTTTTTCTCCACCCACACTTTCTTTTAAATAACACAAGGAGGTAACAGTAGACAAGGCTAGAAACTGTTCTATAATGTCTTACAACTACTAATACCAGTATGAAGAAAAGCTGTTGTTAAAATATGCACTTCTGCTTAAACTCTAATATGTTCACAAATATAATTTGTCTTCATTCATGTACAAGCAGACATGTAGGTCATGAAACTGTTACAAAGATCACAGATTCATATTCATACTGGAACCTGGAACTCAGCATTGTATTCTTTAGAAACCATGCTGGATACTAATAGCAAGAAGATGCATAATTCTGCATGTTGTCATAATCAGAGTAGTCAGTCTGTGTCAATGGCCATGTTTACTCTCCAAACTTATAATCAAAAACACCTGCTTACTCCCTTAGATAAAAAACAGGCAATGCACTATCATTAAACTGGCACTCTTTTTGGCTAGTCTTTAGTGAAACAGAGTTTCCAGTGCAACACAAACCTGCTGGAATTGGCTACTACCTACAATTAAAAATAAAACCCTGCTTAACTGTCAAGTTAAGCTTAAGGAACAACTTTTAACCAAGTTCAAATGCAAATGCTTGCTAAAAAATGTCTGTCACATGAATATGTTAAATGAAATTCAAAAATTAAATTAACATGCTGAAATATCTATGGAAATTGCTGATGTTTAATTGTAAATAAGTATGCACTTGTAGCAGTAACCATTCTTGTCTTCTGATTGCCGATATTATACACACACTCACACCACCATGGAAAACTTCTCCAAATCTAAATTTGGGCTCCTAAAAACAGAGGTGGCTAACTTCACGACACCCATGCAAATAGAGAATAGTTGTATGACCACTGAATCATACACCAATGCACTGTACGAACACGTGCACAAATGCATGGATCTTGCCATACACAATAGAACCAAGATGCTCTCCTCCAAAAAAAAGGAAGCCAATCTGGTGGTCCCCAGCCATAAACAAACTCTACAACAGAAGGAGGAAACTGATGTAGAATAAGGTAAAGTCCCAAGACTGGAAAAATTCCCTTATCAGCCTCAACAAAAAGTTGAGATCCCTCATTAAACTCTCTAAAGCTAGCTATGAAAACAGAATTGCAGCAGATAGTAAAGACAACCACAAGGCCTTCTATAGTTATGTAAAGAATCTCCACGGCAATACCCAGATATGATCTGAGCTACTGCACAATGGTACCTCCTATACCGAGCCAACAGATTCAGTGCCAACTTTACCACTCCCCCCACCAAAGGACCAATCACAATAACAGTAGATTGCCAGGCACCCAGTATTAATGCTGCACAGGTTAAAACAGCACTGTCCAAGGCCAATAATACAGCTTCTATGGGACCTGGCAATATCCCTGGCTGTGTTATACATGAACTACAGAGTGAACTGGCACCTCTCCTATGTGCCCTCTTCAATCAAAGCCTCACCTCAGGCTTTATCCCTACCGAATGGTGCACTGCTACAGTCATCCCTTTCCACAAAGGAGGAGTAACTACAGACCCTGGGAACTATCGCCCCATTAGCCTGACGAGCCTGATATGCAAAGCTGTGGAACGCATCATCATCATCATGAACCTAATAAACAAGGATATAGGGAATCTCCAAACTCTGGATCCCATACAGTTTGGTTTTGTGAAGGGTAGATCATGTCTGCTAAATTTGGTTGACTTCTTTGAGTCAATCACCAGAACTGTGGATGAAGGCAAGGTGGTTCATACAGCCTACCTTGATCTGGCCAAGGCTTTCGATACCATTCCCCACTCAGGAAATATAGAAAAACTCACTAAGCTAGGCATCAACCCCTATATCACTAGGTGGGTTGCAAACTAGCTCACAGCTAGTACCCACAGTGTGAAAGTAGCTGACACCAAGTCAGACTGCCGACTAGTCATGAGTGGAGTCCCACAGGGTTTGGTCCTGGGTCCTCTCCTGTTTGGTATCTACTTTTCTGAAGTCCAGGCCAACACAAAGGGATTTTGGCTGACAAAGTTCACAGACAATTGCAAGTTGGGAGTTCAATGACTGGTGTCAGAACCATGGCTTAAGCTCAATGCCAAAAAATGTGTCGTCATCCCCTTTGGGAAAAACCCGGTTCCCATGAATTACCACGTTGATGGTAGTCCACTGAACACAGAAGGCGTTAATAACAGATCTGGGAACACATGTTGACCACAACCTCTCTTGATCACCACATTGCCACTGTGGTCAGAAAGTCCTTCTATGTGGCACATCTCATTACTAAGGGTTTTGGATCCAGGAAGAAAGAGGTCATTGTCTCCCTCTATTATTCCCTCATTAGGCCAATCATTGAGTACAATGCCTCATTTGGCATGTACCTCACTAGACATCTGCAACAACTGGAGAGGCTGCAAAAGTACCTCACAAAGAGGATCTTAGGCCTTAAACACTTATCCTATATGGACAGACTCAAAAACTCCAACTATTCTCTGTCTCATATTGCCTACTTAGATACTTAGAGGCAATCTATACTTGACTTACAGTGCCATGTCTGACCAAGCTCTGTTAGAAATACTACATTTAAAGAAATCCCAATCCCTCTGCACCACATGCTCCAGAGACCTCAACCTCATTACCACAATTAACAGAACATGATGGTGGAACAGGTTCATAACCCAGAGACTCCCCTTGCTATGGAATAGATTTCCATACATGTCAAGCAGAGCACCTTGCTGATCCTCTTCAAGAGAAATCTTGATGAGTGGATGGGAAACAGAAAATTCACCCTGGGGATAACTCCAGGGGCTCTACTTGATAGAGGCACTGGGAATTAAGGTCAGGTGGCACTATGCCAGGGTAATCCTATGGCTAGGCTTGTAAAGGCCCCAGGGTCATTAGCCTAGTACACACCTATGAACCTATGAACATACACACACACGCACACACACACACACACACACACAAACATATGTGTATATATATATATATATATATATATATATATATATATATATATATATATATATGGGTGTCAGACATCCTGTTGAAATGACAAAATGCTGCCACCAGGAGACCGACACCATTTGCATGAGACAGTCAAGTGGTCAACAGGTGTGCAAGACTGACATTCTCTGAGTATGGGAATGTTTCTTTCCCCCATGGATTGTGCAATATTGAAGTTAGCATTATATAGCATTATATAATTAGCAGGGGGTATGCAGGGTGCAGGGGGTGATAAGCAAGTAACTCAGAAGAGCTACAAAGCAGTTAAGTTATTCTAAACTGGACTGAGGCTCGGCTAGTCTTTCAGTGTGCTGTTTTTAACAACCAACAGACAGAAGACCTAAAGATATCAAAATGTAAAGTGACAGAGAATAGCACTGCTGGTTAATCAAATTCATAATAAGAAGAAAGACAACATAGCTGAAGTGTTTTAAAAAAGCCCATGGATCAGTTGTGTCGCACTATATTAGTCAGCATTTGCCAGACTATGTTACAGCATTCGTCTGCATGGCAGTGTTTTAGATCTGTTCCTGCCCTCAGAAAAATAAAAAGCATAGTTTACATGCCGATTCAAAACTCAGCAATCCAAAGATTAACTGCAGGCTATGAAATGAGCAACGGCACAAGATATAACTGCTCAATCTCAACAACACTTGACCTCTAATTATTTCAAGAACTTAATTAAAGGCTCAGTTTTACTTGACTGTTAAATGGAAAATGCTTCGTCAGTACTTATTTTACTTGACTGTTAAATGGAAAATGCTTCGTCAGTACTAATTAATATCAACATTTCTGACTCCAGCACACACACATCATGGCACAGAGAGATGTGGTACTGATAGCAGAGCCAGTGACACATGTTCATTTTTTGGGCTAAGATGCCGCAGAAACCAGGCAGTTGGTGATGGGTGCTTACATGTGATTCTGGATTTCCTGTTCAAATGAGAAGGTGGTAGATTTTAGTGCCATTAACTCAGGGTCTGAGCAGCATTTGGACCAAGAAACAGGGATTTTCTTTATAAAGTACTGCTTTATATTTTAGCTGGATTTGATATATGGTGTAGCCAGAAAAAGTCTGGTATTTGGGGCTGTCTTGATGCACTGAGTTCATTGGTCAAAGGGATGAAAGTATAATGGGAGGAAAATTGAATTGTCTCAGTGAGTGCCATAGAAGATAGTTCATGCAGAATATCTGATTTTCCTCCTGAGCTCATATACCTAGTGGTCAGTGCTCCCAGATCCACATATCCTAAGGCAGTTCTGGTCAAGATACAAGCTGGAATTGTGGGCTGAGTTGATGGAAGGACACAGCAAGCTGTATATGGTTAGAATGTCACTGAAGCCCAAAAATGCATACAGGAAAAAACAGTCCTGATTTCATGGAAACTAGAAATGTTGTATAAAGTATAGCTGAGGCAATTTTTTCATCTTTTTTTTTTATTGATTCAGAAAGCATTACTGATATGGAATCTGTGTGAACTTTAAAATCTGACTATTTTGAACATTTATATGGGCAATAAAATATCTTGAAAGATGAAGACTACCATTACTCCCTACAGTGTGATGCTGTCTCAGTGTGTTTAATTCTGAAATGTAGCTGTTGAATTTGCTATATTTTCAACATTTGGACATTTTTATTATGCAAGTATGATGATATAATCAAATTGACTAATGCTGATGTGCCACCTTGGCCCTATATAAAAATAAAATATAACAAAAAATAAACAAAATAATTTTTTGGAAAAGAAAGGAAATGCATAAATAACACATTTCTGCTGCTGCTGATAATGAATATGATAATGTAGTAATTTTACAATAAGCAGTTAATTTGATAACTGATTCAATGGAGTTTTATTTATTTATTTAACATTTGTTGACTGGGAGAGTCTGACTAGGACAGAGCATATTTTCAGCGGAGACCCGGGGAGAAACACTCAAGACACAAATCTTTGGAATGTGGGAGGAAACCGAAGTACCTGGAGGAAACCCACATGAATGCAGGGAGGACCTGTAGACTCTGCACAGAAGGCAACCCAACCAAGAATCGAAGCGGAGAACATCTTGCTGTGAGGTGACAATGTTAACACTGCTGCACCACAGCACCACCCAAGTTTGCTCATATGGTCATTAAAATGTCCTGAAAATTTACTGGTGTGTCTTTCTTTTTCTGTATTTATATATTTTTAAGCTACTATACAATTTCAGTATTTCAATTTGTATAAGTTATACAGTTTATCAGCAATGGGTATGATAAGCATTTCTGTTTTAAAATATGCATTACTAATGTCATCCTATGCAACATATAACACAAGGAGCAACATTCTGACATGCCATAAGTTCTGGGCATGCTTCTGAATCCATGGTTTTGCCTGATTGCCTGTAAGGGATAGGTATTTGGTAATACAACTAGAATATGGTCTCCCTCTGATTGCAGCAGCCTCTAAAAGAAATGTATCTACCATTCAAACCATCTCAAATCCGATATGCAGGTTCACCACTCTCCCCCAAGAAATGAACACTACTGCAAAACAATTAAAGAAGCTAACTGGAGGTGCATCCAGCTGCTTTAAACTTATCAAGAATGAGACTTTCCTCCCATTAGCCTGTGAACTTATCAGGAATTCATGAACATGCAACCTTATAAGTCTTAACATCTTCATAGGTTCATAGGCTTGTACTAGGCTATCGGCCCAAGGGCCTACATAAGCCTAGCCAACAAGGTTCCCTGGCTTACGCCACCCAAGAAAGTTATTTTCCTGTGACACTGTCAAGCAGAGACACAGAAGTGATCCCCGGGGTGTATTTCCTATTTCCCATCCACTCATCAAGATTTTTCTTGAAGAGTGCTAATGGAGAACTTTGCTTGACTTAGATGGGTAGCCTGTTCCAGAGTATGGGAAGTCTCTGGGACAGGAATCTATCCCTCCAGCATGTCCTGTTTATTGTGGTGACAAGGTTTAGGTCCCTAGAGCATGTAGCTTGGAGAAATTGGGATTTCTTTAGGTGTAGCATGTCCAACAGCTCTGGGTTTGACATAGCTTTATATGTTAGGCAGAGATCACCTTGGAGTAGGTGATATGCTAGGTGTAAAGCTGGAGTTTTTTGAGGCAGTCATGTAGGGCATTTGTTTGAAGCCAGTAATCCTCTTTGTGAGGTACTTCTGTGGCCTTTCCAGCTGCTGCAGATGTCTTGTGAGGTACATTTCAAAATAGTCATTGTACTCTATAATGGGTCTAATGAGTGTTGAGTAGAGGGGAACAATTACCTTTTTTTTCCTAGATGAGAACCCTTTTATGATGAGGTGTGCTGCGTAGAAGGACTTCCTGATTACTGAAGCAATGTGACTATCAAAGGA
Source organism: Protopterus annectens (assembly GCF_019279795.1). Classification (NCBI taxonomy): domain Eukaryota; kingdom Metazoa; phylum Chordata; order Ceratodontiformes; family Protopteridae; genus Protopterus; species Protopterus annectens. The sequence goes on from NC_056744.1 coordinate 928,579,119, forward strand.
GAGACTACTGTCCACCTGGGTCCTGAGGTGTCTTATCACATATTCGGTGTTAAGTTGATTGCTGCCTATGTGGTAGTTCATGGGTACAGAGTTTTTACCAAAGGGGATGACACTGCACTTTTTGACATTGAGCTTGAGGCCATGGTGCTGACACCAGGCATCTGTCTCAGCGAGGCCCTTCTGTAGGATGTCCACATCATTTCGGGACTTGACTGTGGCTCCTAGTTTGCAGTCATCTGCGAACTTCATTAGCCAGAAGCCTTCTGTGTTAGCCTGTACTTCAGAGAAGTAGATACCAAACAGGAGAGGTCCCAGGATGGAACCCTGTGGTACTCCACTTGTCACTGCTTTGAGGTCAGATTTGGAGTCTGCAACTTTTACAGTGTGGGTTCTGTCAGTGAGCCAGTTGGCAACCCATTTTGTGATGTAAGGACTAGTTTAGTGAATCTAGCTATAATTCCAGAATGGGGGATGGTGTTGAAAGCCTTGGCAAAGTCAAGATAGGCTGTGTGAACCACCTTACCCTTATTTACGACTTTGGTGACTGCCTCAAAGAAGTTGGTCAGGTTCAGGAGGCATGATCTGCCTTTCACAAACCCGAACTGGGTGGGATTCAGAGTTTGGAGGTTAACAATGTCTTTGTTTATGAGTTCCATGATGATATGTTCCATGGCCTTACAGGCCAGGCTCGTTAGGCTAATAGGTCAATAGTTCCTGGGATCAGTGGTGCCTCCCCCTTTGTGGAGTGGGATAACTGTTGCTGTGCATCATTCAGTGGGCACAAAGCCTGATGCGAGGCTATTATTGAACATGGTGCTTAAGTGGGGAGCCAGTTTGTTCTGAAGTTCATGTAAAACGCAGCATGGGATGTTGTCCGGTCCCATGGATGCTGTGTTTATGGCTTTAGAGAGTGCAGCTTTTACCTGCATAATTGTGATTAAAGGGACTCTGCATTCTTCCTGTATAGATATGGGCCCTTTAGGGGGTAGGGGGGTAAAGTTAGCACTGAACCTATCAGCCAGGATGTTGGCAATATCAGTTGGTTCTGTAATTTTCGTGCCGTTGTGCTGTAACTCAGAGCAGATTTGGGTGTTGCCATCGAGATTCTTGACATAGCTATAGAATGCTTTGTAGTTGTCCTTAGAATGAGTGGCAATTTTGTTTTCATAGTTAGCTTTGGAGGATCTTATAAGGGATTTCAGCTTCTTAATGAGGCTGACCAGGGAACTCCTCCACTCATGGGATTTTACTCTCTTTTGCAACAGTTTCTTCCTCCTGTTGTACAGTTTGTTTATGGCAGGGGACCACCAGATTGGCTTCCTTTTTTTGGAGGATAGCATCTTGGTTCTGTTTGGGATAGCACGATCCATGCACTCATGTAAGTGCTTATAGAGTGCATTTGTGTAGGATTCAGCAGTTGTAACTGTATTGTCCATCTGCATGGGTGTCTTAAGAAGCATGAAGTTGGCTTTGGAGAAATTTTTTACCGTGGTTTCCTTAATGGGGGGAGGGGGCGGGATGTGGATATCAAGGGTGATTAGCTTATAGTCGGATCGGACCAATGAGGAGGTGACTTCAGGTGTGGAACACTGGTCACTCATGTTGGTAATGACTAGGTCTAGGATATTGTTGCCCCTGGTGTGGGTGTGGATAAGTTGAGCCAGGGCATTGGAGTTTATGAGTTCCAGAAAGCGTTGAGCTAAAGAGTTGGTACACAAGTAGTTTTCCCAGTTAATGTAGGGTAGTTGAAGTCGTCCATTATTAGGGTGTTTGGTTGAACCCTAATATTTTCCAGTACATCAAGAAAAGAGGAGTGGGAATCCTGGGGCATGGTGGGGGATCTGTAGCAAGCTACAATTTGGATTGCAGTTTTGTCCAGAGTTAGTTGCACTTTGATAACCTCGGATACATTATGCTGAGCAACTAGCCTGGAGGTGTGGATATCCTTAATGAATATGGACACACCTCTGCCTTTGGTGTTTCGGTCCAGGTTACATGGCCGAAAAGTGTGGTATGAGTTATAGCCTGGTAGTGCAGGGGTGCTCTCTGGAGCCTTGAACCAGGTCTCAGTCACTGCACAGATATCGTTGTTCTCCATTTTAAAGAGTGCCTCGAGTGAGTGCATTTTGAGATTTAGACTTCTAGCATTGAATAGCATTACTCTCAGTTTTTGCTTGGCTGTTCCTGTTATGGTGGTGAATTTGTTATTTGAACCTTGCCTATAAAAGGCACTATAAGGGCAGCAAGAGCCTTAGCCAGTATCCGGAATCCCAGGGGCGACAGGTGCAGGCCATCTGTGGCAAAGCATCTTGGTCTGTCGACCATGTCATCACAAGCAGACTGATACTGGATCCCCTTAGAATGACACCAGAAGCCTAGCCAATTGTTGAAGTCAATCATTTTGTCCTTGTACTACGTATCATTCTGGGTGATGGCAGAATGCTACTCAGGGCTAGGGTCATACCCGCCTGGGCTACAAGATCGGAGAGCTCTTCCATGTCTCTTTTCATGTAGTCCAGGGAGGTACGTCTCAGGTCATTTACACCAACATAGACAATGACAGAGTCATATTTGTACTTGTGGAGTGACCTGAGTGCATGGGTTATGTGGCAGATCCTGGCACCTGACAGGCAGCTGACAGTAACTTTCTCCTTTTTTAGCCTGGTGAGTGGGACATCAGTGTGCCTGACTATAGAGTCACCTATGACTAGTGTGTTGCGTACGTTGTTTTTGTCTTATTGGCTGTGGTTGAGTGGCACACTGAGTCTGTGGGCTATGTGTCATTTGTGTTGTGTTGGGGGATGGAGGTTGCTTGCGTTTCTGCTTTGGAGGTCTCTGTTGCTTAGACAGATTATTATTGAGAGCCTCTGCGAATGTTTTTGTGTTACTATGTGTGGATTGTGGTGGTGTAGATTTAGTGAGACTATGTGATGAGTGTGGTGTGGTGCAAATGTTTACCTTCTCCTCATGACTGTCAAGTTCAGTCTTGTTTGGACAGAGCTTTACCTCCAGTTTGGCTAGATAAGTGCATCTCTCACAGGTTGTAGTGTTGGGTGGTAGGAGGAGAGGGTTGTCTGTGTACATGAGGCAATTTCTACATTGCCTCAAGATGCCCAGATTCATCAGATGGACAGGAGAGAACACTGGGAGATGGCCCTTGGACATGCCTGAATAAAAAAATATTTTCCTCCAGATAAGTGAGGAAAGTGAGTACAAGAGCTGTTTTTTTCTAAGCAAGTGAGAAAAGTAAGTACAAAAACTGTTTTCCTCTAGGTAATGAGGAAGGTTGAGTGCTATACTAATTAGTAGCTTATTTAGTGCTTACAAGTTCTGAACAAGTGCTGAGCATGAATAAGCTAATTTAAGTGCTAAAACTAAGAATCTGTAGCTGCACTAGATGAGTTACAGGACAGAAACAAGTGCAAATGCAGGCTTTCAAATCAGAAAGTTGAGAGAGATGGAAGAGATTGCCCAAAGGCCAATAACTACAATTTCTGGGCCAGAACCACTCCTTATGTGGTAGACAGGTTACCTAGTGCTTACCACTCCACTGATAAGCTAGAAGGCTTCCCTCCAACACAGAAAGGCTTGGGGGGCTCAGAAGCTTACATACAGTCCTGGATACAGCAAATCTGTATCTGGAACACTAGTTACAGGAAAGGTAGGAAACAGGCTTACAGTTTTTTTTTTTTTTTTTTTTTTTTTTACAGAAAAGTACCAAAAACAGTAGTAAAAACAATTCATATGCAGTGCAAGCTAGCACACTTGAGTATGTAGAAATATTAGACCAAACACAGTTTAAAAAATACAATTAAATTAAAAAGGACTAGACACAAGTGCAGAAAGAGTTTATTAGGTAGAATGTGGTAAAGAGATGGAATTGGGGGAGTGTCCCAGATCAAATCTACAGTGGGGCGGGTAACTGCAAAAGCCACCAAATTTAAACTACAAACCAAAAATAGGAAGGATGGGTGGGACAGTTTCAACAGAGATCTAAGCAACAACTAACAGTACAAACTCTAAAACCAAAAAATATATACTCAGCTCTGTATATTTGCAGATCAGTCTCTCAGAACAGGGAGATAACAGTTTCAACAGAGATCTAAGCAACAATTAAACTCTAAAACCAAAAAAATATGCTCAGCTCTGTATATTTGCAGATAGATTGGAAGGCAGTCTCTCAGAACACAGGTGCCAGCAATTAAAAATCTCAGATCCTCTCCTCCAAAATCTCCAAACTAGGCTTCAGTACAGAAGCCATGCCTTATAGTCCTTGGTCCCAAACCATGGGAATCTCTCTTGCCCCAGTTTCTGACCCAAAATGAAAGAAGCATACAAAACTCAAAGAAAATGCAACCGCTCTATTTCTTTCTTTCTCTTGCTCTGTGTGTCTCTCTCTATCAGGTTATATCATTTAAATGATTCCTCTCCTACTTCTGTCTACATAGCTTGCTCTGACATTTCATTGTTATTCTTTAGTGTTCCATTTCTGATATCCATTCAGTCTAAATTGCATACATACATAGCGTTTTGTCAGTCACTCTGTATATAATGTCATGTATCTGCTGTCTTTCGAACAATCCTAACCATACTTGTATCCGCACTTCTGATTTCTCCCTACGATAATTTCTTCCTAGTCTCACTTAACTATATCTTTCTTACCATTAGTGTCTTCCTAAAGTAATTTTTCTGTCCTCTTAGATTTAATTTTTCACAAAAACTCTTTTTACAGTAAAGTCCCATACTGAGACTACTGCATTCCCATGAAGTAAACTCACTGCTGCATGTAAACTGCTTGCGATGTATATGTTAGATGTGGATTATTCTACTGTATATAATGTCTGACTTGTTTTGGCTCAATCTCTTTTATGCATAACCTCATACTGCATGTACTTCTCCTTTTTGTTTAAAATTTCATGGGTGTTTTAATGATTGTACAATATATGGAGCTTTTCTTCCCAGGCTTCCTCCAGAAAGGAGTCCATGCTAAATCCAGTAAGACTATACCAGTAAATACAGGCAAAATAATATAAAAATAAAATTTATACTATGGGCCAACACTGATATTCACTTGTATATATAATATAGGGATAATTGGCTAGGCTTAAAATGGTTTGCAAGGGCAGTTAGCTTAGTACTAATCTATGAACCTATATATATATATATATATATATATATATATATATATATATATATGTGTGTGTGTGTGTGTGTATGTGTGTGTGTGTGTGTGTGTGTGTGTGTGTGTGTGTGTGTGTGTGTGTGTGTGTGTGTGTGTGCATTTGTATTTTGTCATTCACTCTGTATCGATTTTGTTTACCCCCCAGACTGAGACTAAAAAGATCCAATGGGATTACTGCTTTACCCCTGTTAGCACATTCGAAATAGTATAAAAAATAAACAAAATAATTGCTTGGAAAGCAAAGGGAGTGCATAAATAACATATTTCATCTGATTTCTTAGAGATTAAAAAGACTTTTTGTGGAAGCTTAGAGCTATGGACAAAAGCTACAAGTGGAAGCATTGATTATTGTCATCACCTAAGGGCTAGATAAACAACAGTTTACATCTTTAAGAACCATCAAGATCTGCATACTTGCAGATGTGATAAGTAGTTCCCATGATTAAGACAGGCCAGACCACTTGCTGACATGAATATTTCATTACTGATTTTGTAAAGACACAGATAAGTGCAACCGCTCTGTTCATGCACCCACTTCTGATTTCCTAACAGAACCTGGCTGGTTTTATAAGTAGTGTACTGTACTGATGAAAGCTTTAGTATTCCATTTCTGATACCCATTCAATATAAATTGCATGCATGCTTAGAATATGCACAGATTTTCACATGTTCATTTAACAAATAATTATAGAGACCTGGCAGCTAGTCGCATCATTTTCAGTTTTTCAGAATGTTTCTGACAGAAATATGGATATGACAGACATCAAAAAATTACATTTTGTAGACAATAAGGCAAACCAGGTCACAGAACAAGAGACTAGCAATACAACACAATGCAGGGCACAGTATTGAAATAGACATTTGACTTCAGAATGCTAAACTTAAAGAATTAAGTATTTGTAAAAAGTAACTAGAAATTATGTCTGGTTATTGTCTTGAATGCTTAATTTACTAGTAGGGTTCCTAATATATCAAACATTCCATGTCCTAAGTGCTGAAATAAGTATATATGGTTACCAAATATAAAAAAGGCTGCACAGACAAAAAAAGAAACTGGAGATGTTCTACTAATCTAAAATGGCCCTAACGTTATAGGTAACAGCCTTGGGAAGTGTTCAGGAGGGATGATGGCTTAGTGGTTAAGTGCTGTGACTATAGCGTACAGGGTCCTGGGTTCAAGATTTGCATGGGCTATTCATTTATGCTGGAGGGATAGATTCCTGTTCCAGATACTTCCCATACTCTGCAACAAACTAACTATCTATATCAAACAAAGCTCCTCATTAGCACTTGTCAAGAAAAATCTTGATTGGATGGGAAATAGGAAATTCACCCCTGGGATCACCTCTGTGGCTCTGCTCGACAGGGGCACAGGAAAATTATTTTCTTGGGTGGTGAAAGCCAGGGTACCTTTTTGGCTAGACTTATACAGGCCCTAATGTAAATAGCCTAGTACCTACCTATGAACCTATGTAGTAGTTGTAGTCTCCAGTTAAAAATGGGGAACAAAGTCTAAACCACTGATGGTGAACATTTTAGGGTCGGCGTGTCAAAAATTCAGAAAATGCCTAACTTGACTCTGCTTGCATGTCACCCCCCAACAAAAAAAATAAAATAAAATAAAATAAATAAATAAAAATAAAACAACATGGATCTCAATACATCAGGGATAAATCTCAACAGAATCAGAGAAAATCTAGAAGTAAGAGACATGGACAGTTTTAAACTACTTGTACCATTAATTTGAGACACTGACAGAAAAAAATGAATGTGAATTAATATACGTTTTCTGAAGTAAAATTAGTATATAAATCTAATTATTGTCATTATTAACTTTAAAAAGTTGCCAGTTTTAGGAGGGATTAAGAGGAATAGTTGAGAGGAATGTAAAACAGCAAACTCCTAGAAATGCAGACTACTTCCCCTTTGCAGAAGTGTAGCCACAAAGAGAAAACAATGTCAGCAGTGCCCTTTGCAGACTCTACAGAGAAAGTATACCAAAATAGTCTTTGAAGTTAATAACTTACTTACCTCTGCAGCAGTGTTGTTGAACTAGCTTCCGGGACAAAATAATTCAATGCACTTCATGCAAGCAACATTGCTTGTGGCATTGCATGTTGGTGAACGCTGGCGTGTCACCCAAAATGTTGTGGCATGTCACCTTTGACACGCATGTCATAGGTTTGCCATCATTGGTCTAAACATTGGATTTATCTACCTGAAGTCAGATATAACAGAAAAACTACTGACTTATTCTATCATGGTTTGAGAATGATCCTACTGAAGTACTCTGGTGTGGCTACCTGAGTCTACTCTGAGATGGCCAACACAACAGCTAACTCACCAATGCTGAGGAGGTGTAAAGCTGGAAATATCTTCACTATTCATAGATTATCTCCTACATTTGTAGAAAAATAAAGATCATATTATTGTACCAATGAATAAAAACATATAGAAGAATATTATATAGGATCAAAGGTATCTAATAGGTTTTTCAACAAGATCCATCATCCCACAAGCTTTCTCAAAAAGAAAAAAAAAAGCTATTACATAAATTATGTCTATTTGAAAAATATATGTGACATTTATATTTGGTATATTGGATGTTTATGCAATATTTAATTCTATGCCCAATGACTATAGGATGCAAACATTAAGGAAATACCTATGTAAACAGACTGCATTCCCCAATACAGAAATATATACAGTATGGGACTCAATGCAGATTATTCTTGAATACAATGTGTTCATACTTTTTGAAGATATTTATTTGCAGAAACATGGGCTAGGTATCAGTACACCAGTCAGAAATAACTGTACAAATCTAAGTATGTCATATTGGGAAGATCAGTGTGTTTTGAACCAGAATGTATATAAAGATGTTCTGTTAATTTATAAATGGGTTATAGATGGCATATTTTAATATCGGGGGTAGTATACATTAACAGTTTTTAAAATATTTAAATTATTTACTGCAAACACCTTAAAAAATTGAAATGACATCTGGAAAAATATAAATTTTCTCAATATATTTGTATACCAGATAGAAAAAGAGAGAGATAGGGATAAAATAAGAAACGCTGCATTTAAGAAGCTAATTAAACATAACACACTTGTCCATAAAACTAGAATGCATCCAAATGATTTTTTTTGAAAAGTAGTTAAAGGACAAATGCATAGAATACCTGGGTTGAATGCAAAAGAAATGATGGCACTCTAGCAAATAGATAAATAAGAACTGATTTTAGAGAGAGAAGTTAAAAATGATGCAGCAAGAAACTATGGGAGAAATATATGTTAAAAGTAAAACTTTCTTCCAAAAAATTTGCACAGAAGGAAAACAATAGTATGAATGTTATTGGAATAGATCTTCCCTATAATGATATACTATGGAGGTAAGTGAAATAGAAAAAGCTGGCATATCTTACAATTATTTAATTAAATAAGAAATGTTGCAGACACTAAAGTAAATGTTTTCCCTTTGGAAGATCATATACTTTGAAGAAGAAATATTGCTATACTGAACAGAAGTGTAAGGTAAATGTGACTTATAGTTGGAGGAAGGTTTTATTTCCCTATTTTAAATGTCAACAATGTAAGTACATATACTGAAATTCATATTCTACTCACCCTTCAACAAAAACAATTTCTTTTAAAATGTATGCCGATTGTGATTTAACAAATGCTTTATATTGCATTGTATAAAGCAAATGATTCATTTAAATAGGGAAGTCAAATAGAAAAGCAAAAAGTAGCATGTTTGATCTTATCTCAGAAATGAGTAGAGATGTCACTACAAAGGCATAAGAGATGTTACTCACATTGCTTGAATTTGTCATGCTGTAAGTAAGTATTAGGGAGAAAGTATAAGAGTAAAGATGAAAGAAGAGAAATGTAAATAGATAAACATTTCAGAGCTGTTAAAATGGATTGAATGGGTTACGTAGTTTAAAATGGTTTTAATCTGGAAAGTTGATTGCATAATTTGATAATTTGATATAAAAATCATTTATGCAATTGTGGCAAAGTTATACTTGAGAAAGAAATATTGCAAAAGCAGTGTAAGGCTTGTATGTTCTTTTTCTGTAATTTGAGTGAAGAACATACTCAAGTTTCCTTGATCCATTTTTGATTTTGCACTTTGTGATAAACTGTCAGCAAAAATAAATAAATGAATAAATTATCAAAAACAGAAATTCTTGGAGGATTTAAAGTTACTTTGTATTTGATATATTCTTAACAAACAGTATGAGGTTACTTAAATTCTGAGTTCTTATATGAGAAAAAAAGATAATATATTTTATTGACTGCAAAATATGTAGAATTATTGCCAGTCCCAAGGCACAGATGATTACGGCCTGACTATGATCTAGGCAACTCAAATTTGATTAGGAACCTGACAATGGAAGTGGTGGTGCATGAGAGAGTAAAGACATGGCTATGCTTACTTATTTGTCTCATGGAAGGTGGTAGTGGGGAGGGGGTTATGTATGCCCAATATGTATACTCTATATTACAACACTCAATGGAGACTGAACAATAAAATGAGGATGCCTTTCTCTAGGTTGGGGCCTTTGAGGGTAGCATCACTCAAAAAAGTCAGTATCCTTCCACAGTGATCTATTGCACACCCCCTTTGGACAACTAAAAATCCAACTGCCTGTATGAAAGATAAACCACTTCTTTTGCACTTAACCTTCACTCACTGGTGGAATGAATGGACTATAGGGTTGTCACCTCTGGAGGAATGAATGGAAAAATATAGTGGCCAAGGAGGAACTCAGTGCTAAGAGCTATGCCAGAACAAAAAAAAAGAGAAACAAATATGTTAAGCCCTACGGCTTGGGACCCATTTCCTAACTAGCCTTATTGATTAGAGCAAAGAGATTTTTTTAAGCCACAAATAAGCTAAACTAAAATAGCATTAGTCACAGTAAAATAGAAATGGACATCATATAAATATAAATATTTATTCTGACATTCTAATAAAAACATGTTCAGTGTTGTTAGCTAAACAAAAATCTTATTTGGGGCTATCTTGGGTTTTGCTTCTATACAAATTGGGATCATACACCCTATCCTCAAATCATTCATCTAATAACATCTTAAAGATAATCAAACTACCTGGCAGTGTAACATTAAGTGGCAAGGGATTCTGCAGTATTTTAGCTCTAAAGTGGAATCTGTCTCTCTGTTATGGGCAGTCTTGAAAGCAAGTATCACTTGTAAATACAATTATTCCTGCTAGCAAACTGAGGAAGCATAAATTCTATATCCGTTGTAGAAAACACTTAATTTCCATGGCATTTATTAACAAGAAAAAAATTTCCTCTCACCAGCCTGCATCCTACTAAGTATAATGGCAGGTTTACAAGTTTATCTCTACAGCTGAAATGCTTCACTTTAAGTATTTGTCTCATAAATGATTTTTAATCCTTTCTAACATCTTTATTTGAGACGTATTATTTATACAAACTGCAGCACAATATTCAATATGTGGTTTTACTGTTGAATTATGAAGGGAAATCAGCACCTCCACATCTCTACTGACTATGCAATGCAGCAAAACCTTCATTTAATGCCATTTCATGATAAATAGCTGTAGATTAACATCATGCTGAAGATGGTCATTAACTCTACTCCCATGTCACTGGTGTTTGAGTTCCTCAGATCTAATCAGATTATCAAAGGTGCCCAAATAACTAAAGTTATTAAATTCAAAATGTTGGACCATGCATTTTGTGGCACTGAAAAATGTTTCTTTATCTTTAGTCTAATTAATTAAGTTATATAAAAATATTTTGCAAGACTGCCTGATCACAGAATAGATGGCCTGATACTTCACAGAGTGCAAATCTTATACTCAGATGTTCAACAGGAACCTCTGATTTACAGCTGCTGTACAGTGTCTTTCTATCTGCATTCCTATGTTAGTTACTAGCATTTCAATTTAAATTGGAACTTCTACAGCCTTTTAAGATATCATAAGACTGATGTTAGACCAGATAATTTTTAAAAAATCTGTGTTTTCTAATTTCCGGAGCTTGTGTTCCGTTTTCTTTCCTGATGAAAGTCTTTATTCTTTGAGAACTAGTAAAACAAAAAAGGCGAACCAGGAACAACTGCAGACCATTATAAGAATAAAAAAGTGTATGTGCATTTCAAAGAGTTTAAAAGCATGAGGCGGTTATTCAAACAGCCTGTGGCCAATTCAGTTGCTGAGAACAACTTGAATACCACTAACAGCCACTCCAGTTTACAACAGAACTATAGAGTTAATAATGAGAATGGAGAAGGTGTTTTTTTAGAGGAGCTGACACTGAGAAGGTCAGAGCGTCTCTGGGACCGATATGGGGGTCAACAATATCAGCAGAATCGACCATATTACAAGACAACACACAGAACCAATTCTTGGTACCGCTAAATAGTAGTCACAGTAGTAATAATATAACATTTATGAGTGAGGCACTAGTTTATCAAACTAGTCATTTTATGAGTGATATTTATGACAGTGTCACTTCATGCCACAATTATATGGATAGTGGTGATAGACTACCATATTCTATGGTATTTACACAGGAGAAGGACACTGATAACACTGACTGGCACTGTTCTGTTATTACAGAAGGAGGGTTTAGTATATACAATTATACTGATACTTGTTTTAATGCTGCCTATGTTAAACTTTTTAAGAAGGGTTTTAGATTTGTCCCTTCATTTAAATTAGATGTTGGTAGAATTTTGATTAATTTAAAACTTTACACTAGAGCACTTAACCTTAAGCTGTTTTTTGTTAACAACAAATGTAACCAGAGAGACAATACTAGTTTTACTCTAAAAAGGAGTAGTACTTTTAAAACCCCACAGAACCCAATGATTTATTTGTTTGAGAGATTATGTGAAACACAAATCAGAAGAATATTAAAGAATGAAAAAATGACTTCTGATAATTTGACTTCCACTGAAAAATTTTGTCTTAAGGAATTAACTTCTACCGACAAATATAGGGTAATGAAACCCGATAAAGGGGGTGGGGTTGTTATTATGAGCAAAACAGACTATTTGAACAAAATGACAATAATGTTGAGTGACAATACGACGTATGAAAAAGTGTCAAAACATGAAATGGAAAGGGCATATGTTAAGGTGGATTGGTATCTATATGAATTTTTGATGGATGGAGTCATCACCAAAGATGAATATAATTTTTTATTAGTGGAACATCCAATGACGCCATCCATTTTTGGTATCCCCAAAATCCATAAGGACATACACAATCCACCCTTTAGGCCCATAGTCTCTGCCAGGGGTTCAAAGACTGAAGCCATTGCTGCTTATATAGATTTGCATTGTAAGGGAACTTTAAAACATCTGCCTCATATATTAAAAGATTCCTGGCATTGTCTAGAAAAAGCTAGATAACATTTTGTTGATACTGAAGACGATATGACAATGGTAACTATTGATGTTGTCAACCTATTCACAGTGATTCCTCATGACTTAGGTCTTGAAATGTTTGAGACAAGTTTGCTGAAATTTAGTGAGTCTAATAAGGCTAAATGCAAATTGTTACGTGAACTGATGGCTATTGTACTTGAAAACAATTTTATGTTTATTAATGGTGAATATTATAAACAAAGTACAGGTGTGGCCATGGGGGCTAGATGCGCCCCCATTTATGCCAATTTGGTGTTAGCCTTATGGGAAACACAAAGTGTTTTTACTTCTAGTTTCTGGCCTAACATTGCCCTTTACTTAAGGTACCTGGACGACATTCTTATTTTTTGGAAGGGCAACAGAGAAATGCTTATTGAGTTTGAAAATTTTCTAAAAATGACATCTAGTTTTTTGAATTTCACTTTTAAGATATTTGACAACAATTGTGAGTATTTAGATATTTTATTCTATAAAAACATGGGCAAGTTAGAATCAAGTATTTTTAGGAAAAAAACTCATTCCAATTCTTTTTTACATTTTGATAGTTGCCATCCCTATTACCAGAAAAAGAATTTAGTAAAGGGACAGATGGTCGGATTTTCTAGAATTATTAGTGAAGACATTATTTTTTACAATGAGATTAAATTATTATCAGATATGTTTCTGGATAGAGGTTATCCATTACAATTAATTGTTAAAGTTAGTGAAGAGATTTATATTAAAAGACATCAAATATACAAACCTATATTAAAGTACGGTTTTGACAACAGTATATCTAGGACTAATAACACTACTAGAAATGACACCTTTATTATACCATTTAATGATATATCACCCAGGATAGTTAATATAGTACATGAGACATGGATAAGTATTCTCCAGAATAACGGTGACCTTATTGATAATTTAGGGACTGGGCCCAAGGTCACTTATAGTAGGGGGATGAATCTTAAAGAACATTTTGAGGCAGTTAATAATAAGAATATGTTCAACACATCTTCGATGAGCAAATGTGGGGCATGCCATACTTGTAAATTTATTAATGATGGACCATATGTTGGTACAAAATTTTGGCAAAACAATTAGATGCCCAGGTCATTGTAATTGCAACACAAAAATGGTGGTGTACCTAGCTATATGTTCATCATGCCCAGCCTTTTATATTGGCAAACGATAAGGAAACTTCGAGAAAGGATAGTGGAACATGTTAGAGACATTAAAAACAGAAAAATACTAGTTCTCTTTATATGCATAGTCTAAGATGCCAGAATTTTAAGAGATTTTTATTCTTTGTTATTGACAGAATTGTATACTACAATAATAACAAAGGTGGTGATGACAACACCTTACTTGAGGCTAAAGAATGTTTATGGCAATTACGGCTAAATGCAAGTTCTAGCCCTGGTATTAACGAACATATTTCTATATCAAGTATACTAAAGTACAAGTCTCAATTTATTTGATCTTGTATGTATTAGGTTAACATCTGATAATTTAATGTTTTAAATATTTTGTATAACAATATGAATTTTAATGTTAGGAAATTTTTAATGAATGATTTTATGCTGGATTGTATAACAATTGTTTATATTTAATAATTATTTAGATTTATACTATTATCTAGATATTTATATATGTATTTTTACTTTTATTTATTGGTATTACATATACATAGTTTTTGACAAGAAAGTTTTATTACATTTACAAATTAACAAGTTTGCACAAGTCCTGGCTGTTTATGTTCATTTTTGCTGATTGTACCTTTAAGAATTTTTAGCTGCGTAGGTAATAATTTGTTTAATTGTTTAATTGTTCAATTACCTAATTTACATAAGGATTTAAAAAGAGGTTCAACACAAGGATTGTCAATACTCTGAAGATGCCCTGATGTGTGTGGGTGAAAGTGCTTAGTACAATTTTGGTTAAATAAATAAATAAATCGGTGGTCTGCAGTTGTTCCTGGTTCGCCTTTTTTGTTTTACTACTTTATTCTTTGAGGTTGGACTACTGCAGTCAACTTTGAGTCAACCTCTGCTGATACCACTGCTGATGTCTATAAAATCTGCACTCACTGAAATTCATTCATCACCTTTGTATCACTCAGCAATGCTTTACTCATGATGTACTGTATTCCAGAAATGGTCTTTCCTTAGCACAGATTATGTACGTATATATGCATGTAAGCATATATGTAATATCTTTCATGTAAACTGTTGTGTTCACTGAGCATGGAGCATTTTGTCAAGTCTGGTTTCCTTTTATGCCCTTTTATACTATTCAGGATGTGTATTTTCCTTAAAGACTTGGCTGCCAGGTAAGACAGACAGTATGATCATAGTTCTTTAAACACACATAAAATGGAATTTTATGCTTTCTCATTAATGCTGACCTTATTTCAGATCAATCTTTCACTGGTATATGACATCCTGATCTTTAGGTACAGTTTCAGCTAATGCCCTTTGCAACCTGGGGTGCTGCCTTTCCATGCCATAAATGTGACTTATTAATATGTTTACTGAAGCTACTGAGCTAATAAGCAATTCAGTCTCTCAGTTTTATGTAGTTACTATTATTTCTTGTATTGTTGCAGTATCATTTTCAGCCACAGTGTATATCCAAATGAGTCCTTCTATATTATAATATTCATTTTTTTCTGCACTTTCTCTTGAAGCATCACTTCTGTCATTGTATTTCTTCTGACTGGATCTTTGCGTAAGTATGTCATACACATTTGGTCTTTGCTGTAAATTTTCACTTCTGTCATTGCTTTTGAAAGCCCTTTACAGGATACAAATGATGTTTGGTAACAAATCAATTTGTCCAGGGACATTTTCAGAGGGAGGTTAGATAATATTATGGGAGTTAAAAGCACAGGAGGGGAGGAAAGGTTTAACTGAGTAAAGGGGGTGATTGGGAAGAAATGAGGTAAGGGTAGGGAGGGGCTTAAGAGGTTTTATGTAAGCGTAACTGGGTAAGGAATCACATCTTGGTGTAAACTTGCTACCTGCCCTCTCTCCCTTTTTTGGTGGAATGGTATTTTATCAGTTTGGGTCAGTTTGGGTAGGGCGGAGAAGACGGACAGGCTTGCCCTCTTCTGTTCCCCCTATGATGTTGGATGTTCATTTCAATGAGTTTGGAAGGAAAGTGAGCAGTTGGAGACTGCTTGATAAATAAAATCAGCAAGTGGCAGTAAGGACTATGATCATTTGGCTGGCTGTATAATTAAATGGTAAATGAAGTGAGTGGTGGGATGCTGCTTCGTAAGTAAGCAAGTGGAGGAATGGACGCTGCTTACTGGATCAGGATGACCAATGTTACACTGTCCTAGTTAACATTACACAGATGTTTTATGCTGTGATTAAAATCAGCTTTACTGTGTTCCAGTTGTAATAAATATTGGTTAACAAAGT
The DNA here is from genome assembly GCF_019279795.1 of Protopterus annectens. NCBI lineage: Eukaryota > Metazoa > Chordata > Ceratodontiformes > Protopteridae > Protopterus > Protopterus annectens. The sequence goes on from NC_056744.1 coordinate 928,595,148, forward strand.
TATGTTTATGGAATTCTAATAAAGGTTGTCAAACATTATTCGGTATGATATGTTTATTGAAGAGGACTGGGGCAAACCTTTATCTGTGTATTGGGCACTACAATTTCTGCATTCTGTTATGCAACATTATTGTCATATGGTATCAGATGTATGCATCCATGGCTTATTTCTTCTTTTCTTTTAATTATGTATGCATGTATTCATATATCTATCTATGTATCTGCTTTATAATATGAGTAGCAAAGTACATCTTTGAGTTTTCAATGTAGCCAAGAAGAGAAATGACTTAGTAAGAACAAGTAATATTATTTATGGGCAATGAAAAGTGTAAACATTTTTCAAAGCAGCATGTGACAGCAACAATAAGAAGAAAAACAGGCAAAAACATTGTTAATGAAGGTCGATAAATGTGTTAATAAAATGTCATGACTGTGGCATAATGTTACAAGATGAATAGATATGAGTAAGAGCAGATACAGAAAAAAATAGTTACATCTGCATCAGTAGCTATAAAGTGAATACAATTCTTGCAGTTATTTGTGATAGAAAAAAGTGCCCTGGTAAAATATAAAGAAATATTATCTGGCAATTCAGCAGTTAGATGACAGCTGATAGGATTAGAGTGACACAAAGGTGTAAAACCACTTACAACATACTGATATTAGGTCATTATGCATACCAACTGACTGGAAGCTAGATAATTAGGTGATAAAGATGGTTTCAGTTTTGTAAGAGATGCCGTTTAAGTGAGGACTTGAAGATTATCTTTTTCAGAGCACTTTTTACACAGTTTTCCAGCTGATATCTTTGTACCTATTTTTAGAGTTAGGGTTGTGCATTGTGTAACTGACTGTGGCTCTGAGATTATGCATGTGCGTGTGCGTGTGCATGTGTGTTTGTTTGTGTGTGTGTGTGTGTGTGTATGTTTGTTTGGGAGGTCTCATAAAGATAATCTGAGTTAAAGAAAAAACACTTACTAGAATATAATATTTCATAAGTAAAGCATATCTGATTGCTAGAATGGTGATGACTGAGTTCCAGCAAGTGCCGGTTTTGTAGACATAAGCAATGGTATGTTCTGTTGTCGAGACCTTAGGGAAAGCTAGAAATTCTGTTTTAAACCTGGTCGCTATATGCCATAGGCTCTGCTTTTCTTAATCTGGCCAAATATATTCGAGAGCAACTTGTCCAAGTGAGATTTGTCAAAAGCTTTGCATATAATTTACACCTCTTACTATCTAATTCTTCTCCTTTATTTCATGCAGCTTGGCCTAAATCCATGTTGTGGACTAGAAATAATATCTAAATATATCAAATGATCAAGAAACTGGCAGTGGATGCATTTTTTTTCAATTTTTGAAAGGGGTGAAATGATTTTAATATTAATTAGGGCAACTGAGAAATCACCCATGTTTAGAAGTACACTGATTATATTCTAGTGTCATGATGGGACATGACCCTCTTTGGTAGATCTATTGATGAGCATGATTACAGAAGATGTAACAGTGGATGACATCATCTTTACAAATGCATGCTGCAGATTTTTAAATGTTGTTGGACCAGGCTTTTATCTTGTAAATTGCTGGAATATCTAATTTGTAAAAACAATCCCCTGGATTCTGCAAGCCTTGCACGGCATGTAGGATTAGTGCAGGACCTCCAGCAGTCAATATGTCTGCCGTGCGATCCAGGAATAACCTGTAGGGGCATGCACGAGTCCTCCTGTACTAGTCCGGCATGGACTCAGCCCCTGTATGCAAATTACCCCATTAACAGGAGAAATCCATGCAAATGAGGTGAATTTGCGATCCAGGAAGCTGGAAACCAGCCTTGCAGGGCTAGTGCAGTCTGCAGTATTGGAGTACATTTCTGGAAATTACAAAACGGAGCCATGACAGCTCCAAATAAAGGGTGGATATCATGTATAAAGCATGCCGATGGCCAACTATAAGGCCATTGGCATGGAAAACACTTGAAAAAAAAAATCAACTTTTATTTTTTTTTAGCCGATCTCGGATGTTTAAGGGTAGGGCAGTGGCGAGCAAATGGGATTGTGGGGGAAATAAGGAAATAAACCTAAAATAAGCATTCTAACTAAAATCACTATTCTGCCATTATACTCAATGGCAGGCAGAAGACAACATGGCCAATGAATTGTGGTTGCTAAGGGGGGAGGCTCAGTGTGGGACATGTAACTATGCATTAACGAAGAAAGAAAAAAGATCCCTCTACCTTTCCCCTCTTCCCCCTACCCCCCCTGCAACAGACTTCCATAACATTTCTGCCTCTTTAATTCAATCCTGCCCTCTGCACCACTTCAAAGTAAAGCTTTTCCCTATCTCAACTAAATACTACAGACCAAAACCAATTCACTAGCAGACACAACTTTCAAAGACCAAACCAAAAGTACTTCTTCCCTTTCCCACTTACCTCTGCTTAGCCGGGGACATACACCCAAATCCAGGACCAAATACTATTACTAGTTCACACCACCCTATTACTAATATTAAATCCAACCTTAAATACCTCAATTTCCTCACCATCATTGCCCAATGTCTAAAAAATAAATTAACCCTCTTTCATGCCTGGCTAAATCACAACTCACCTGACATTGTAGCCATCTCATAAACCTGGCTAAAATCACATATCAATGACTCCGAACCCCCTCCCCCCGATTTCAATCTCTTAGATTCTACAGCTTAAACAGAAGAGGCGGTGGTGTAGCCTTAATCTACTCCAACCAGCTACCCATTACTCCATATACTTATTCCATTGCCTTCTTTCAACAATGCAGAACTAGTAATTGGCCTACTAAAAATAAGTAACCATAAAAGCATCTGCATTATATCCCTCTATATCCCCCCTGGTAACAACTCCACTACTCTAGAAGAAATCATCTCTTGGACCTCCTCTAATATTAAGCTAGAGACCTATATACTTGGAGATGTAAATATTGATTGGAACAACATCAACAACCCTAATCCCACCATATCAAACAACCTATTTAACTACACCCAATGTTAAATAAATTCGTTAAAGTCAGACTGTAAAACTCATCTGGCATTTAAAAATGGCAGTCAATAACAAACAGTAATGCAGGTTTCTCAGGTATCTACAAATACTCTAATGTACATTAGGAGGCAAAAAACCATACACAAACTTGTACAGAATTTTGTCTAGTTTTATTAGTGAAACACATGTCATTTATACTGTTTGCAATCAGCTTTTGCCCACCTCACTGACGTGGTCAGTGACAGGGTTTTTACATCATGATCATTCATAAGAAAAATGCTGATATTACAATTTTTAAAAGTTACTTTCCCATGAGAATATTACAGCCTTGCAAGCACCTGGTCAGTCACAATGTCCTTCCGAGGATGTAGCCAATTCAAGGCTCTTAGATTAGTTCGAATACAATGGGTGCATGTCTTCTTTAATGCTTCTCTTTGTCTCTTTCTTGTTCACCAGCTGGACATTATCTCTGATAGTGCGCACAAGGCCGTTCTTCTGGTGGAAGCAGGAAAAGATACACATGCACACAGATTCATTATTTTCTAACTTTGCAAAATAATCTTTCACTGACAGACATGAGCCAGGCCGAGCTGATCGCTGCCAAGGCCAAGTTTCTAGTCACACTGCAGCTTATGCTTCAAGCAATAATATGCGAGTTTATTTCTACTATTATTCTAGTGAAACAGAATTAAATGCATTACATATTATTCTATTTCTCAATCTATGTATTCCATATATGTTCAAGTTCATTTATATATCTAACCACACAACTTATATATGTCTGAATGTTTGGATACATATCTTTCTAGCAGCTTATATGTGAATACATATTTTTCTTAGTAGCTTATAAGTGAATACATATTTTCTTAGTAGCTTATATGTGAATACATATTTTCTTAGTAGCTTATATGTGAATACATATTTTTCTGACATTCTCCCTCCTGTTAATGCATTTCATTCTATTTGAAACATAAACAGTATTATTTCATTTCTTAGCCTCTTCCTTTCAAGGACTTTCAGCTAAGTAAGTCATTTGTTTTATATTTCAGATAGGCTTTCGCTTGGTATCAACAAATTCAATTCCATGTCCTGGTACATAGTTTCAGTTACTGATATGTCAACTAGGTCTTTAACTAATTTTTTCACACAGGGTATGCAGCAGACACATGCTCCAATTATGAGCAGTACTACACAAATTGCAATCAGAATATTCATAAGGACCGACCCCACCCCCAAATAGATTCTGGAAAAGTTCGTCAGTGGGTTTGGGCCTGGTTCTGCCATTGCTGACACCTGCTGTATTACCTCCAGGTGATCATTGATTTCATGTTGGTTGTCTGGAATGTACGCACAGCATTCTTCTTTGATAAGCGCGCACGTACCACCTCTCGCCGCTAGGGTGAAGTCGAGAGCCATTCAGTTCTGTAATACGACTGTTCTCATTGCATTCATTTCATCAGTCACAAGTTCAAGAGCGGAAAAAGTCGCATTGCTCATTACTTTGAGGAGTTTTGACAATTTCCTCAGTTCCCAAATCGATTTGACTGCTCCGTAGGCTGGGAATATCCCAGCCCAGGATATAACACTGTCACTCAAGTCCATATGAGTCAGTTTTTCTTTGTCCTTCACAGCCGAATGATCCTTCCAGCTTGCTTCAATCTTACCCACTGGATTAGCAGGTTTTCTGACTGTATTCTCGGCTTGCTGAGCTACATTTCTCACATTGCGTATTTTACCCAGGGCAATTCTGCAGTATGTCTTATGGCTGGAACCAGATAACCCAAAAAACAACTGCCGGACCAATTCTCAGGTAACCATTTATAGGCCTTTTTCCCACAAACAAAATAACAGTTTTCTACTTTAGTACTGATGTGGGTTAACCCTGAATGAAACATTTTTTTATCTATAACAGATAATTGTCTATATATTTCAGGAGTTTTTTGCACATCTCTCAATGTTGTTTTCATCAAGCTTAAATACGAACCATAGTTCGTGCTACAACTAGTACCTTGGTCTACAGGTTTTATATAACATTTGTAAGACACAGTTATGTTACAGTTACTCCAACCAACCTGGAGTGTATCATTTTAACAAAGCAAACAATTCCTTTCTGAGTAACGGTAAATATAATGCCACTTTGTCTTGTGATCTCACAGTACCCGTGTCAAATAATAGGTTTTCCCAAGTTTCATTTATCCCCAGGGGGACAGCAGACATTAAAAGTCCTCCATATGCTGTGGGTATTGCAGTACAAACCCAGCAATTCGAAACGTTCATAGTCTCTACATAGACTCGTTTCATAGCCAGGTATGTGTTGAAATTCGGGTGCCAGTCTATAGCTAGTTCATCATCACGTTTTATCAATTTCACTTCTGTAGTTATATGCAAGAAAAACCATAACAACAAAAAGGTCACTACAAACATGGTTAATAAATGTATGATCAGTAGGCCAGTGAACCAATGTCTTTGGGGTTGTTTTGCATTTTTATTCACTCTGCCTCTGGCCATCCTGTTTCTGTGGTATGTCAGTTAAAAAATGTTTGTCCAACTTAAACTCTTTAAGTGGTTTAAAGTGCGTCAAATGAACCCAAGATGATCTCTCAGCAATTTTTACTGCAGTAGGTGTTGCCAATAGTACCTGGTACGGACCTTCCCACTTTGGACTCACCCAGTTCTTTCTTTTGATGATTTTCAGCCAGATCCAGGACCCCGGGGTCAGCACAGCCTCCGGTTTTGTTTCTTCTTTGTCTGAAAAAGAGTTCAACTGCAAAACAGTCTTATTTGTTAACAATTTCTTCATATAACTAGCTAATGAGCTATCGGCCTCCAGCTCTGCAGGCATGAGGGCCTTCCATTGTGGCACACAATATGCTCTCCCAAATACTATCTCAAAAGGGGTCAAACCCCTTACATTTGGAACAGTTCTCATGCTCAGCAGTGCTAAAGGCAGACAGCAAATCCAAGTCTTTTGAGTCTCACTTATCAATTTTCTCAACTTGTTTTTCAAAATTCCATTGTACCTTTCCACCAGTCCTGCTGACTGGGGGTGATAAGCACAATGGTTTTTCAAGGAAATCCCAAAGATTCTCCCAAGCTGGTGTATTGTCTGATTCACAAAATGTGTTCCATTGTCACTATAAATTCTTTCTGGTATGCCAAATCTAGGAATGATTTCTTTTACTAAGGCTTTTGCCACTGTTGCTGCATCCGGATTCCTAGTCGGAAAAGCTTCTACCCATTTTGAAAACATATCTATGATCACTAAACAGTATTTTTTCCCTTCACATTTATTCAGTTCTATGAAATCCATACAAATAGTATGGAACGGGTAGGGTGGTGTCGGAAAGCTCCCTCGCTTCGGTTTAAATGCTCCCTGTGCATGATGTTTGCTACAAATATGACATGTTGCACAAAATTTTTGTGTATAATTCGTAAATCCGTATGTTTGGAATGTTTTGTTAACTAACTGTACCATCCCCCCTGTTGAGACATGGCTCTGCCCATGACTCAACAAAGCTGCATATCTAAATAAATTAGATGGCAATATTGTTTTTTTCTCTTTGGAGATGTACAGTCCCTCTTCAAGGATTGCTCCTCGTTTTATCCACTTTTGCTTTTCTGCTTTTGTAGCTAATGTCTGCATTGTTTTTAACATTTCTAAATCTAGAGTCTCAGAAGGTTGTAGTTCTTCATTTGAAAACACAGTTTCTAGGTCTGAGGCAGCTTGTTTTGCAGCTGCATCAGCCCGAGCATTCCCTTTTGAAATTTTATCTTGTTGTTTGGTATGGGCTGCACATTTACAAATAGCTATTCTAGTGGGTAACTGAATAGAATCTAACAGGTTCAAAATCAATTGTGCATGATTAATCGGTTTGCCAGTAGATGTTATCATTCCCCTGTTCTTCCACTGTTGTGCAAAGACATGCACTGTAGAGAAAGCATACTGACTGTCAGTATATATGTTAACACATTTATCTTTCGCTAGAGTGCAGGCACGTGTCAAAGCTATCAATTCTGCTGCTTGAGCAGACAGGTTATGCTGCAGGGGTTGTGCTTCTATGATTTCATTATCCGTCACTACTGCATAACCCACTAGGTTCTTTCCTGTAGGTCCTCGTCTACAGGACCCGTCCACATAAAATGTCACCTCTGCATCGGCTAAAGGCACATCAGTGAGATCTTGTCTGGGCGTGGTTATTTGTTCCATTTCCTGTAGGCAACTGTGTGGTGTGCCATCTACAGGAATCGGAAGTAATGTCGATGGATTTAATGTTGTGCATCGTTCAATTGTCATATGAGGTTGACTCAATAGTATGGTCATACAAGAAAGATGTCTGGCAGGGGACAAAAATGCTATTTTTTCTTGCAGTAAAATTATCGCAACTGCATGAGGTACTCTCAACGTGAGAGGATGAAACAATACCACTGAGGCCGAAGCTTGCACTGCCATAGCTGCTGCAACAACTGCTTGTACACAGGGTGGTAATGATCGTGCCACCGGATCTAACTGTGATGAATAGTAAGCTATGGGGCGTTGCTTGCCGCCATGTTGTTGCGTCAGTACTGACGTCATATATCCCCGCCTACAATCTACAGTCTGGAAAAATCTCTTATGATAATTCGGAAGTCCTAAAACTAACGATGAAACTACCAGTTGTTTTAGTCTGCAAAAAGCTGCTTCTGCTTCCGATGTCCAATGCAGTGTTTCTTGTGCTGCCATTGGTGTTTTAAATATTAAATCAGCCAATGGAGCCGTTTCTAAAGCATAATTCGTATCCAACTTCGACAAAAATTAGTTGTTCCCAAGAAGGACATCATTTCCTTTTTGGTAGTTGGTCTAGGTGCTTGTAAGATTGCTGTTTTCCTATCTTCATCTAATGTTCTACCTTCTTTGGATATCACATATCCCAGGTATTTAACCTGTTCTTTCCAAAGTTGCAATTTATGTTTATTCACTTTATGCCCTTGCTCAGCCAAAAATTTCAACAATGCTATTGTGTCTTCCCTACATTGCTGCTGGGTAGGAGCTGCAAGCAAGATGTCATCTACATAAAGTAATACTTGACTGCCCCCTGGTGGAGAAAACCCCGCCAGGTTGCTAGCCATCTCTTGTGCGAATATTGTTGGACTTTCACTATATCCCTGTGGTAGTCGGGTGTACGTATACCTTTTGCCCTGAAATGTGAATGCAAACCAATGCTGGCTGTCAGGGTGGATAGGTATTGAGAAAAACGCATTGCTAATATCTACCACGGTGAAATATTTTTGTTGCGGCTTCAAATCATTTAACAAGGTATGTGGGTCTGGCACCGTAGGTGCTCTTGGTATTACCGCATCATTTACAGCCTGTAAATCTTGTACCATCCGCCATTCTCCGTTTGCTTTTTTAACAGGAAATAGAGGAGTATTACATGGTGAATCCAAGGATTCTACCAGTATCCCTTTCTTAAGTAATGCCATTATGATAGGTTTGATTCCCTGTTCCGCATCCTTGCTCAAAGGATATTGTCTTTTTCTTGGTCTAAAGGCCGATTTTGGTGTAATAACTACTGGCCCTGCTGTTCGAATAAGTCCTACATCCGATTTCCATGTTGACCAAAGAACATTTGGTATTTTACTCAAAGCCTTTTCTTCTTCTTCTATCAAGAACGCCAATCAGCTGTCTTCACTCTGTTGTAAGTGTACAGCTGGGCGTGCTTGCGTTAACCAATTTAGTTTCTGTTTCTGTACTCCTAGGTCCGATAACTCCAAGTCAGTTAGTTTCTCCCATCTTGTCACTTTGTCACCCAAGTCTACCCACCTAACATTCCTGTTTTTGGTTAGGCTAACATGCGGTAGTTTATTGGATTTGTACAATTCCAAGAACTCCTGAGGTAATGAACAACTCACTACACTATTGCCCTCAGTGTCCCAGTATAAAGTCCGTAGTATTAGTCTATTTGCGGGATTCCTGAACAATTTTTGTTCATATTCTTTATCAGGCCCTGATGTGCTACAATAATATAGGGTACAATGTAACAAATGTTGTTGATCAACATCGAGGGAAGCACCTTGCTGGTGGCTACATTCATCAGTTCCTTGGTCACTGCCCCTGGACCGGTTGTAACCAGGTCCTGGCTGTACCAATAATAGGCCTCACCCTCCGATCGTACTACAAAAGCATCAGTTTGTCTCTGTGCCTCCATACCATTCATGGTAGGGACTACTGCTATGCCAGAGAGTTACATAAGATCTCTTCCTAACAAGTTCATGGGGCATTTCGCAGTAAGTACTATTTTACTTCTCTGGGTTATACCGAGACAGGGTCAGTTATTGCTATATCATGGGAAAGTGGTTCCCTGTACAGCTGTCCGTTTGCTGCTTTCACTAATATATAATCGGGTGACTCAGAATGTTCCGGTAACTTTGAACGGTGTATCAAAGTTCGTGATGCTCCTGAATCACACAAAATTTGACTTCTCTCCTTCCACCAGAAGTGTAACTTCCGGTTTAGTGTCTGCTAAATAGAGCTCCAAGCTCAGTAGTGCCAAGTCCAAAACTTCACTTTCCCCAACTTCTACATCCGGTTGCATATCATTTGTTTCTTCTAAGGTATTTACATTATTCCCCTGCTCATTAGTCTCTCCTAATGACTGCCGAGCAGTATAACTGCCATCTAGTCAATCCTCATCATCCTTATCCTTTTTTTCCACAGGTGCCTTGCTCCTGCAATCCCTTGCCAAATGTCCCTTCTTACCGCAATTGAAGCACTCACCTCTTTTTTTTCCTGTCCTCATAAAACTCTGAGTTTCTGTCAGAACGTTTGTTACCCTGAGCATTTCGCTTACCCTTTTTGGCTGTTTGTACTACAAAACTTCCGCACCGTCTTCAGCTGTGAAGACCTGCGTTTTCTTTTTCTTTTTACTGTTAAAATGTTTTTCGGCATGCCTAGCATACTCTAACAAGGCTTGGAGCCTACTCGTTCGGTGATCTATCATATGCTTCGTGACGAAGCTATTGATAGGGGCAATACAACCTTTTAAAAATGCATTCTTCAACTGCTGTTCATATGGGCTATCATTTTTTTGATTTTCAGGAATAGTCATACCACTATGATTATTGAAACATTCTAATAATCTACCATAGTATGCGTCTACTGTTTCATTATCTTGTTGTACGCATTGGTTAATACAAGTCCAATCTGCCCTAGGTTTCCATTTTTCAGTAATGCGGTCTGTAAGACCCTTCAATCTAGCATCTAGTTCTGCGTCACTATGTGGGAGTGGCCTGAGTTGCGCGTCACGGGCATTCCAGGCACCACAAATCATATGCCAGTCCGGACCCAAAATTTGTCTAACTACTTTTTCTACCTCTTCCCCATTTAGGTGATAACTCAATCTCATACCCTGTAAATCTTGTACAAATTTCTCAAAGTTAATTTTTGGATGGGGAATTCCTTCTGTAGCTTTCCGGATGTCTTCCGGTGTCCATGGTCTATACACTAAGAGAGTTGAGGCCTGGCCCTCCTGTCCTGCCTGTGGGTTTGGTACTTCAATTAATGGACAGATCTCCTCACTCTCATCTAATGAATTTCCGCTTGGTTGAACATCTATAAATGTTTGACGTGTTCGGGATCTAGTTCCGATAGGTTCTCTTACAAATGGTTGTCTTAATACCCCTGTTGTCTCCGGATAACGTAGGGGGGGTCCAACCCGCCTCCGCTTCATATTCTAAGTAAGGCATCGGAGGAGGTGGTAGGAGGGACCGATGCTACTACTGTATTATTATCCTCTTTGTCTAAAAATAATGCTTTTGCATTTTTATTTTTCTGTTCCCTTCGGTTCACTTCTTCAATCCACCTATGTGCTTGAGGAACGCCCAACTGTTGTTGTTTTTTGCCTGACCTTCTCGTCAGATTTTAACTGTTTCAAAAGTTTTACTAATGATATTTTATCTAATTTACCATCAAAGTCATACTTATTAACCCATTTTGAAAAATGTCTCACATTATCTGCTCTTTGCAATTGCATATACTTTTATGCGTCTTCTGTTAGGCGGTCACGTGACCCTTTAGTGCATTTATTTCCCATGTCTCTTTAAAAAAAAAGAACTGTTACGTAACCCTTTCTCTTGTACCACGTGGTATCTTATTCCCCGTATCCACAGTAGTGTCTAGAATGACTGTTTTACTTTGCTTTGTTTACTTCCTGATCTATGACTCAAGATACAATACTTCGACTACCTCTCTCCCTGCTATCACAAACCTTAGCAATAGCACAGTGTAACCTGGTCCCTGATCTAAAACAAAAACAAAGAGAGGAATTCTGCTTACCCGAGCCTCCCGCTTACTGTTATACTTCTTTTTAGGATCCAGTTTTCCGCTTTCGCCCACAGATCAGACAAGTGGACAGCCTCTTTAGATACGACAATACAGTCGGAGGTCTTTCCTTCTTCTGCAGGTTTCGGTGCCACCTATATGCTCTGACCTGCAGCTTACCAAGGGAATTCCGGCACGATTAGGACCAAAATGTTAAATAAATTCGTTAAAGTCAGACTGTAAAACTCATCTGGCATTTAAAAATGGCAGTCAATAACAAACAGTAATGCAGGTTTCTCAGGTATCTACAAATACTCTAATGTACATTAGGAGGCAAAAAACCATACACAAACTTGTACAGAATTTTGTCTAGTTTTATTAGTGAAACACATGTCATTTATACTGTTTGCAATCAGCTTTTGCCCACCTCACTGACGTGGTCAGTGACAGGGTTTTTACATCATGATCATTCATAAGAAAAATGCTGATATTACAATTTTTAAAAAGTTACTTTCCCATGAGAATATTACAGCCTTGCAAGCACCTGGTCAGTCACAATGTCCTTCCGAGGATGTAGCCAATTCAAGGCTCTTAGATTAGTTCGAATACAATGGGTGCATGTCTTCTTTAATGCTTCTCTTTGTCTCTTTCTTGTTCACCAGCTGGACATTATCTCTGATAGTGCACAAGGCCGTTCTTCTGGTGGAAGCAGGAAAAGATACACATGCACACAGATTCATTATTTTCTAACTTTGCAAAATAATCTTTCACTGACAGACATGAGCCAGGCCGAGCTGATCGCTGCCAAGGCCAAGTTTCTAGTCACACTGCAGCTTATGCTTCAAGCAATAATATGCGAGTTTATTTCTACTATTATTCTAGTGAAACAGAATTAAATGCATTACATATTATTCTATTTCTCAATCTATGTATTCCATATATGTTCAAGTTCATTTATATATCTAACCACACAACTTATATATGTCTGAATGTTTGGATACATATCTTTCTAGCAGCTTATATGTGAATACATATTTTTCTTAGTAGCTTATAAGTGAATACATATTTTCTTAGTAGCTTATATGTGAATACATATTTTCTTAGTAGCTTATATGTGAATACATATTTTTCTGACACCCAACTAACTAATTCCATTAACAGGCCTAACAAAACAAGCCCCCTGGCTCCACACTAGATTGGATCCTAGTATCCCATCCTAATAAAGTTATAAAATCCGGCATTATACCTGATCCATTAGGAGACCACTTCCCAGCCTTTACCCATCGAGCTACCCTCACTTCTCCACACCCCCACCAGTACATTCATACACATAACCTCTCAAACTTTAATCCTACTACTTTTTCTGACTCCCTTAAACAAACTAACTGGAGCCCCCTAAAAACCCTTCCATTAGACAAAGCTGTTGACTTTTTCAACTCAACTTTCTTAAATGGAGCCCCCTAAAAACCCTTCCATTAGACAAAGCTGTTGACTTTTTCAACTCAACTTTCTTAAATGTCCTCAACTCCCTAGCTCCAATAAGAACAAAAAGAGTAAAAACGAAGACCGCCCCTTGGCTAACCAAAGACACCAAAAAAATTATGCTACAAAGAGATAAAACCTGAAAAACATACCTCCAACATAAACAGCCTGAAATGTTACTTAAATACAAGCAACTACGCAACCTCATCAAAAAACAAGTCATTAGAGACAAAAAGTCTTACTACATCAAACTACAAGTAAATCATCCAAAAAGCCCCAAACAATTCTGGAACTCAATTAATTCCCTTCTTAACCCAGGTATTAAGATCAACCCCTGTCCTAACAGCAGCAAATCTGACCATGAAATTGCCTCTCTATTCAATTACTTTTTCACCAGCTCTATTGCTGAACTGACCAAGACCTTTACCAACAATAACCCTTCTCCTTAACCCACTCAATCTTCCTCACCCCCAACTCCCCCTCCTCCTACTTTCAAACTTAAACCCATCTCAACCTACCATATAAAGAAATTACTCTCAAAACAAAAGCCATGCTCCAATGCCCCTGACAACATCCCATCCTCCTTCCTAAAAATAGCCACTGAAGGTATTGCCCTCCCAATCAGTATTCTGACCAATAGATCCTTGCTGGAATCTTATGTACCCAAATTATGGCATGCTGCTTTTATTCTACCTCTTCATAAGGGTGGCAAAAACAATAGTGTCTCAAATTTCTGACCCATAGCTATCCTCTCCCCAATCTCTAAACTTCTTGAAAAATGCATCCACCTTCAGCTCATGGCTTTCCTAACCAAACACCAGCTAATTACTCCCACCCAACATGACTTCCGTCCAGGACACAGTACCAACACTGCCCTTCTCTCCTTCTTACACACTGTAAATCTCACCTGTGACTCTGGTAAAATAGTATCAACAGTTCTACTGGATTTATCCAAAGCATTCGATACCATCTCCCATACCCCCCTACTAAACCATCTTTCATATCTTAATCTCTCCCACAAGACCCTTTCCTGGTTCTCCAGCTATCTTTCAGACAGGTCTCAGGCTGTAAAATTGGGACAAGGCACCTCCACCTTCCTTCCAACCCCTACTGGGGTACCACAAGGATCCATACTTGGCCCAGTGTTATTCAACATCTTTATTAATGACTTTCACAAAGCCATACCCAGCACCAGAATTGTGCAATATGCAGATGATTCTACTTTAATTTGCTGCACTTCTAACCTAGTTGAGTTCCAATCAGTAACACAAACTGCTTTCTCAACCACCAAAAATTGGATGCTCCAAAATCACCTCTCACTAAATGCCAACAAATCCAAAATCCTTCTATTTCCCCCCTCCAAAACTTCCCCTATTGATAAAAACTCACTCCAAATTATCAGCCAAAACAATTCCACCATAGAGATTGTTCCCTCCGCCAAACTTTTTGTTGTTACCATTGCCGAACATCTGAAATTCAATACTCACATTTATCAAAACATTAAGAAAAGCCATATAAAACTTGGTTTACTTTACAGAAACAGCCACTTCCTCTCTCCTTCCACCAGACTATCTCTAGCCACTACCTACCTACTACCCTCTCTACTGTACGGTGCTCCTCTACTTACTAACTTATCCGCTACTCTCTCCTCCAAACTGGAAGTCTGTTACAGTAAAATCTCCAAATTTGCAACCAAAGCCAAATCCTCTTCCCATCATTGTTCTTCCCCTCATTCATTAAATTGACTTGAACTCCCCAACCATCTAGATTATCTCCAAATCACCACAGCCCACAGATTATTGTTCCAACCTATCAAGTGCCCTGCACTAACCAATATTCTACTACCGTATACACCCCACAGAACCCTTAGATCTACCCACCAAAATCTAATCTCCGTCCACAAACCCAAAAAAAAAAAAAAAAAAAAATATATGTTTTTGGTTCTGCCATATTAACTGCATCTACTGTTAAGAGTGAATTCTATACTGACAATTTACTTTGAATTGTTAGAATTTATCCTGTAAATCAGTCTGTTTTTGCTTGTATTTTTTGTATTGATTTTGTTTATATGCTTAACTCACAGAAATTTGTTAATTTAGCTGTATTTACCTAGAGCCGGCCTCTACTGAAAATGGACATGTATCCAGTTAGACTAGCCCGGTAAACAAATGTAAAATAATAAAATAAATAATAATAATAATAATTGTCCTGCTGGCCAGCTTCGGCTATCCTTCTCCTTAGCTAAAAAATGGAATTCCCTCCCTTCTTCTCTAAGGACCTGTGACAACTCTGAAAACTTTAAAACTCAACTACATTCCTATCATTATTCAAACAGGAAATGCAACTGTACTCTTCCCCCTAATACACCATAAGCTCTCCTCCACTTATACTCCTGGCTAACTTTCACATCAAACTAACCTTACACTCAAGTGTGGATATTATAAATTACAAATCTGTAATATGTAGCCATGATGCTGTGTGCCTGCCTTTCTTGCCTAAATGAAATTGTAACTGTTTTCTTCTTCTGAATTCTACCTGTTTTTAAAGTTTGTAAAGCAATTATTCTTTGTAATAGTTATTGTAACTAAACTATGTATTGCGGACCTTTTCTCCCCGGGCCTCCACTGAAAATGGGGCCCCTGAGCCCAGTGGACCTCCCCGGTCATCAAACTGGAATAAATAAATAAATAAATAATTAGCAGGCAATCCTATGCAAATGAGGGGAATGATCGTGAATCCCAGATTTTCCCTGCATGCTAGTCAGCTCCCAACAGTGTAAGAGCAGGAATAGCTTGGTGCAAGCCTAGAAGTTAGCTGACATCATAGGGGTGTGTGTCAGGCATACTGTAAGCAGATTGGAGCCCTGTGGCTTGGGTTTGCTCCAAGCTTAACACAGCTAAGCAAGGGGGTGTATCTGAGGTTGCCTAGCACTTTTTACATTGCCTAAGTGGGTATGAGTGCCGCGCACTGGGTTTTAAAGGAAAAAAAAAATAAACCAGGAAATAGCAGCTCTGTGCACAATTGAGCACTGTGTTTGTGTGGTTTGTCCCCAGGCTTAAACAGGAAAGCAATGGTAAGGGAAAACAGCAGTACAAAGGTAATCTAGGAGAACTAGCATAGCTGGCAGGTGAAATGTATCAGAATCAGCCAATTACTCAGGCAGCGGACCAGCCCAGCCCAGAACACTACTATAAACTATGCAAACACCTTTCCCTCTGGTTTTTCCCATACTCTACACCACCGGTGTATACAAGCGGGAAAGTTTTAACAAACAAAATAACAAAATAATAGGGGCTGCAATAGTTATCATACAACAACATGAGGAAGAGGCTGAGGGTGGTGAGGATGTGAACACTGTCGACCAACCCACAGTGAGGAGATGGAGAAGAGTGTACAGATCCAGGGTAACTTACCAGGGGCTACATGAGCTGGAGATAGTGGAGTACTACAGGGTGGACAGGGACCTCTTGCAGCAAATTGTTGAGCTGTGCTGGCCACGCTTGACAGACAGAATTAACAGAGGGGTACCCATCCCAGTTGATACCAAGGTATGTGTAGGCCTAAGAATACCAGCTATAGGTATCTTCCAAAGGCCAACTGGGGATATGATGGGGATCTAACAGGCATCAGCATCCAGGGTACTCCACCTGTTCCTGGATGCCATGTCAGGACATGCCGGTGAGAATGTATATTTCCCCAACACCCATGAGGCGTTGACCAGTAATATGCAACTGTACCACCAAATAGCAGAATACCCTGAGGTAGTGGCTGCTATAGACTGCATGCATATACACATCAAAGCACCACCCGGTGAGCTGGGTAAGGTCTACATCAACTGCAAGAGCTTCCTCTCCATCAAATGCCAGGTCATGTGCGATGCACAGGGCGTAATAATGAATGTGTGTGCTGGCTGCCCTGGAAGCTATCACGATTCCCATATCTGACATCTGATGCAGCTGTACCAGAGATTTGCCAGTGGGGACATCCCTTACGGTCACCTAGTGGGGGATGCTGGTTACTCACTGGAGCCGTGGCTGATAACACCCATCAGAAATGCACACACACCCAAACAAGAACTCCAGAATGAGGCACACGCACAGACCAGAATTATAATAGAGCATGTATTTGGGATGCTCAAGTCACAGTTCCAGTGCCTGGACACATCTGATGGAGCCTTGCAGTACTCACCAGCTACATGTACCCAAATTGTCATCGTATGTGCCATGCTACACAATATGATCCTGTGGAAACAGCTGCGGCAGGAACAGCACGGGGCAGGGCCACACAGCCCCCCACCATTGCCAATGCCTGCACAGGCAAAGAGTGACTAAGAGGAGGAACAACCTGAGCCTGCTCCAACTGGCAGAAGGAGGTGTGCCCAGTATGCCCTGGCCTTGGCAAAGAGGCAATGCATAGCACATACACTGACACAGGAAGGACCCAGGGAATGGCACGTCTCTCTGACTTGCAAATACAGTAAAAGGGATGCCAAACATGACACTACCTGTGCTCAACCATGTGTAGGGAGTGTACTATGTGCATCCAACACAGGCAGCCCTGCTGCACCACCCTCAATAATGGAACACCCACAAGGTAAGTCACTCAACCTACCAATTGCCGAATGGAGTAGAATGTGTTATTACCTGTATCTATGGTATGGATGTGAGCATGCAAGGGAATTGGGTGGCTGAATGGTATGCCAGCAGATAGTAGACACCTATAGTCACACCATGAGATCTGTAACAAATAATGGTGTCACCATAGTAGCCAGTACTACACAGGACGACAAAACCCACTGCAGGAAATGTGCTGGGCCACATGTGTGTCCATATAACAAACACATGCCAGTCAGGGAGGTTCACATATCCAACAACAGACTCAGCCAGCAGGACAGGTGTAGACAAGCACAAACAAAAGCTGTGCTATGTCCTCTGAATGATGCCTATGGGTAACCTCCCCCCCGGCCTACACAGACAGACTACAGCAGGTCAGGCAGTGGGATGTTAGTTCTGAAGGCTAGGAAGTCAGAATCTAATATGTAGGTCAATCAAAGCTAAGACCTGTAGTACACTGATATGTCTCTAGTCAGCATGATAGGTTAGAATACAGAATGAAATGGAGTACCTGATATAGCAGTACAGTCATAGCAAATGTGCACAAGTGTCGGGTGTGCCCCCCCAGTCCTGTGTAGGATTGTAGTAACAGTCAGGTGTGCCCCCCTGATCCTGTGTGGAAATGTAGTAACAGTCAGGTGTGCCCCCCCAATCCTGTGTAGAAATGTAGAAACCATCAGGTGTGTCCCCCAACCCTACTTAGAAATGTAGTAACAGTCAGTTGTGCCCCCCTAAACTTATTTAGAAATTTAGTAACATGCATGTGTAGGTAAAATACCAGTGGAGCACTGATGCACAAGTGGCCAAGGTAGCAGGATAGGTTGTAGCATCTGCACAATATGCAGGTATGTGTGTGTTAGGTTGGTGCGTGTTTCATATTGTGGGAGAGTGGTCAGTATGTATGCATGTTGAGGTAAGACCTGGTGGCCATTGCCCACTACTGCTGATGACAGGGACAAGTCCTCACAACTGCAGTGTCAAAGATAACACATGCTAGCAGTAAGCCATTGTAAATGTATGGTGGTAATATGTGTCACCATCTGAAAGACTGACATGGCATGGCTGTTGGGCTAGATATACAAGCAGTACACAGGGCAAAGTACCCCAGACATACAGTATATATTGTGTCACTGTGAAATGGAGACACCCTTGGAATTGTACATGCAGGCATGCATCACATTATCAGGTTCTATAGTAGGGGATGCTGGTGTTGTCTGCCCGAACACTTGCAGATCACAAAGAAGGTACGACTGATGTATTGGGAAACAGCTGATGAACCTGCACATGCCAACATACCTGGAATGCCCAATGCATATCGGTGTGTCAGATGCAAGTAGTGTCCATAGCACACATGCACCCAGCTCATGCAAACACCACCCACAGGTACCTCTCTGGTCGTATCCCTGCTGTGGGGAATGGGTACAATATGACCCCACATGTATATGGCAATGGCAAATGAATGCAGCATGCACTGCAGGTGTCCCATGCAGGTGTCTCGCTACCTGTAGGTATCACCCTGCCAGCATCCACACCACCTGAACAAGACTGATAGAAGGTATTGGTATGAACACCTAGTGCACCTACCCTGTCATACCAGGGGAATATACTATATGGCAGTCTGAGACTGTAGGACTGACAGAGTGCAACGGCCTGCTACATCTGGCCCGCATCAACACCTAATGGCCCACAGGCCTCTGCCAAGGGCCTGTGTCTCACCCATACTGCCAATGCATGTTATGTCATGGACACTCAAATAACATAACACACTCCACATAAGCCATATGCAAGGCCATGTGGACAAACCACAGTAACATGCCCACTATGTCCCACTGCATGAACTGTGGACCAACACCAACACACAGCTGTGATGGGGTGATATCCTTAGGGAAAGTATCAGAGAATGCATGCATAATGTATGGAAGAGGCTAGAATAACAGGGGGGTGGGGACATAGGTAGCATGGAATTTACAAGGTCCGACTCAAAGCTGTGTCCACACACTATTCCTGGCTGCAAATACATAAATGGGTGGTTACATACCTGCCCGTACACCACAATAGGGGTAATATCCTGACTCATGGTGGTCCCTGCCTCTGGGTAACCTGTGCTAATCTGTACAGCTGTGAGGTATTGCCACAGCAATATAAGGCCATACTGTCATGTTGATGGATGTACAAGTATGGGATCCTCTGCCAGCACTGTACCAAGGTGCTGAACCAGATACACAGACCCAGCAGCAAGTGTCTGTAGCTTCCCCTCCAGAATGGCATAACTTACCATGAATATGTAGGTGTTTGCCCACAATACCGCACACAGCTGCAGTCACCCTTGTCCCCCAAGACATCACTGTGAGCAGGAATGTCCATCTGACACTACATGAGGACAGAAAACATCACAGTGTATAACAGTACATATGTCTGAATATCTCTGTCAACAGCAGTACCATGTAGCTGAAGCAGCACAGACACAATCACCTACAGTACACATTATCCTCTGCTCACTTTGTCCCCATATTGCCAAATGATCAACAGATACCCTGCAGAAACAGTTTGCTACCTGTAGGTGTACAACACAAAGGTCTGCACTAGATACAAACTACCTGGAATCGATCCACACATTCAGTAATGAAGGGCATAGTGGGCATGGTCACACACTAAGAGAAATGAAGGCAATGTCAGACAACAACATACTAAAAGGTCATACTGGGCATTCTCACACATTTAAACAAATAAAGCCCATGTCTGCAAACAACAGTGGACCATACATATTTGGCAGTTGCAGATGTTAGTGCAGACACTCCTTAGTGTGCACCAGTCATGATGTGCAAACACAATGGATAGGAATACAGACATATATCCAAGGATAACACACTATAATAAGCCAAAAGTAGACATAGATAGATGTGTGGAAGACAGTGACTGTGACAAGGAGCCATCCATTATGATGCCTGTACCACCCAGCACACAGCCAAATGGCTACAATCACACGAGGTCTAAATGTCACTCACTGTAGACATTAGCCACTGATATCCATCAGCATTACAGACTATGTAGTGCAAGTGCTAGCTGTGCAACATGACTGTACAAGGAGTAGTCATCTAGCAGCTGTATACACATACCTGTGGGATATAACCCTGCATGTGCCTGCATGTGGTGTGTCAACCTCTAGATGAATGGATTATGGCGCATGCACACATACTGACCTCCCCATAGCCCTACTATGACAAGCCTACTGAGGTCATCCACTTTGAAATACACCTTTGGGAAAGTTGTAGCCCAGTAATCTCTGTGGCATGTCCTATAACTGCATACTGCTGTAGTGTGATAAACTAGTTAGGTAGGAGTTCTAATTCCAGACATGGCAACTGTGTGTGTGTGTGTGTGTGTGTGTGTGTGTGTGTGTGTGTGTGTGTGTGTGTGTGTGTGTGTGTGTGTGTGTGTGTGTGTGTGTGTGTGTTTCTGTCTGTGTAGAGAGCAATGCTTTTTAGGCTAGTCACATCCACTACAATTCAAATGCCCTACTTTGGCAAGGCTGCTGATGTCATTCACTGTGAAATACACCTTTTGGAAAGCTGTAGCCCAGTAATCTCCATGGCACACCCTATAACTGAGTACTGCTATAGTGTGATAAACTAGTTAGGTAGGTGTTCAAATCCCAGACATGGCAGGTGTGTGTGTGTGTGTGTGTGTGTGTGTGTGTGTGTGTGTGTGTGTGTGTGTGTTTGTCATTCATATCCTGTGTGGAGGTGGGCATGAGTGTGTAACAACTGGTCTCATTGCAAAGTGGGTTTTGTATATTTTTTATATGGCAGCCCTAGTGTATGTCACAATTATCCACCAGATAGGGATAACAGATGTGAAATAGCCGAGAGGCGAGGGTGCAAATCCATACCCCTACATGTGACATCAAGGCCTGGTGAACAAAGTTAGCAACCCTTGTATTACCCAGAGAACACTCTCAACCCATGTCTCATACACAGATACACTTGCCTAGGCTACAGCCACTATGTTGCTAGTACCCTGCATATTGCCCACTGATAGTAACCATGGTGTGATTGCAGTGGGCTACAGAGGGCATGGCACCCTATCCATCAGTCCACTAGGCACTTACTTGCAGACAGTGCACCTTCCCAGTGTTCCCCACTGGACACCTGCAACACCTATGGTGCCATCAAATGTGACCCACAAAGGACATACCATGCCTGAAACACATGCCCTGTATGGACAGATGCCACTGACACCAAGGAATACCTGTATCATGCTAGCAATGTAGGTGCAGGGTCAACCTGCTGTCTATTAACAGTTCCTGCCACATGAGGCCAGGAATAGCACATCTTATGATAGCAATCTGCATACACAACATGGGCCAGACACCCCAGGTAGAGTTCCACATGTCACTGTACATGCATGAGGGACATGTGCACATTGCAGACACCATCCATGACATGGACTAAGGGACACATACATCGCAAGCAATGCACAGCAATGGCCACAAACAATAGTTACCCAGTTGACTGGATGGTGAATACAATACCCACCTGTGCAGGCAAATCCAGACACTACACCCCTGAGCCACACTGCAGATCATTGTCATGTAGCCTGATGCCAAGGTATACCCATCACCCAGCCTTGTATAGCAGCCTGGCACAGTCGATCACTACACACCTGTGAAACAATACACCCATGCATGTCAGTACTGAGACCCTGTGTATGTGTGTGTGGTGTATGATGCCTATGGCCATATTCACACTAACTACAACCCCATTGGCATACTGAAGCATGCTGTCTGATGTCAGACACCTCCACATACCCTTTGCCCATATAACCTCTGTATAACCACTGTGGTGCATGTGATACCTGCACAGTACTGTGTTGTGGCAATCTCACAAGTGATGAGTTGTATTCCTGCTCCTGCCAAGTGTGTCAATGTGTGTGGGTCCCTGTGAGAGTGAGGCTGTGTTGACGCTGACACCTGTTCATGCAGACATACCATATACCTAACATATCACTGTTGCAGATGTCACTCACCATCACATATACATTTGGAGGGCTTCTCACCATGTGACCTATGTGGTGCATCTAATAACTGCATAGAAATGTGATAGCAATGCATTGTCAGTCAGGGGGTTGATACCCTGTACTGGTAGGTGTGTGACACAAACATACTTAAGTTTTACTCTCCCACCCCTCCCTGACTTATCTTTGCCTCTGTCTGCCTCTCTCACTCCCTCTCTGGTGGATGTGAAGACTTACACCTGATTTGCTTAGGCAGCAGCATGTGTATTGCAAGTGATGCTCATTATAAGCTGATGGCCTCTGCATGAATTGCAGCCCTCCTCTAGCTGATTGCATGTGGAACAGCTGTGGTAACATTCCCATAGCCTATTGCATGGAAACACACTCCAATATCTAGGAACATCATGTTGGTGTTGGGCCTTTTCATTCACTGTGAGCAGGAACTAGATCTGTTGTTTGGCAAATAGCATCACAGATGGATTGGGGATTTATCTCTAACAACACACTGTGGAAACAGGCCAACACATAGGAGGGGGATGAGCCTGGCTTGACTACAGACTATAAGTGTTGCTATATTGCATTTGTAGTAGTGTTGGTTTAACAGGGTGTGTGTGTATATGGCTGTCCTAAATGTTTTAATGCCTGTCATGTCAGTGCTATGTTTATGAGGAATCCCCATCTGTAGGATCATTTGCAGACTGGGCAGTGTGTGGCACCTTGTGTTTCTTGTGTCACCCATAGAGTACCTATCTGTGAACTGCAGAAGGTAGTGTGAGAATTACAGTCAGTAGATGGTGACAGCCATGAGAGTTACCAACTTCATATCCCTCTTTGGACATATGTTGCAACAAACCCTGTTACAAAAGTAAATGTATGAGGTTATCATAGCAATGTGTCAATATTGGTGCTGTGTGTGTGCCTCCAGCCTCAACTCTGTCAATCTTTGTACATATGTCATGGAGTAAGAGGTGCATATGTTCAGTACACCATATTTATTGACATCATATCTGATAACAAGCCAGTGAGATATCAGACTGCTACACATGTTATGTATAGTAGGGAATATATTTGAGGGCATAACCTGGACATTCTGTGGTTGTGTGTACAGTAATGAGGTTTGTGTACTTATGGTGATTGTTGACAGTGTGTGTATTGAGAATATGTACCTTGGCCTGTGTACAGACTGTGGTAGATGTCATTGTTCTTGGTCCTGTTCTATCTGATGTCACATGCTGCTCCACTGTATGCTACCCTATCAGCTTACATGTTTGTAGGGCAAAACACACACTTGTCTCATACCACAGACAGACATCTGACTACACTGTGTAGCGGACCAGTATATGTAGGGTCGGTCTGTGAGTGGCACATATAAGGATGGTGTATATCAGATAGTCCATATACCATAATATTATGCTAGCTTACCATATGTGGCTGTGGCTGTGTTCACATTGGTTGTGATTATGCACTTTCACACAGGTGTCTGCTACTCTGTGCTGTGACATGCCTGTAGAGCCTGCTATATATGCAGGTACATGTGTATTCCCCACAGGAAATGTAGGCCAGTGTTGAGGCAGTCTGCCTGTAGCCTGCACAGTGCTTTTTTACATGCCTAGCAGCTTAGTGTACTTACACAGTGAGATGTCATGTCCAGATACTTGCCAGATGTACTGCTGCCAGGCCATCATAACAATCATGTATGTCAGACAAAGAAGTGGGATGCTGTACAGATGTATGTTTCTAACTAGTGGGTAGTATGTACCAGTGGTTATTATGTGTCAGGACAGACAGGAGTGTATGAATGCATAACCTATGGGGGAAATGCATACTAGTATTTACGTGATTTACCCATCTACATCGCTGTTAACATCCACATTGTCAGGCTTGGTCCAGATGTCCTGCACTAAGAAGTTCTGTGTATACCTCTGGACTGACCAGAATGTATCAGACTGTCCACATATATTGGCCATATCTCTGCTGTAGTCCACAGGAGCATTACTGTGCTAGCATTGGTACTGTACTATGATGACCTTAGGATGTCTGTCAGTAGCCAAATGTGATCTCCCACACACACCATGTCTGTGAAGACAATCCCTATTACAGTAGCAATAGTCTACACATATACCTACAATACATACCTGACATCCCCTTGCACTCAGAGGTTGGGACTACTGGGGCTGAGGTAGGGCTCCACTCCATATTCAGGACATATGGTGAACGTATATGCATATATAATTATCCATCTATCTATATAGATATATACACATATACATATTGACATACATAGATGGAGTTGTATATGTATATATATATATATATATATATATATATATATATATATATATATATATACATATAAACATTCAGATATATACATATACAGAGCAATATATGTCTACACATATACAGGTAGAGATACATATGCACATATACATATGGATACCAACATATATATCAACAGTAATAGGTATATCAGACTAGATATGTATGCACATATAGTCATGGATATCTACATATATACCCACATAAATAGGCATATCTGTACATAATAGGATCTGCATACATATATAGCTATATATACACAGTATATATACATCTATGTATATATATATATATATATATATATATATATATATATATATATATATATATATGTGTGTGTGTGTGTGTGTGTGTGTGTGTGTGTGTATATATATATATATATATATATATATATATATATATATATATATATATATATATATATATATATGTATACATACGAAGAGATGTACACATGGCCATATATATGTTGCACTATACAGATGTGCATGCAGACATATGTATGAGTATACATGTGTATGTACATGTAGACATATTTAGACCTATTATATGTATATAACCATGTTCCTGTCATGTGTAAACCTCACGATTGTGTATACCCTTTCAGATGTATCTCACCATATATATCTGCTATGTGTACATTATGATAAAACAACATATGTGATACAACAGTCATATTAATAATAAGGACTACACAATTTAGGAAGTAAAGGCAATTGTTCAATTCTACTCAATATGTGTATTGGCAGCTATATTGGTAAAACAACAGTTGTCTTCACAGTGGTCATGGCGTAGTGGTTAAGTGTTGTGACTTTAGTGTACAGGGTCCTGGGTTCAAGACCTGCAAGAGCTGTTCATTTCATTGCTGGGCAGGACAAGGGCTGTCAGATACAGAGTGGTTAAGGCAGCTTTAAATGTGTTTGTGCAGGTTTGTACAAAGCTAAGCAGTGCTAAGCTATGGGTAAATGTGTGGGCCCTTACACAGTGTAGACTTTGCTTACCAGTGCGCAAATCAGCTCAGCTGTTATATTGCAGCAATGTTGATACTTGCTAAGCATGTCTTAGCCATGGTAACCAGGTCACACCACCCAGTCTGATAACATAGCAGGGTAATGACATCTGTAATAAGTGTATGTAATGCCATGTACAATGCATGTGCCTATGTGCTGTCATTACAGTAAGAAGGGGTGTGAGTGTCATGTGTGGGACACAGATGTATATGAGGCCTGTACAGCACTATCCATGTGAATGTGGTACATACAGGGGTGGTAGCCCAGGGTACATGCTGACACACTGGCATGTAGTGTATCATGGCAGTAGTACTGTTGACAGTGCTTATTCAGGCAAGAGCAGAGTGCTAAATGTAGTACTGACAACAGACACACCTGCAGGCATAGCTGGTCACTGAGGCCTCCCTGTTGTATTCCTGGTGTGTGAGCTGTGTCACAGCATATACCCCTTACTTGTGGAATGTAACTGTAGACTACCGTCTGTACAGCACATGTTAGTGAGGGCTTCTGACATGTAGTTATAGGTTCATAGGTTCATAGGTTCATACTAGGCTATCTGCCCTAGGGCATTTATAAGCCTAGCCAGAGTGTGTTTGGCTTTCACCACCCATTTTAAATTAATTTTGCTATGCCCTTTTTCAAGGTTAGTATACTGTGCCTCTGTCTAACAGTGACACAGAAGTGATACCCGGGGTAAACCTACGATCTCCCATACACTCATCAAGTTTCCTCTTGAAGAGAGTCAATGAGGACTCTGCCTAACCTCGACTGGGATTTTATTCAAGAGTGAAGGGAGCCTCTGGGTTATGAATCTGTCCCTCCAGCATGTCCTATTTATTTCAGTGCTAAGGTTCAAGTCTCTCGAGCGTGTAGCTCGATGGGATTTGGATTTTCTGAGGTGCAGCATGTCCATTAATTCCGGGTTGGACATGGCTTTACATGTCAGGCACAGATCACCTCTGAGCAGGTGGTATGCCACTGAGTAGAGCTGGAGTTTCTTTAACTGGGCAGTATATGGCATCTGTTTGAGCCCTTTGATCCTCTTGTTGAGCTACTTTTGGGGTCTTTCCAGTTGATGCAGGTGTCTGGTAAGGTACATCCCAAAAGGGCATTGTACTCAATTATAGGCCTGATGAGGGATGAGTAAAGAGGCACGATGACCTCCCCTGATCTAGATGTGAATCCCTTCATGATTAGGTGGGCTATATAAAATGTTTTTCTAACCACTTTGGCCACGTGGTTTTCAAATGAGAGATTGCTATCAACTTGGTTCCCCAGGTCCCTAATTACATTTTCTGTACTTAATGGATTACCACCTATGTGGTAATTTGTGGGCACTTTGTTTTTGCCAAAGGGGATGACTATACACTTTTTGGCATTTAGCTTGAGGCCATGGCTCTGGCACCAGTTGTCTGTTTCTATGAGGCCCTGTTGGAGGATGCTTGTGTCGGCTAGAGAGTCAATTATGGTGCCCAGTTTGCAGTCATCTGTGAACTTGGTCAGCCACAGTCCTTCCGTGTTGGCCTGTATCTCCGAGAAATATATACCGAAGAAGAGAGGTCCCAGGACTGAGCCTTGTGGGATGCCACTTGTAACTGATTTGGAGTCTGACATGGCTCCAGCAATTCTAACCATGTGGGTTCTGTCCTTGAGCCAGTTTGAAACCCATCTAGTGACATAGGGGGTTTATATTTAAGCTGGTGAGCTTATCTATAATGCCCGAGTGGGGTATTGTGTCGAAGGCTTTTGCGAGGTCCAGGTAGGCTGTGTAGACCACCTTCCCCTTGTCAATGGCCTTGGTGACTGCTTCAAAGAAATCAACCAGGTTTAAGAGGCAGGATCTGCCCTTAACAAAGCCGAACTGAGTAGGATCCAGTGTCTGAATGTCCCCAATATCTTTATTTATGAGGTCCATGATGATCTTTTCCATAGCTTTACAGACCAAGCTAGTCAGGCTTATGGGGCGATAGTTTCCAGGATCTGTTGAGGCACCACCTTTGTGGAGAGGGACCACTGTTGCTGTATGCCACTCTTTGGGTACATATCCTGTAGTAAGGCTGAGATTGAACAGTAGTTTTATGTTTGGGTTTAGCTCTTCTTGGAGTTCATGTAGGATGCAGCCCGGGACAACGTCCGGTCCTGATGATGCTGTGTTTTTTGCTTTGGAGAAGGCAGCTCTTACCTGAGCATCTGAGATGTCAGGGGTGCAGCACTCTGTTGGGATAGATATTTGCCCTTTTGGTGGGGAGGGGGGGAGAAGTTTGCGCTGAACCTGTCAGCTAGGATGTTGGCAATGTCTGTGGGTTCGTGTATTTTTGTCATTTTGGACTAATTCTGAGCATATCTGGGAATTCCCACCCAGGTTCCTAACATAACTAAAGAAAGCCTTGTGATTATTCTTAGTGTCCTGTGCAATTTTTCTGTCAAAGCTGGCCTTAGACGATTTTATGAGTGCCTGTAGTTTTTTGCTAATACTGATCAGAGATGCCTTCCCTTTTTGGGATTTTGCTCTATCATGTAGTAGCTTCCTCCTTCTATTGTATAGTTTGTTTATGGCTGGGGTCCACCAGACAGGATGTCTGCCTTTGGAGGATTGGGTCTTGGTTTTATTTGGGATTGCATGATCCATGCATTCCTGAAGGTGTTCATAGAATGTGTTTATAAAGGATTCTGCGGTCTGGTCTGTATTTTCCACAGGCCCAGGGGCTTTGAAGGATTCCACCTTGGTTTTGAGGAGTGAGAAATTTGCTTTAGAGAAGTTTTTCACTGTGGTTTTCAGGGCAGGGGGTGGAGTTGGGATGTGAATATCCAGTGAGATTAGTTTATGGTCTGATCTTGCCAGTGAGGGATACACTTCTGGTCTGGAGCATAGAGTCTCCATGTTGGTGATGATCAGGTCCAGTATGTTTTCCCCTCTTGTGGGAGTGGTAACAAGTTGTTCCATAGCATTTGAGTTTATAAATTCTAGGAACCTTTGGGCTAGGGTGTTGGAGCTAGAGTAATGCTCCCAGTCTATGTTTGGGTAGTTGAAGTCACCCAATATAATGGTGTTTGGAGAGACCTTCATATTTTCCAGTGTTCTTAGGAAGACCGAGTGGAGTTCCTGGGTTTGGGAGGGTGGTCTGTAGCAGGCTATAAACTGGAAGGCAGTTTTACCCACTGTTAGTTGCACATGGATAGTCTCTGATGCTTCATGCTGTGCCACCAACCTGGAGGTGTGGGTATCTTTGACGAATATTGATACTCCCCCTCTTTTGTGGTTCGGTCCATGTTTTGGGGCCACAAAGCATGGCATGAGGTATAACCTGGTAGTACTGGGGTGCTTTCGGGAGCCTTAAACCAGGTTTCTGTTACTGCACAGATATCGATGTTCAACATGCTAAGGAGAGTTTTGAGTGTGTGCATTTTAAGGTTTAGACTTCTGGCGTTGAGTAGCATTGCTCTTAGTTTCTTATCCCATGTGATACCTATGGAGGTGGGTTTGTCTTTTGAGCCTTGCCTAAAAAAGGCACTATGGGGGTAGCAAGAGCCTTTGCCAATATCCAAAAGCCCAGGGGTGACAGGTGCAAGCCGTCCCTAGCGAAGCATTGTGGCTTGTCGAGCATGTCATCCCAGGCTGACGGGCATTGGATCCCCTTTGAATGACACCAATACTTAAGCCAATTGTTGAAATTGATCATCTTGTTTTCATATTGTGGAATCATTCTTGGTGAGGGTAAGATGCTACTCAAGGTCAGGGTCATACCGGCCTGGGCTACATGCTCAGAGAGCTCCTCTATGTCGCTTTTCATGTAGTCCAGGGAGGTATGTCTCAGGTCATTCACACCAGCATAGACAATGACTGAGTCATATTTGTACTTGCCTTGGAGTGACCTGAGTGCTTGTGTTATGTGGCAGATCCTAGCGCCTGACAGGCAGCTCACCGTGACCTTCTCCTTGTTCAGCCTGGTGAGCGGGACGTCAGTGTGCCTGACGATAGAGTCAC
This sequence comes from Protopterus annectens, assembly GCF_019279795.1. Lineage (NCBI taxonomy): Eukaryota > Metazoa > Chordata > Ceratodontiformes > Protopteridae > Protopterus > Protopterus annectens. Next base: position 928,624,878 of record NC_056744.1, read on the forward strand.
CTATTACAAGTGTATCAGGTGTGTTGTTTATCCTTTAGGGCTGTGACTGTTCAGCACACTAGCTTTGTGAGCTATGTGTTGCACGTGTTTTGTTTTGGGGTAGCAGTTGCTTGGGTGTCTGCTTTAGAGGTCTCTGCTGCTTAGGCTTATTTAGAGCCTCTGAGTATGTTTTTGTGTGTTTATGTGTTTGGTTTGCTGTCGTGGTAGGTCTATGTGAGAATGGAATTGTAGTGAGTGTGGTTTCCTTCTCCTGACTGGTTTCACCAGTACTGAGTTGAGATAGCTTAGCCTCCAGTATGGCTATATGGTTGCATCTCTCACATGTGTTGGAATTTGCTGGGAGGAGGAGAGGGTTGTCTGTGTACATGAGACAATTGTAACATTGCCTCAAGATTCCCAGATTCACCAGCTGGACTGGAGAGGAGATTGACAACTGACCTTTGGACATGCTAGAATAGTATTGGGAATTCCTTTATAATTGAAAAAAAAGGGCCAATGGGGAACAAAAGGTACTTAAGGGGAGTTTGTGAGGGTGTAGTGCTTTTAATATTTTAGTGCTGACTTATATGATTGCTTTAGTGCACAAGTGCCAGGTAACTTAAATGCAATGTGTTACAGGTAACTTAAATGCAAAAAAGACAAACAGTAACTTTCTTTCAAGTGAAGCAAGGAAATAAGTACAGTAAGCAATGCAGATATCGCTAGGGGTCCACAGAAGCACTGAAAAGCTGCGTTTTAGGTGGAATTAGCATTTCAGGGAAATAACAAGCAAACAAACAACAAGCATACAAACAAAGCTAGATTCAGCAGGCCTGGATCTAGTCTATGCTACAGCAAACAAGGTCTACCAATTTCAGTAAGAAACAGTTCAAATATGCAGGTGCTATAAGCCTTTAACCAGAAATTCCCAGCTCAGAAGGGCAGAGTCCAGCCTCTCCTCCCAAAAGAGTGCAGACCACGAACCCTTTTAATGTAAAATAACTGGCCTGAAGCCCAAGTGCTTAAACCAGAATTAATACACTTTTAGAATAACAGACACTGAGCCCTCAATCAACAGTTCCCAACTTAGAAGGATGTAAGCTACCTGTTCTGCCACTACAGTGCAGACGACAAACCTTCTTAATGTAAAACAACTGGCCTGAAGCCCAAGTGCTTAAACCAGAATTAATACACTTTTAGAATAACAGACACTGAGCCCTCAATCAGCAGTTCCTAACTTAGAAGGACGTAAGCTACCTGTCCTGCCACCACAGTGCAGGACACAAACCTTCCTAATGTAAAACAACTGGTCTGAAGCCCAAGTGCTTAATCCAAAAGACTTAGAATGATAGCTACACTTTAATCAAGTTACTACCAAGCAGTAATAAATACAATTGAATACTTTAAAGAATGCCTGGATTAGTGCTCAAGTTATACAAACAAAGCTGGATTCAGCAGGCCTGGATCTAGTCTATGCTACAGCAAACAAGGTGTACCAATTTCAGTAAGAAGCAGTTTAAATATGCAGGCACTATAAGCCTTTAACCAGAAATTCCCAGCTAGAAGGGCAGAGTCCAGCCTCTCCTCCCACAAGAGTGCAGACCACAAACCCTTTTAATGTAAAATAACTGGCCTGAAGCCCAAGTGCTTAAAACATAATTAATACACTTTTAGAATAACAGACACTGAGCCCTCAATCAGCAGTTCCCAACTTAGAAGGATGTAAGCTACTTGTCCTGCCACTACAGTGCAGACCACAAACCTTCCTAATGTAAAACAACTGGTCTGAAGCCCAAGTGCTTAAACTAAAAGGCTTAGAATGGCATACATGTTGTTGTCAAACGTCTGTCAACACACTCATCCTACTGCATAGCTACTTGCCAAGCTGATGTCTGTCAGTCCCTGCACATATGTGCAGATGGCAGGTATCCAACTGGGATATGTACAGGTAACCTGAGCTTGATTGTCACTGACATATCTTCCAGACTGTGTAAGAACTGGCACATACAGGAGATGTCAACCTGTATGCACCCCATGCCATGGGTACCTCCACTATACTACCACAGTCAACAGACCATGCTTGGGTACAGGTCTCCATCACAGACACTAACCATGTGTTGTAATGCATGTTGCATACATGTCAACTTGATCACCTCAGTGGCCATGTGCAGGAGACCCCTTGAGGATTGACTGATGCATGTCATTCCCACCCTGAGAGTCACCACAGTAGTGTATGTCAATAGATTGCCTGCTGCCACCTGGCAGGTGGAAGGATACCACTATACACACTACCCCAACACAACCCATCTCCCCTTGGACAATAGCTAGGTACACAGCTATGACCACCTGCAGCAATGCACCCCTGTATTGACACATGTGTGCATGTGCATGACTTAGTATAGCAGTGTCTGTGTGTCAGCACACCCATACTTGGGAATTTCACTAGGGTCTAAACAACCAGTGCAACACCCATTGCCATAGTCTGTTAGGGCTGCTGCTGTATGGGACATTACATATACCCTGTTAAGCTCCTCCCCATACTGGCTGCACAAGCCTTGCAGTACCAGTACAGCAGTGTTTTACAAATGGGTTGATAGGCATTGGATACCCATTGTGTTAAGACATGTGTGTGTAGTTGTGCATGTCTGTATATCTGTAGGGTACAGCATTCTGAGGCCACATACTCCTATTACAATACCCATTGCCAGACAGTAGTACAGATAGTGTTGTTGCTCCCCAAAGGTGAGGCATGATAATGCAACACCCTACTACGCTTGTGGCATGTGCATTAGATGCATATCCCTGTAGTACCCCTGTTGGGGTATGCTATGGGTTGCACTGCAGTCATGGCCAATGTGTGATGGTGGGTATGGCAGAGTGTCACCATAGGTTTCAGGGAGTACAATATCCACTGGGGGATGTGGGTGCTGTGTGCACTGTCATTACACCAAGGTATACCCGGTATATGTCCCATGTGCCATATTATGGTTACCACTGTCACCATCAACCATACAGGTAACTGATACCACAATCCAAGCCAGTTATGCATGTGCTGTGTGCAGTCTACATATAACACATTGGACACACGGTCAGGTTAGGTAGCAGCGATAGGCCCTGGCATCTTGGATGTGTGCTTGGCTGTTATGTGTCTGTTAATGTGTATATGAAGATATGTCACACTACGTATTGTCCATATACACCCATTACATCCCCCATTAGCATACTGTACATGTCTGGGGATGTTCTGCATGTAACATGTAACCTGGGACACACTTAACCCTAAACGCTGTGTGGTGTGTGCAATGTAAGCCACACACTTCAGTATCACTACATAGCTAGGTAAGGGTCTAGTCCCAGTGTTGCCAAGTAACAGTGTGCATGTATGTGGATGGGTCTACATCAGGTTGCAGGGTATACACGCCTCAGCAGGTCACCTGTCCATGTTGCACAGACAATAACCGTTTTAGTAACCTGTGAAGTGTTCAACTGTGCCCCAGTTATGTCACAGCCATGGTGTCACCACAGTGCCATACCCAATTGTGGAATATGACAGCAGACCATCCTCCTGCTGACACATGTACACCTACAACACAAATGGATAACATTATAGAGACCACAACCAACCAATGTTACTAACAGTTATAATGCATCATTGCTGGATGGCTACACTACCTGCCATATATGCATTACACTTTACTCCTTACAACATGTTACACTGCAGTACTGTTTTACACTGTAGTACAGTCACTGTGTGCATCAGAACCATATTAGCCTGGACCTGCATTGATGGCATGGATGACAGGGATGTGGCACAGGTATCATCATATGCACAGGGTGCGATGTTGGTTTGCCAGAGGCCGAGGGTGAGCCATACATTTGAAACCATGTGTGTGGGTGAGGGGTGTACTGTGGTGAGCTGGGCATGGTGCTGTGGTTTGTGTAGGTATAGGGTTGCCCTAGGTGTGTTTCTATAGTGTGTGGGTATGCATGCATACAGTTCTGCCATGTGGCTGCCCTACGCAGGTGTTTATGGACAGCTGCAGACCATACCTGGCTGGGTGTGCAGTTCACTGCCTCCAGCCACTGATGTGTGGACTGTGCCTGTCATGGGTTCCATGGGCACATCCAGGTACAGGCCTCAATGTGCTACTCTTACCTGCTGATGACAAATCTTTGATGGTACCAGGCCCTTCCTGGGACTGGCCATGACCATGTGTATGTGGTCTGCTGTCATGTGGTATGGAGAGCACCCTGTCAGCACTGCTGGAGCTGGTACTGCCACTATGGGAGCCCCTTGGTGTCCTAGCAAATCCACATTGACTGCCAGCTGTTGACGTTGCTGGCTTATATCCAGACAGCCATCACTGCACTCGCAACACACGTTCAAGCATGGACAGACCATGGTCGATAAGGGCCATCATCTCTCCAGACTGTCTATCCATGAACTCAGTTAATGCATGGATGGCAGCAGCCAGTTCATGGGGGTTGTCACTTGCAGATGTAAGAGCAGCCATCTGCAGCCTCAGACCCTGTCTGGTGTAATGTTCCATACATGCCTGTGCTGCCATGACAGCCTGAAACATGGGCCTGCTGGTACCAGCTATGTCACCTCTGCCAGGAGCATGATGCCCAGCGGCCCTACCACAAGCACCCTGGGACATCTGCCTATGTGGTGCCCAGCTGGACATCTGACTATGCCTACTGTGACCAGACACAGTAGGCATGGTTACCACACTTTCCTGTGTACTGCCACCAAACACCAGCTGTCCCTCTGCTATGGCCACTGGTGATGGGGTATGTATAGGCACTGAAACTGTGTGTGGGGTTGGGGTGGCTAAAATGGGGATGCCAAATGTTGGCCCAGTGTTGGCCTCTGATAACCCCACCTGTGCTTCAACAGTTCTATCATCATCTTTGGTGTCTGTATGTGCACCAACATCAGATTGCATGCAGTAGGGGCCCTGACCCAACTTGCCACCTGTGGGGGGAAACAATAAATGCACTTTAAAACGTGTACAGCATTGCCTAACAGTACACAACACACACACACACACACACACACACACACACACACACACACACACACACACACACACACACACACACACACAGACACACACACACAATTGCGTAATACATATCTGTCCATGGCTTTACAGACAGTCCCACATATATGTCCATGTGGTACCCCATCCTGCATCAAACTTGTTAACATACACACATTGATACCACTCATTAACATATCAGTCCGCTAAATGCCTACACAAGCGGTCACAACACAAGGCCTGTTACTACATTACCTGCCTGACCTGTGTGTAGCGGTTTTACATGGCCTCACTGCTGTCATTTGGTATGCACCCTCTGTATGTCTGGACATCGTCAGCATGGCCCCTATATGTGTGGGCTACTATGTTCTATCCATAATATCATGCACTGGTGTGTCATGTGTATGTAATGCTCAGTACATGCAAGATGTGCTGCTCATTCAGCCTATCATGTGAAAACTGTAATATTTGGATACACTCCCTGGTGTTGACTAGTACTTCCCCAATGCATATGTAGTGCTGCATATGCGGTTTGTAGTTGACCTGTCTGATGAATGCAATACCTGGTGTCTACCTTCCCTCTCGATGCATCCTCCTTGCTACAGACCATATTATACTATCAGCTGTCCTGTGATTACACACATGACAAGTATTCCTGGTGTGTAATGTGGCAGTCCATGTACATGTAATGCATGATCCTAGAGGGAGGTACTGCTGTATGAACACCCCACAATCACACATGTGCATACATGGCCAGCCACACAAACACACACACATGCACACAAGCATCTTACATGCATCAACCTCCCTCCACTTCATCTGAGTGACCCTACAGACAAACTAACTACCCGCCAGGATGCACACACACACACACACACACACACACACACACACACACACACACACACACACACACACACATACAGATGAGGTTGCACAATGATAGGACACACAGTTCTCCTATTACCCCTCTGTCAGCATGCATAACATATGGTACCCAACAGCATGCAGTGCAGCTATAGTCAATCCATGCTGGCAACAGAATACATGTGTGTGATGCATGTGCTGTGTCACTAGGTGAAGCCCCTTCTCCTGGATACCACTGTGCCCATGAACACGGTATTTCTGTGCACCTGTTCTGCACCCTGCCATGTACTGTGCACCACACTTCACAAGTGTATAGCCCATTGCTGAATGTGTACTACTGTGTTGGTTATGTCAGCTTTAATGCTCACAGCACCTATGTTTTCCAGCAATACATACCTGGTATGATATGTGGACAGATGTCATTTGTGAATGCCTGATGTTTGATGCACAGCTCTCAATATCAGCGGGCTATATGTGACCAATCCAATACTCTTACACTGACAACCATAGGAGCATTCTGTGGCTATAGGGGGTGTACACACCTTTATTGATATGATGCACCCATCCTTGATCTGCCATGGGACCAATTTACCACATATCTTAGCAGTACATGAGCCCAATATGTGACATATCTCCTGTACTTTCACATGCAGTGTCTACAGAATGTGTTAGGTGTGCAGATGCTGACTGCGTTGCCACTGTGTGGGCATATGTGTGAACACCCTTATCATGATGGTTTGGCACACCTCTTGTTGTGTGTACTACAACAGTCACTACTCCTGGTAGGGGTATACCAGCATGGGCCATCTGCATTTGCCAGTGTATGTTCCATCTGCCCTACATGTCCCCCTATTGTGCATGATTGCAAGGTCTACTCATGTGCCCATCCCTTAGTTTTCACACACTGCTGTCACTATTGTTATGGGGGTAGGCTTATGGCTACTACAGGTCCTGATCCTGACTATATGCAGATACAGCCATTCTTAGTACCCTTAGGATTCCTGCTGCAGTGCACTGGATGTCATTCTGACACCCCTCTCCCCTCCTTCAGCCTCTTTGCAGATGCATGACGAGTAAGCTGTACACATGTGTCACTTTGCAGTGTCCCATACATTGAACACCACATGTTACAGCCTAGTCCCAGTTGATAATGTGGACCACTGTAATGCCTTATGTCATAGTGTATCTCTGCAGCAGTTGCCATTGTCCTACAGGTATATACACTGGTGTTGCACTGTATATGGGTGTTGTTCCATACACTACTGTAGGCCATGTCTCCCACCGTTATGTTACTCCCTGTGGACACATTCCGCAATGACAGGATGTTAGTTGTCATGCAGGTGTCTGACATACCCTTCCAATACCGCATCATGGTCACCCCTGTGATTCTGTACATTTCACAGCAACAATACGTGCACATGTATAGCATGCATTCTGAGTAGGTGTGTCACATGTGTGCATGGCATATACAATAGCCATTACATGCCCAATGTATTGGCAAGCATCTACATAATCCATACTCACCAGCTACACGCTCCTGCCTTGGTGGTATCCTGGAGGGACCTACAAAAGATGGTAAGAGATGCATAGTCAGTGGCCACAACTGTGGCAGTGCTACAGGGTGGGTGCAGTATTACAATACATCAACAGTACATTTCCACAATACTACCAGATATGGACTTATGTTTATCATTACTATGCAGCAACAAAATATATCTATGACATGTCAGATATGCACGATCTATCTGTACCGATATGGATGTATATGCAACAGTGGTCTACGGATGTGCCCTGTGGCCTTGCCTGCATGCTCCTCGGCTGGTGTGTGGCTGGAACCCACCTCTACAAAGGTGTCTGGTGGTTGGTGTGTGTCCAGACAGGCAGGTGCCATGAGGCTGGCCAGGAGCTCCTCCACACGTCAGTGGAGCATGGATGGCATGACCCCCCCTGTGGTGAGGTGATCCCCTGGACTGCAGCAGCATGCCGACGGGCACTGCAAAGCAGGTCAGAACAATGATACTGGACCTGCTCATAACTGCGGTTGTGCAGTTTGACATCATTGACCCTGTGGACTAAGTCATTCCACAGGGCGGCCTGCTCTTGCTGATCATGGGTGGCCCGGCCAAACAGGACAGGGTAGTGCTAGATTAAATAGGTTTGCACTGCTTCATTTTCAGCAGCTGAATAAGCTGGCAGCTATGCATGTGACATCTTGCCTGAAAGACATAAAGATGGTAACAGGTCTGAGCAACTCATACAGCAAGGTTACCACAGTTATTAATACACATCTCTGTCACCTCCCCTCACCATATTAGTGACAACAAACTGTATACACAACTCATTTGGTATGGCTACAGCTTGCCTATCAGTGGGACAGGTATTGTATTGTACCACACTTTGTGCTATGTGTCTGTAGCCATGTTATCTGTGTGGTCACTATCAGTGGTAGCCTGTTACAGACTATTCACCTGCTTGTCATTGTCAGGGCCACTATGGTTCCATATATTCCTGTGGTATGGCTGCTTTGTGATTGCTGCACATCTGACATTCTGTGTTATTGAGGATATCTATGCATGCTGTTGGACATGTTCTAGGATTGTGTAGACTATTACTACCAACATATGTTCTATAACAGTGACACAATAGCATGTATATGTACTATTGCCCAGCAGAACCCCCTCTCCATACCCATCTGCCCATATTACCCGGTCACATCACATGTGTGTCCCACTCTGGGGCCTCCTCATTTACTGGTCCAGCAATACCGTTAGGTGGAACCAAACCAGGGAATATTGCCCCCCTGGGGGCACACACAAATATGTTCCTGTCCCCTGAGGGCAGGTCCATGGTCTGTTCCATAACGGGCTCCACGGACACATGTGGGATTTGCTATATCACTCTGAGGCACCCAGTACACATTCATAGGGCCGACATGCTCCTCCTGCTCAGCCTCCAGGCCAGACACCTTCAGGACATAGACTGCTGTTGTGAGTAGCAGTGGGTCGGAGGCTTGTTCCCATTGTGTCCATATTGGGGCCCATGGACTGTTCACATCACAGACCCCACACACCATCTAGGGTGTTTACCCACCACATGTGTCACATACCACCCCCTGTAGACTGTCCTCTATATCTACCAACCCTGACCACCTCCACAACTATACCTGCCATGCTTCCTCATATTCCCATTCCATACTTCACAGACAAGGGCAATGTGGTCCCAACAAGGGGTTAACATGTGACATACCCATCCATGTTGCACACACTGACAGCTGTAGATATCTGTGTGTATTGCTATGTGTGCTGTTTCCTTGCACATATCATGCAGCACTGTGGTAGTAATATAGGGCACATGCATTTACATGGTTTACTATTAAATTTTTGAAGCGAACTCTGTCGACTGTACTGTTGTTGAACACGGAAGTTCGAAAATGGTAATATCAAACACCAAAAACTAGCCTAGGAACGGGTTTTAACATGGGTCGAGATAGGGGAGAGGTTTGTAGTTTGGCAATAACACTGAACACCTACCTCGACCCATGTTAAAACCATTCCTATGTTGGCTTTTGCTGTTTGATATTACCATTTTCGAACTTCTGTGTTCGACAACAGTACAGTCGAAGGAGTTTGCTTTGAAAATCTAATAGTAAACCATTTACCTACATATATGTTTGTGTATGTCTTTGTATATATGTGCGTATAGGTATATCTCTATATATGTGTAGATATATGTGATGTATATATGTGCTCATATATATGTCTACACATGGGTATCTGTATATATGTGGACATTCATATATATATATATATATATATATATATTATATATATGTATATATGTGCACATATGCATACCTATATGTGGGGTACATTCAGACATCAGGTCCACAATCTCACAACACTTTCCTGCACAGCTGCACTGTTCTGCCTTGCTACAACACAGACAGGTGCTACATATGGATATGGCCTGACATTACAAGGGTATATGTAGGGCCAGATTGCAGGTAACTCTATTACACACCTATGGCATTCCTGCATGCTACAATACAGATTAACCTGAGTATCCTACAAGGGGGGACTGTGGATCCCATGTGTCAATCATAATGGCATTACTTCCACCACCAGCTATTGGCCACGTAACATACATACTTCCCATTACACATCACACACTATGATGACTTACATCTTATCAGTCAGTGTTGCTCTGTATGGCTGAGGGGTATAGCCCACTACCCAATGAGACAGACTCTATTGTCCTTAGCAGTTGCTCAGCTGAGCATCATTACAACAACAACAACAGCTAAAGGCACATATAAAGCATTCCACATCATCTATCTCATTATTATGGATCAAGTACTATGGTCAGTTACATACATATATACTTCACATACCTGTTCTGGGACTGCAGACTCTTCCAGAGTGTTTGGTATTTCTTTTTTTTTTTTCTTATACGCGCTCTCTCTCTTTCTTTCTCAGTCTCTCTCCAGTAAATGGAATGCACTAGTATGCATAGATTTCAGCATGGAATTTGTAGGTGATGCACATAATCAGGTGATGGCCTCTGTACCAATCAGTGTCCTCCGCTTGCTACCTGCATGCAGAATGCTGTGTAGTACTTCCAGTTACCACTGTCATGGCAACCAACTACTATAAATCCCTACATCATGTGGGCTTGGTCCCTTTACCTTTCCTGTATGATGGACATCATTTCTGTGTGTGGGCATCAGTGTTACAGAGAGCAGGTAGCAATACCTCTTACAGGAGAACCTGCACACTTAGGCCAGCTACATATTTGTAAGAGGTTCCAGAACTACAGACAGAGTGTGAGTAGAGTTATATGCATTGTATAGCACTGGTGTTACAGGGTTTGTATGTACATACTAGTTTAACTTGGAATGCAGTCTGTCTGCATAGCTCTCAACTGTGGGCCTATCCTCTTGATGTCCAGAGGTGTGCCTATTATGTTTTGTCTGTCCGCCACACAGGTCTTGTGTCAGATATATCACTGCCAGTGTGTGTGTTGAGTGCTATCAGTACATGGCTACATCCATTTCTGTTTCTAACTTCAAATTCCTGACTAAGGGTATGTTGCAGACTATCCTGTAACACCAGCGACTTGCTTAGTGTATGACAACAGTTTTCCACATATGGGCCAGTGTTCCAGCCTCTGTCCTCCACCTACATACCAGGCTTTGCACATATGATATGCTTTCAGGGGCTGTTCTGTAGTGGGCTGTGAGTATGTCATGCTGCCATTCCTGCCATCATTCCACTGCTGTTGTGTCCCCCACACATACTGTGTGGTTGGAGCCATATATGTGTGGGCTTCACCTACACAGTACATGTGTGCCCTTATGCACTCCAGAGGCCAATGTATGTAACAGTGGTATATGGCCATGTATTATTGAGTCTGGGGGGTGCACCATAACTAACCTAGGCTGTTACAACATGTGGGGGTATCAGGGGTAAGCTGCTTAAAGGTATCTGGATGTACATTACCATACAATCCACCTTGGGTAAATGCAGGTCTACTGCCTCCTGCCATACAGACAGTTCTGTTTGTCAGTGTGATTGTGATGGTGTCAGTTATGCCTTGTTATGTAGCAGTTACATCCCATTGTGTCAACTGAGGTCATTACCACCTAGGGATTGTGTACAGAGTGTAGACAGAGGCTACTGAACTATACATCTGCATTACTTACTGTTGATTGTTTGGTATCCTGTGGCCCAGTCTGTCTTTACTATTGTACTACTTGAAGGCCTCAGCCTGGACAGCAACACATGTCAAACTTTCCAGACTACCGTATTAGTATAACTGTTTCACAGTTACCTTACTCTGTTTATATACAGTTTTATGACATGGTATATACAACTGTAATAGTACACAAATAAAGCTTTCCCATGTATGCAAACCCAGTGTTATATTCTTTAACCTCTCTGTGGGTATATGTTGCAGGCAATCATTGTCATTTGTATGGGTGGCTCATACAGTGTCCAGTTGGTAAGGTGGTAACTGTAGGCATAGTAGCTGTTCCATATTGTGTGCACCTTCTACATATGTATCTTCCTATACATATCTCCGTGTGTGTATGTGTAGTTACATATATATGTGTGTGTGTATATATATATATATATATATATATATATATATATATATATATATATATATATATATATATATATATATATATATATATATATATCTATATCTGTATCTGCATATATGCGTCTGTGTATATGTATCCTAGGGATGTTGATTGCTTCCACATAGGTTTATAGGTTCATAGGTAGGTACTAGGCTATCTGCCCGAGGGCATTTTTGAGCCTAACCAGAGTGTGTCAGCTTTCGCTGCCCCATTGATTAATTAACTGAGCCTCTGTCAAGCAGAGCCAATGAAATCATCCCAGGGGTGTATTTTCTGTTACCCATCCACTTGTCAAGGCTTCTCTTGAAGAGTGTTAGTGAGGGGCTCTGCCTAATGTAGTTCGGAATTTTGTTCCAAAGCATGGGGAGGCTCTTTGACAGGAATCTGTCCCTCCAGCATGTTCTATTTATTGTTGTGGTGAGGTTTAGCTCACTAGAGCGCGTGGCCCGCAGTGACTTGGATTTCTTTAGGTGGAACATGTCCATCAATTCTGAGTTGGACATGGCTTTGTAAGTCAGGCAGAGATCACCGCTGTGTAAGCAATATGCCACTGAGTACAGCTGGAGTTTTTCAGTTGGGCTGCATAGGAGATATGTTTGAGGCCAGTAATCCTCTTGGTGAGGTGCTTTTATGGTCTTTCCAGCTGTTGGAAGTGTCTTGTGAGGTACATCCCAAATGGGGCATTGTGCTCTATGATGGGTCTGATGAGTGACGAGTAGCGGGGCACTATAACCTCTTTATTTTTAGATACGAACCCCTTAGTAATTAGATGGGCCACATAGAAGAATTTCCTAACTACTTTGGCAATATGATTGTCAAAGGAGAGATTACTATCTACCTGGGTCCCCAAATCTCTTATTACCTCTTCTGTATTAAGGGGGCTGCCACCTATGTGGTAATTTGTGTGTGTGTGTGTTTTTTTTTTCCCAAATGGGATGACTATGCATTTTTTGGCATTTAGCTTGAGGCCATGACTTTGACACCAGGTGTCTGTCTCAGTAAGGCCTTTTTGAAGTATGTCCATGTCAGCCAGAGAGTCAGTTATGGCTCCCAGTTTGCAGTCATCGGCAAACTTGGTTAGCCATAGTCCTCCTGTGTTTGCCTGTACTTCTGAGAAATATATGCTGAACAGTAGGGGTCTCAGAACCGAGCCATGCAGGACACCACTTGTGACTGGTTTAGAATCGGACCTGGAGCCCGCTATTCTTACCATGTGAGTTCTGTCTGTAAGCCAGTTGGCAACCCATCTTGTGACGTAGGGGTTTATGTTCAGGCTGGTGAGTTTTTCTATAATACCCGAGTGAGGAATGGTGTCAAACACCTTGGCGAGATCAAGGTAGGTTGTGTGAACCACCTTTCCCTCGTCTATGGTCTTGGTGACTGTCTCAAACCAGGTTTAGTAGGCATGATCTGTCCATAATAAAGCCGAACTGGGTCAGGTCAAGTGTTTGGAGGTTCCCAATGTCTTTGTTAATGATTTCCATGATGATATGCTCCATAGCCTTGCAGACCAGGCTAGTCAGGTTTATGGGGCGATAGTTACCAGGGTCAGTTGTGGCCCCTCCTTTGTGGAGTGGAATAACCATTGCTGTGCACCATTCTATGGGCACGTAGCCTGTGGAGAGACTGAGGTTGAACAGCGTGTTTAGGTGGGAGGTTAGTTTGTTCTGTAGTTTGTGCAAGACGCAGCCTGGGACACCATCTGGCCCCATTGATACTGTGTTTTTGGCTTTTGAACAGACTGTTTTCACCTATTTTTCTGTGATTTCTGGGACACTACACTTTTCCGGTATTGTCGTGGGCCCTTTTGAAGGTGAGAGGGAGGTGAAGTTTGCACTGAATCTATCTACCAGAATGTTGGCAATATCAGTAGGTTCAGTATATTTTGTGCTATTTTGCACTAGCTCAGAGCATATTTGTGGCTTGCCACTTAGATTCTTAACATAGCTAAAGAAGGCTTTGTGGTTATCTTTCGAATCGTTGGCTATTTTTCTTTTGAAGTTAGCCTTGGATGATTTTATGAGGGACGTTAGTTTCTTACTAATACTGATCAGGGATGTCTTTCCTTCTTGGGATTTACATTTTTTATGAATTAGTTTCTTCCTTCTGTTGTATAACCTGTTTATGGTAGGGGTCCACCAGACAGGTTTCCTTCTCTTAGCGGAGTGAGTCTTGGTCTTGCTAGGGATGGCAAATCCATGCATCCTTGTAGTTGCTCATAGAGTGCAATTGTAAAGAATTCTGCATCTTGGGCAGTGTTATCCTTTAGCGTGGTGCTGTGAAACTTACCACCTCGGCCTTAAGTAAGGTGAAGTTTGCTTTAGAAAAGTTTTTCACTGTGGTTTCCTTGGTTGGGGTGGTGGTGGGGTGAGGACATCCAGGGTGATTAATTCGTGGTCCGATCTAACCAGTGACGGGTTGACCTCCAGTACAGAACACCTGTCGCTCATGTTGGTGATGACTAGGTCCAATATGTTGTGGACTCTGGTAGGGGAGTTTACCAGCTGATCCAGGGCATTTGGGTTGATAAATTCCAGGAAGCACTGAGCCTGGGAGTTTGTACTCAAGCAGTTTTCCCAGTTAATGGTAGGGTAATTGAAATTGCCCAATATCATGGTGTTCGGTAGGACCTTCATGTTTTCCAGTGTCTCCAGAAAGGTGGAGTGGTGGTCCTGGGTCATGGAGGGTGAGCTGTAGCAGGCCACAATTTGCATTGCAGATTTGCCCGATGTTAGTTGCACATAGATGATCTCAGAGGTATCATGCTGTGCCACTAACCTGGAGGTGTGAGTATCCTTGATGAATATGGATACACCCCCTGATTTTGTGTTTCGTTCTGTGTTCTGTGGCCAAAATGTGTGGTATGAGTTGTAGCCCAGTAGTGCTGGAGTACTCTCTGGAGCCTTGAACCAGGTTTCAGTTACTGCACAGATGTCGATGTACATTGTACATTCCCTATGGGAGCTAGACTGTACTGCATGAAATGTTATTGATACCAGCCTGACTTCACACAGGTGGGATGGAGTACTGTTAACATCTTGTGCCCATGTTGTGTCAGGTCCTGGTTATAGGATCTGCAACAGTTGGTAGTGTATTGCAGGACAGATGTGTTTGGCTGTGGGGGAGGATACCTATTCGTACAAGACAGATGTTATTTCGGGCCTCTCAACCCCATTAACGGTGCATGTAGACATATATGTTTTTGTTATGTTCCCATTTTTATCTACAGATGTATGTCTATATAAACGTATATAGATATATATATCTGCTTATATATATATATATATATATATATATATATATATATATATATAAATTGCTGTATATATGGATATATAGATGTAGACATATATATCTATAGGTGTATGCATATATATGTATATATGTTTATATTGATATATATATATATATATATATATATATATATATATATATATATATCTACATATATAGATATGTTATATCTATTGAGATATTAATACACACACTCACACACACACACACACACACACACACACACACACACACACACACACACACACATACATCTACATGTTGAAATACTTTCCATGTACTGTTGAATGACTGGGCTGAATGATATGTTTGTGAAAACATCAGGGTTATATATATCTCACATGGTTTAGTGGTAAATCACTTTGACTATGTTGTGTAGCGTCCTGGGTTTGAGGCTTGCAGAGGCTGTTTCTTTTGTTGCTGGGCAGAACAAGGGCCATTGGATACAGAGTGGCTAAGATACTTTTAAGCAGTTATAAGTGGGTTTGCATGGGTTTGCATGGAGGTAAGCAATGCTAACTTTCGGTTACAGTTTCTTATACTCAGTTAGCTTTTCAATTGCTTAACCTGTGTAGCCATTGATTATCCCTGCACAAACAGGCTTAAACCTGGTTACTGCTGCTTAAAAGTGCTTACTCCCGCTTAGCCCTGCGCTAATTTCTTTAAAAGAAAAGAAAAAAGGGTTGATAGAAAAGCTGTGAAAAAAGGGCACAAAGAAGGAAAAACAGTAGGGAAAATAGCTCGGGATGTGCAGGTCGGGTGTAGGGAAGGATCATAGCTGCCCATTTCTTCTACAGCAACAGCTGCATATATACACTGAATTTGGAGGTAGATTTTGGCACTCAAACCCCTGAGAGAGGGGTGAGGACAACAATAATATGTTGTGATGCCGATTAGACCAGACTACATGTGTCCAGTGGACATGTCTGTGAAATGGACAGCTATGTATGGGGCAAGATTATTTTTTGGGAACAGATTGCCCTTTTATTTTTTCAGGTGAGAATGGGATGTTGGGGAGGGATAGTAGGTATATTTGGGGAGGTAGGTTTGGTACATTAACAGACAAGACAAACAAGATGCATACAGGGGCGGTATATGACACGTGGGGGGGTAGACACTTTGATGGGGTGGGGTGTTGGGAAAGCGGAAGCCCATGAGCCCCATAGTGGAAACACTGGGACTGAGGTCCCCACCCATGGGCAGTCACCACTGCACCTTCACAGCCCCGAAGGTGGCTGTGTTGGGGGCTGAGTCACAGCGCCAGGCCAACCCTCTAGTTGTGACACATGGCCCTTGAGCTGGCGTAGCAGGTCTCCAACCTCCCTGCAGAGCTCACTATGCACCACGACCCGGACCTGGCGATAGGTGACAGGTTCCTGTCCATGCCTGCTCCCAGAGGGGATGATCCCCATCCCCTGAGTTGGTTCCATCCAAAGGTGGTACAGGACCAACAGACGAGGAGGTCCCGGGTTGGGCCCCAGACGTGCTGGTGACTGGTGCCATGGCCAGCTGAGATGGGACAGGTGGGTCGGATGGGACCGGCCTTCCCAAACATGTAATGGTGTTTAAATTTTATCATCATATGTGGGTTAGTAATAGTCAACACATTCCAGGGTTAGGTATAACAGCATGAATAAATATGTCCATGAACCCAGACACCATATACGGAACAGTTGCATAGCAAATGGAACACATGCATATATGGGACCACATGGTAATAACAACAGCATGCAGGTACATTGATGGCACCATGCCACCAATTTTGGAATATTTCAATATGGTACATGCATGGAAACAGATTTAAATAAATATCAACCAATAGGACATAATCAGAACAGTGAAGTCATTACATACCAGTTGAGGTGGGTATGTAGTTTATTCTTGGAGATATGATGGCAGGATAGAAAGTTGTAAATTAACAAGTAGTATATTCCTGTAGTCCACATTACTTCCTAGTCAGTTCTGTTATCTGTACCTTACAAGTATTACTACACCACCCTATAGACAAACAAGTAAAAGATATACCACTTCAAAATTAGAAATAACGGCCACTGGCAGCAGTGAATTCCACTAAAAAAACAGGTTTAATTATCCCAAAGACAGTAAAGTAAGTGCTTTCGTCTTACTCCAATGAGCAAAACTTCCTCGGACAAAGAAACTTTTCAAAACAGTGACATATATACAGATAATTTAAATCACATGACTGTACTAATTAAGTATTAAAAATACATACATCAAATAATGCATTATTTGATGTATGCCTTTTTACTATTTAATTAGTACAGTAAATTAAACCTGTTTTTTTAGTGGAATTCACTGCTGCTAATGGCCATTATTTCTAATTTTACATAGCCTTAGTTTGGACAGTGATATGGCTGTTGTCATCTTTATATATGAACAGGTTTTACCTTCAGTATACACCTCTTACCTGGTATACCTGTGGAGGAAATGTTTGTTAACACTAACTAACTGTTTCTGCACATACTCCCAGATTCCAGGTTGATGTTGTGCACATAGCTGTCCATCTCTTTCTGCACAGACACTGGCCATGTCTTGTACACATGCAGGTGAACCAAGACATATCTAGACTATTGCCCTCTTCAACCTTTAGTGACTTACCACACTCTTATACAGGCTTTACTACACAGTTATATTATGTGGCATGGTGTGGGTGACAGTGATCAGTGATACCGTATTATTTGGAGCAACTGCAACACTCACAATTCCATACAATACCAGAGTAAACAGTACTAGTACAGTGTATCAAGGTTTTTATTTCTCAGCACAGTGTTCATATCCGATGTACCTCTGGGAGCAGTGTTTGTTAGCACTACCCGAATGTTGCAACACAAAGTACCAGATTACACATTAGTATTATGCACATACATCTCACTCTGTTACTGTACACACTCTGGTCACAGCTTGACAACATGGGGGTTTTGATAGGACATACTTGGCTTGTTACTCTCATAACAGTTTCGGGAGTTGCTAGAGTGACAGGTTTGTTCTCACAGATGTGTGACAATCAGTTGTATTCCCTGTTTACTGCCTAAACATCTGGGACCATCCCACAGACTTCCCAGGGGGACAGGGTGACAGGCAGCAGATATGGGCCCATATACTGGACATTCTGGTCTTATCTGTACAGTTGTGGGGTATGATTCTGTATGCAGTCTACTTCCGCTCCCAGGATTCAGACCATGGCTGTGTCTGCTACAACTTAAACACTGTCCATCAGAGTTGTGTGTGCTATATAGATATTGCTGTATATCTCCTGCTTTCTGTCTTATAATTCTCCTGTGGTTTTGCATTCTGACCTTGTATTGCAACACTCTTATATGGGATTTTCTAGACAGTTATATTTTGTAGGACAGTGTGGGTGATAGTGATGAGTAATACATTATTCAGAGCAACTGCATCAGTCACAATACCATACAATACCAAAGTAAATAGTATCAGTACAGGGTATTATTCTTGTATTTATGGGTGCAGTGTTGGTATCTGACAGACCTGTGGGAGAAATGTTTGTTAGCACTACCT
This sequence comes from Protopterus annectens, assembly GCF_019279795.1. Taxonomy (NCBI): domain Eukaryota; kingdom Metazoa; phylum Chordata; order Ceratodontiformes; family Protopteridae; genus Protopterus; species Protopterus annectens. The sequence continues at coordinate 928,643,748 of NC_056744.1, forward strand.
GAATGTTGCCACACACAGTACCAGATTCCACATTACTATTATGCACATACATCTCACTGTTACTGTACACACTCCGGCCACAGCTTGACAACATGGGGGTGTAAATGGGACATACGTAGCTTCTTACTCTCATAAGGTTTTGGGGAGTTGCTATTGTGCCAGATTTGTTCTCATAGATGTGTGTCAATCAGTTGTATTTCCTGTTTGCTGCCTATATGTCTGGGATAATCCCACTGATTTCCCAGGGGGACAGGTTGACAGGCAGCAGATATGGGCCACTTTACTGGACATTCTGGAGATATCTGTACAGTTTTGGGGTATGATTCTGTATGCAGACTACTACCACTGCCAGGATTTGAACCATTGCTGTGTGTGCTAAAAATAAGACAGTTCACTTCTCAGTTGCATGCGCTATTCAGATTTTTTTGTCTGCCTTTCCACTGTTTTCTGTCTATGTGTCTCTCAGTTGTACTAAATGGCCTCTGGGGATTACACTAGTCATATACAGGCATTCCTAAACATTCTGTTTATGGTACACAGTGTCGGTAACAGTGCTTAATATATCAGTACTATTACGTGATTGCAAATCTACATTACCATATGACACCAGAGTATACACATGTAGTCCAGCAGTTAGACCTTTATTGTCAGGCTACTAGGCTTTTATTTACATATAAACTATATGAGACTCTTCCTGCCATATTGTCTGGTGTATGCAGTACTTGCCTTAAACAATTCAAGTTTTAAACAGGCTATTAATTTACTAATACTTTTAGAATTATTTCCTATGACAGTACATGCAAGAGTATTATTGACCTGCCTCCCATCAAAACCTCTCCAGGCAACTTCTGTGGGCCTCCTGGTTAGCGGCCCACTCACTTTCAGCTGTGGAGTACATAAGAGGAATATTTAGCCTTGCCTATCCATGATATACACGAGCTGGCAATTATTACAGACATAGTGGAGTGATACACACAGCTGGAACAGCCCCTGCTGTTCTAGCCTCTTGGTCCACTGCTCCAAGAGGTCCCCCTTATGCTGCTTCAGGTTGGCATAGTGATGCCTGACCTGCTCACCAGTTCGGGGTATGCCAGTGGCACTGGTGAGGTCACAGGCGAGATGGTCCTAGGCTTCCACCTTATATTGGGAACCCTGATACTGGCCCTGAAACAGTCTCTGCTCATGGTCTTTGACAAGGAGCCCTGCCATGACTTTGGACTCCTAGATTCACCAGCACTGTGCCTGGAAGTGCACACCTTCTTCCCTTTCTGCCATTGTGCCTGCAAGGGGAAGCTACAACCAGTTATGAGATGTATTCCCACCTGGTGGGTTTAAGTAGGGCCAATTTCCCGTACGTTTCTGTGACTGGCCAGTTTTAAAAAGGCTAGGCTATGGGCAAACCTGCTTACCTAAGGTTGGCATTGTTTAAAGAGGTATACCACTGGGCACATTGAGTTAGCTGGCCTACACATTGCTTACACTCCCTAAGCTGGCCTGTGCAATGCTTAGCATTGCTTGCATTAGACTTTGCATTATATTTTCATTTTGACATTGATTTCTTAATCATTACATCTTATATATATATATATATATATATATATATATATATATATATATATGCCTGGTATCCCTGATTCATGTGTATGTACACTGTATGGGGTCCTTGTGTATTATTGGGGACTTCAACACTCTATTGCAATTACACATCACATCTGGGCTTACTGCTGTACTCCAGTTCACATATTTATGTTATGTAATGGGTTATAGAACATATGACTGCATACTTATTCCATGCACAGGTTCAGTTTGATTTTACTATAGTGAGGACTTGTTTGGAGATACCTAATTTTTCTGTACTGCTGTGATAGCTTGGTGGTTAACTACTGTGATTATAGTGTATAGGGTCCTGGGTTCAAGACTGTAAGGCTGTTTATTTTGTTTCTGGGCAGAACAAGGGCCATTTAATACAAAGTGATTAAGGCACTTTTGAGCAGTTGTAAGCAGGTTTGCATGGGTTTGCGTGAGGGTAAGCAATGCTAACCCCCAGGTAAATATGCTTACAGAGAGTTAGCTTCACTATTGCTTAACCTGCATGCACATTGCTTACCCGGCTTAAATGAGCTTAAACTTGCTTACTAGTGCTTAAATGTGCTTACTTCTTTTTAAATATGCTTATTACTGCTTATTGGTGCTGACACTTGCTTACTAGTGCTTGCTCATGCTTACAATTGCACTGATTTAGACAGTAATATCTAATGGTTTTTGGGAAGGTGGGGGATTTGGAAGCTGTATGGAGTTGTCATTCATTACACATTTTATCTTTCATTTGTATCCATTATTCCTGTGTACATATACTGTATGGGGCACATGTGCTTATCTGTGGACTTTGCAACATTATGGCACTGACACCTCACATGTGCATTTAATGCAGTACTCCAGTTCACAAATATATGTTATTTAGTAGGTTATGCAACTAAAATATTGGTGATAACATGATTTGCCATGGAAAATGGAATGTGCTGTAGTGGGACTTGAACCGGGAATGCTTGTTCGTAAGGAGAATGTTCTACCCACTACACTATTGCTATAGTGCTTCATTTGCATATATCTTCCTTGTTATCCTCTTCAGCCATTTAAGCTGCATTAACCATAGCTAAGCGATGGGCACACCGGCGCACCTACGGTTAGCTTTAATCAGATTCATAATAAAAAAAATAGATTTGTTTATTTGATTTGTATTTACTGTTGCTGTTGTACACATGGGGGAATGTTGCTGGGGATATGCGGACACATATGAGTGGTCTTGCTCATTCCTTTGGCCTTTCTGCTGTTCTTCATTGTGGGGCCATGTATATTTTGAAAGCTCTGCTCTCAGATACGCCCCCTCCACTCTTACACGCTCTGTGTAAGATTAGGAGCTCAGGCAGCGCGCCTTCATTAATATGCTTGGCATGTTGCTGTCCTGCTCCTAAACAACCACTTCCATGCAGGACTAAGCTAATCCTGCATGGAAGATTAGTACAGTTGGGGGAATATGTACAGTAAAGGGAGAAGAACTTAAGTGTAGCCTTTGATCATCACGTGTCTACAGTGGTGAGGAAATCATTCTATGTTACGCAACTTATAAACAAAGGTATGGCATCTAAGTCCAGGAAGTCATTGTTCCACTGTATTTGTCATTCATCTGACCTATCATTGAGTACAATGCCCTCTTTGGTATATACCTAACCAAGCATAATCAATAACTGGGAACTCCACAGAGGTTCCACACTAAAAGAATACAGGGCATAAGTAATATGTCCTATGCTGACTGCCTCAAGGCCCTATCCCTGTATTCTGTCTCCGGAAGGCTTTTTAGGGGAGCTCTAAGCCTAGCATACAGGGCATTGTCAGATCCCACTCTGATGGACCTCCTGCATATCCACAAAACAAACAGCACCAGAATTACCCATTCTAAAGACTTAAACCTTGCCTGTGATATAAATAGGACCTGCTGGAAAGATAGCTATGTATCCCAGAGACTACCCCAGCTATGGAACAGGCTCCCCATCCATGTGAAGAAGAGTATCTCCCTAACCCAATTCAAGTGCAACTTGGACAATTGGATAGGAAACCAGAAAATCATCCCTGGTTTGGCACGTATGTCTCTAATGGACAGAAGTAACCTGTAAATGATTCAACTCCCAGGCCCATGTTTACATTTATCAAGGGTATCAGAACTTGTCAGAGATTTGGGATGCATGGCTAGGCTTAAAAAGCCCCTTGTGGTCGTTAGCCTAGTAAACACCTAGGAACCTATAGGAGAAATTAAGGTACTTTTTGAAGTGCCTGATGCTATTTTTGAAGCAATCAGTTTCAAAACAGAATTTCTGGGTAATTTTAATGTGTTTATTTTTAGAGAAAGAAAGATACTGTAAGAGAGAAAAAAAAAGGGCAGTGAGGAAGAGCAGGATTTTTTTAGTAGTAGGATTTTTTTGCAAGGATAGCATTATTTCCCTCTGTGGTCTAGGTCAGAGTTAAGCACTGAATAAGCTTTTTGGGAAGTGGAGTGAGGATGTTTAGAATCAGTAGGAAATATGAGTTAAACGATAGGACTGCTCCAACCAGTGGAATACTGGTAGGTGGAGACTATGCAATCATATTTAACACTGAGTTGAAGGCTAACATTTATCTCTATAAATGTTTGCATATAAAGCACTTCTTTCACAAAGACAACTTTGTTAACAGTTCATACTTTGCACCCTTTAATCTGTTTAGACTACATCGTGATATGTTTTGGGATCTCCAAGCTGTTTAAACTACATTTGTGATGTTTCTTGGGATCTCACAAAGGCCAGACTTTTCTTCAGAGCCATTTCTAGTTCTAATAATACCATTCTCTTCAACTTATACAATCACTGTTTTTGCATTATTTGTCTTCCCTTTTTTTTCTGTTAGTTTTTTGCAAGGGTACACATACAAGAATTAATTTTCTTCCTTTGCTATACTTCTGAGCTTTAATTTTATAAATGATACAATCTTTTTAGGTTTCATAGTGTTTGTACAGTTTTAAAACAATGTTGAATATACTTTGTTTTCTAACCATTTCTTCATATACTTAATACAGATTTTCTGTTACTGCATGTGGAGGCAGTGCTTTGTATCTGTTATCAACTGTTATATTAAGTTCTGATGCATACTTTCTACACATGGTTATCTTTCTGTTGCACTGTTGCCCTATACTGTCTTCATAACAATCTGTAGCTGGCTTGATTTCTCCTTATAGCTTTATTTCTAAGTGCCTTTACTTTATTTTATTTTTTCCTGCCCAATAACTTTTGTTGCATAGTTTCTATTGTCTTTCTTACAAGAAAATACATGTGCTTGATTTTTAAAATAACAAAATGGTAATTTTGCATATATTTAACTTCCTGAGTTTTGCAGTTGATATATGTTGAAACAAAAAATGAGTAAAGTACTGTAATTTACTCTTTGACGTTGCTTGCTAAAACTACCCTTTAAAAAAGCAGCACAAAAAAACTATTACAGTACATAGTAGGGCCTCTACTTAGAAAAAATGTATGTATATATGCATGTATTTATTTATTTATTTGTCTGTTTTTCATTTTAAACATGGCATTGGAGCAACAGCAAGTTTAAATAAACAGAACATCTTTAGTTTGAGGAGCTGCAAATCTGCATTTGATAGCTGCACAGCAAACTGAAAATTGTAAAAATCAAAAAATATGTCTTCAAAGTCAGTGCAAGATTATCCTTAGCAGGATTTTGTTAGACAATATAGGAAAAAACGTATTTACTGAATGACAAATATAACATACCAAGGCTAGTACATATTTTTCTCACTTTCTTCCTAATCTTATTTTCATGGTTCTAATCATAGTCAAAAACAACTCATGCCAATGGCCTTCTCCAAGGAGACTATTTTTTTAATGTCCTGTAAGACACACACCTTCTTTGCACAATAGCAAGTCCCTATACATAAAGCTTCCGCTCTAGGTTGCTGGCCATTAAAGTCAGTTTAAATTAGACCCAATGACATCATAATGCTATACCACACTAATAATTCTGTTGGCTGTGGCAAATTTAACATTGTTGATTGACCACAGTCTTTGATTGAGATTGTAATAGGTGACTTATACACCACAAAGGGAATTAAGGTGACTAGAAGTAAAACACTACAGATGATTTTGCAGAGATTTCTAAGGATTTATATTAGCTGAAGAGTAGAGAATCTAACAACTGAAACACCCTCTCTCTAGACCACCAACCAATAGATTAGAAGTAAGTTGGGTATGCATTTTTGCCAGAAGGCCCATGGATGTCTGATCAAGCATGGACAATTTACAGATGGAATAGGCTCAAAGTGTAGAAAGTTTAATTAACAATTCACCTATTGTAGGGGATGGGGAGCTGTAAATTTATAAAGTGTTGACTTGAATGTATGAGGCTGTTTCCATTCTATTAAGCATAAGAAGATATTTTAAAAGTTGATAAAGAAGGGATGTGAAATGACTTCATATACCAATATTGAAAAACAACAAATGAGGTAAGGTGAGGTGTAGATTTAAAGAAGTAGATAGGAGAAATGTAGTTGCAATATTATTTAACAAAATAGTGCAAAAAGTCACTGTGACAAGGTGAGGAGGAGTGATATTGATGGAAGGGAAGGGATTTTTCCTATATAATATTGGGTATATGCATGAACCCAGTAGGGGTGATTGGAAATTTCACCATAATTCTTTGCAAACTGATGAGGAGGAGTTGATGTGATAAACATAGACATAATGGGAGATAAGTAATATGAATATGATCCTGTACCCAGACAAAGCATGAATTTTTGGACACAGGTATATCATAACAAGATGAGGAAATAGTCAAAAAGAGGGAAAACGGAAGGTAGGGGATTTATTGGGCACTATTCATAGGGACAAGAAAACTTTAACTTTGCAAGAAACAATATAAAATAGGTCAGTAGAATTATTAGTGAGGAGGTATATGCAGGGCTGATAAAAGCCATGCCCATTAATGATAGAAGAATCAGTGGACATCCTCAGTAATTATAGGGCTGAAGTGAGTAAGGAGCATGAGATGGAAAGATATACATAGAGTAGGCAGGAAAAGATTAAGAAATTCGATTAATGAGGATCCACATGGTGAAGATTAAGACAAAATGGAGAGAAGACTTGGGGATCAGGAATGCATGATAGGATAAAGTAAATAGTTAGGTGACAGATAATGATCTGAGAAAGATACCAGTACATAAAACATGACAACGTTTAGCAGTTGGGGTTTCTGTAACCACAAAACATGATATAAGTGGTGAGGGAGTAGAGAAAGTGATGTAAAGGAAAAAAGACAGTAACAATAATAGAAGGTAAGAAGAATTTGTGTAGCTAGAATGAGAGGTGATGACAAAGCAACTATCTAAGATGTTTAAGTAAAGAAAGATAAGGTTGGAAAAAAATGTAAACATGACCAGAGACGTGACATGCATGAATAAGCAGGCAAGATTGAGTTTTAGGGAATTTCTAACCAGATGTATGAAATGTAAAGTGGAATGTAAAGACTAAACCTCACACATTATGCATTAATTACTTAGCCAGAAAGACTAGTAAAGACTGGATTTACAGGTGGATGATGACAAGCCGAGCAATAAAGGAATTTAAAGTTCAAAAAGTCTGGGGTTCTTCATGGATCCCTAGTTGAATAGTATAAATGGGAAATGGATATCTTAGTGATGGTATTGACAGCATATCGTTCAACCTCTTAGAACAAGAAATCTGGCCAAAGCCATAAATAAAAGTGGGACAGAGGCACAAAAATAGGGACCGTTTTAAAATATTGCTCTTACAAACTTAGAAAGCTGATAGAATAACATGTTTTGCATTAGCATGAATTTTCTGAGGGGTATGAAGTCTGATACTCAAATGGCTGCCATTATTTTCAAACTTCAGTCTTTAATGATTTGCTACTAATTTGCCATAAAACAAAAATTTTATGAAAAACGGACCAAAATTCCAGGCAAAACTCAGGACATTCTGTGAAAATCTGTACAGTTGACAGGTATGATTGACAAAGAGATTTAACAATTTAGGGCCAGGATGGGGTATATTCCCAGGCAATCAGAAGGCCTGGGTGGTGATACTAACAAATGGGGAGAGACCAACTAAATCTTAGAACTGTCAAATATATCACTAACAAGTACAAATATTATGATTCCAGAAAAGGTAATGGCAGCGCAAATGGATGAATGGCTACAAACACAAATTACAGAATCAAGATTTGGAAGGAGAGAGACTCATATACAGTGCTGGAAGAAGGTTGACTTCTCAATTTATTCTGCACAGATAAATTGGAAAGCTACTGACAGTAATATAAAAGTAGTAAAATTTGCAAAATGAAAGTAATGATGTTGGGGAAATCCATTTATTTCCTTGTACCAAAAAAGGCTAAACAAGTATCGAGGCTGGATGATTAGGGGGTCATAAATAGCTTGGAAGTGATTAAGGTTAACTGTAGAGCTTATCAGGATTATTTAATGTATTCCTTCAACATCTGGAGTTGATCAGAGATGGTTAGGTAGAAAATTTATAGGAAGAATGAAAGCAATGGTACCTGTCAGGCAGCAGCTACCATAGGTTTGAGAGAAAGTTGGTGCTATGGGCAATCAGTCATATGAAATGGAACAGAGGTTATGGATAAAATGAGAAGGGCAGACCTGATATCACATCATATTTGGGAGCGACAGGAAAATTTCAACTAGTGAGACTATGTTAAACGTAAGATGATTGATTGGACAGGTTTGCCCGCAACGTATTGGGCAATGAATCAACCAAATCACTGGAGGTTCCAGATAATAAGTTAAAGTATGGAAAAATTAAGCCAGTTGAACAAGTCTTCACATCATATTTAACAAAAAAAGCAAGTACTGTGGCGACTGTGGCAAGCATGGAGTAGACAGCCTGTGACTCATTGTCCAGTATTTACAGAGAATGATTGAGAACGTGAAAAGAAAAAAATTAAGCTTAAATTGTCTGCCCAGATGGTGTTATAATTCTACTGAAATGGTAGCATGATGACTTTTGATAATATGGAGAGAACGCTGTTCAGGAAATTACTAAATGACCTGTGTCCATGAGAGTGTGGAATTAAGAGATGTGATAACAAATGAGGTAGACTAATTCAGAAATATGTAAGGCATGTAGGCTGTATTGTGCCACAGCCCTACCCTGAAAACTAAGACATTATAATGTGCAGGCAATTAATAAGGCATGGGGTAAAAACAGCTGTATTCAGAAAACATGTTACTGGCCATTCTCATAGTCAGTGCTCAGGATGTTACATGCTGCAGACCTCTACATCATCTCAGATATCACCTTCAGCGCCTTGCTTAGCAGCACCTGACTGATTAGCACATTATGAACCACCTCCATGTGGACAGGGAGAATATAGGAGAGACTGTCAAATTGTCTCACTCAAAAGTAGAATCAAGGGGAATGTATAAATGTCCCATCACAGTGGACACTATTGCATGTGTTGCCTTAACCTTCAAAGCTGCAGGGACATTTTAGTGACCTAGAGGGAGCATACTAGGAATATCAAAGGTGTCAGACTTCTGCATACATCACTGATTCCTTGACATTATAGTGAAGCATGTGGAACAGCACATATTGTTCCCAACAATTGCAGAGGAGACAACTAACACTATGTGGGTGTTTTACAACAAACTGAAACAAAACTTCCACACATACGGCAAGTGCAATGGCCAAAAAACATCCAGATAAGCAAACCAACAGACTCAGCCAGCACTAAGATTGTTACATAATCGAATTCATTTATTTATTATAAAAGCAGCCCAAACAAATGGCTACATAGTAATGCAGCCCACACATCAAAATTATAAACAGACTGGTTTCGGCATAGTAGACTTCAACAATGTTTTAATAAGCCACAAAACACAACTGAATATATATCAACCTGTCCAACCGATTCCTACTGTGATTGGATAATTACAAATGCTCATTAAGACCTGGTAGGAATAACCCTCCAAGTCTAATGATCCAATTATTTTCCTTTTTGTTTAATAAATTATGCCAACCATCTTTACTATTCTTACCCCCTACAATTTTGTCAATAATCACAAACATAAATTGTGCAGTGGGTTGTTTAATGCTGTGTTTATATAATGATATTTGTTTATTCCTAATATCACTAAGGTGTTCCGAAATCTGCATTCTAAAAGGATGTGAAGTCTGTCCCACATAGATGGCAGAGCATGTACATGTAGCTAAATAAATAATCCAGTCTGTATTGCAGTTACCAAATATATGAAGATCATAAACTTTGGGAGTATTCCTGCCAGTAAATTGTTTGCTCTTCACTACATACCTACAAGACATACAATGACCACAAGGAACACAGCCAACCAATATCTCCCCATCAAAGGTTCATAGGTTCATAGGTGTGTACTAGGCTAATGGCCTTGGAGCCTTTACAAGCCTAGCTCATAGGATTACCCTGGCATTGTGCCACACGACCTTAGTTCCCAGTGCCTCTGTCGAGTAGATCCACTAGAGTGATCCCTGGGGTGAATTTTCTATTTCTCATCCGGTCATCAAGATTTCTCTTGAAGAGGGCCAGTGAGGTGCTCTGCTTGACATGTATGGGAAGTCTATTCCATAGCATGGGTAGTCTCTTGGTTATGAGCCTGTCCCTCCAGCATGTTCTGTTGATTATGGTAATGAGGTTGAGGTCTCTAGAGCATGTGGTGTGGAGGGATTGGGATTTCTTTAGATGTAGCATTTCTAACAGAGCTGGGTCAGACACGGCTTTGTAAGTCAAGCAGAGATCATCTCTAAGTAGGTGATATGAAGCAGAGAATAGCTGGACTGTTTTGAGTCTGTCCATATAGGACAAGTGTTTAAGGCCTAGGATCCTCTTTGTGAGGTACTTTTGTATCCTCTCCAGTTGTTGCAGGTGTCTAGTGAGGTACATGCCGAATGTGGCCTAATGAGGGAAGAGTAGAGGGAGACAATGACCTCTTTCTTCCTGGATGCAAAACCCTTAGTAATGAGATGTGCCACATAGAAGGACTTTCTGTCCACAGTGGCAATGTGATGGTCAAAAGAGAGGTTGCTGTCAACCTGTGTTCCCAGATCTCTTATAATGCCGTCTGTGTTCAGTGGACTACCATTGATGTGGTAATTCAAGGGAACTGCGTTTTTCCCAAGGGGGATAACAACACATTTTTTTGGCATTGAGCTTAAGGCCATGGTTCTGACACCAGTCGTTGGTCTCAGTGAGACCTTTCTGTAGGATGTCAACATCACTTGGAGAGTTAATAATAAGCTCCCAACTTGCAATCATCTGCAAACTTTGTCAGCCAGAGTCCCTTCATGCTGGTCTGGACTTCAGAGCAGTAGATACCAAACAGGAGAGGACCCAGGACCGAACCCTGTGGGACTCCACTCGTGACTGGTCTGCAGTCTGACTTGGAATCAGCTACTTTCACACTGTGGGTTCTATCTGTGAGACAGTTTCCAACCCACCTAGTGATATAGGGTTTGATGCTTAGCTTAGTGGGTTTTTCTATGATTCCTGTGTGGGGAATGGAATCAAAGGCCTCGGACAGATCAAGGTAGGCTGTATGAACCACCTTGCCTTCAGCCACAGTTCTGGTGACTGACTCAAAGAATTCGACCAAGTTGAGCAGGCATGATCTACCCTTCACAAAACCAAACTGTGTGGGATCCCCTACATCCTTGTTTATTAGGTCCACAATGATGCGTTCCATAGCTTTGCATATCAGACTCATCAGGCTAATGGGACGATAGTTCCCAGGGTCTGTAGTTGCTCCAACTTTGGGGAGAGAGATGACTGTAGCAGTGCATCATTTGGCATGGACAAAGCCTGAGGTGAGGCTGCGATTGACCAGGGTGCACAGGTGATGTGCCAGTTCATTCTTTAGTTCATGTAGAGCACAGCAAGGGATATTGTCAGGTCCCATAGAAGCTGTATTCTTGGCCTTGGACAGTGCTGTTTTAACCTGTGCAGCAGTAATACTGGGTGCCTGGCAATATACTTGTATTGTGATTGGTCCTTTGTGGGGGGGGGTAAAGTTGGCACTGAATCTGTTGGCCAGTATATTGGCAATATCTGTTGGCTCGGTATAGGAGGTACCATTGTGCTCAGAGCAAATCTGGGTATTGCCATGGTGATTCTTTACATAACTATAGAAGGCCTTGTGGTTATCTTTACTATCTGCTGCAATGCTGTTTTCATAGCTAGCTTTAGAGGATTTGATGAGGGATCTCAACTTTTTGTTGATGCTGATAAGGGAGTTTTTCCAGTCTTGGGACTTTACCTTATTCCGCATCAGTTTCCACCTTCTGTTGTAGAATTTGTTTATAGCAGGGGACTACCAGATTGGCTTCCTTTTTTGGAGGAGAACATCTTGGTTCTATTGGGTATGGTGAGATCCATGCATTTGTGTATGTCTTCGTACAGTGCATTGGTGTATTATTCAGCGGTCATGCAACTATTCACTATTTGTATGGGTGCCGTGAAGTTAGACACCTCTGTTTTTAGGATCCCAAAGTTAGCTTTGGAGAATTTTTTTCAAGGTGGTTACCTTTGCGAGGGGTGGAGGGTGGGAGGGATGTGGATTTCCAAGGTGATTAGTTTGTGGTCGGATCTAACCAGGGAGGAGTTGACTATTGGTGTAGAGCAACGGTCGCCCATGTTAGTAATATCAACCTCATCCAAAAATAAATTATGATTCACATTATTTATGATTTGTTCCTCAAGGTAGCCCATAAAAAGGTCAGCATAAATGGGTGCAAAAGATGCACCCATAGCTGTTCCCTTTAACTGTAGATAGCATTCACCATTAAAATAAAAAAACATTCTTGTTAAGAATGTGTTCAGTTAAACATAAGAGAAAGGTGTTAAAACCAGGACTGTACAGTGGAATGTGGTAAAGCCAATATTCCAAGGCCATCAGGCCAGCTCAATGTGGTATGTTTCTGTACAAAGCTATTCCATCTAAAGTACACAAAATCTAACCTAATTCTAACTGTATATCAGAAATGATGCTCAAAAGCTTTGTAGTGTCCTGGATGCATGCTCAAACCCCCTATAATAATGGTTTGAGGTATTTGGCGAAAAAGCTAACAACAGCTCAATTAGCGACCCATTCCCCAAAACTATGGGCCTACCTGGTGGTTTATACAGATCTTTATGTATTTTAGGCAATAGGTAAAGTTGTTGTGGTGAAGGATGCTGTACAGTTAAATGAAAGGCCACTTCCTTACTGATAATACCCTCATCTAAGGCTGACTGAAGAAATTTATTAATCTCAGCTTTAAATTTATAGGTGGGATCTATTGACATTTTGGCATAAAACTGACAGTCGGACACTTGTCTCTGGGCTTCAGCTAAATACATAGTCCAGTCCATGACAACTATAGCACCTCCTTTGTCAGCAGGAATAATGGCCAAATTAGTTTTTTTTTTTTTTTTTTTTTTTGAAGATTAATAAGAGCTTGAGCTTTTGATTTAGATAAACCCTGTACCGGACCTAAACCTGAAATGCAGATCTTTGAGAACACATTGCTGGAATGTGGCATGATGCTTATTCATGGGTGGATTGAATTTAGATGTCTGACATCTAAACTCAGTCTGAAGATCCTGATCATATGAATAATTATTGGCGCCAAAATGTAACCTTAACAGTCTACAAAATGAAATCACATCATTGGCAAAAACATCTCCCGACACAAAAAAAAAACGAACAGAATTCAACCCTTCATTCAATATTTGTATTTCTGCATCAGATAATGACACAGAAGAAATATTATGTACATTACAGATAGTATTTATTGTGATAATAGTAGATTTAGCAATGTTTCCAAAGTGGAAGCCTGGTTTATGTTTTCTGCCACCCTTTCTTCTTGTCCTAAAGGGTTGACTAAACTTGGTTTCTTAGAAGCTGGTGACTCTTGTCTATGTTCATTTTCAGTATCAGTCACAGAGTAGAAATCCTCCCCAGATGCCTTGCTAGTGTTGGTGCTTTTTTCAGAATATATTTTTTTTTTCCTTTTTCTTTTAATGGATGTACATCTTGACTCATTATTAAAACATTTAACACTTTTCTGTTGGCCAAATGGTTTATTCTGATTATAGTCCCTGAATTTCCAGATTTTTCTATCTTTCAGTTCTTTCCCAGTTTCAGTTAACTTTTTGGTCAACTTTTGAAAGCAACTTTTAAATACAGGCTAATTTTCAAATAATTTGACTTTGTCGCATATTTTACTGACTTCAGAAATAGATTGGGCAACACTCTGTTCATAAAAAACAAGTAAAACATTAACTAGGTGCATAGACAAAATTTGTTGGGTCACAGTCTATTCCATCAATAAAGTGTCATCAGCTTGATTAACTAGAAGTTGCATGCACACACATAAACTTCTTGGTGTTATATCCTTGGATTTGTAGGCTGTGAATAATTTCAAATGCCGCACATTAGACCTTAAATTCTTCATAGATTTAGTAAGTTAATAAAAGGCCTGAGTGCATGGTAAATCGGGATTACTAGCATTTGCTTCATGTTAGGGGTCAGTATTAAATCCCTCCCCAAATATCTGAATGTTATCTTTGTCCACAGATAAACCCTTCAGTATAGCCAACAAATCCATATTATTAATGACAAACCCAATTACCTGAGTTCCTCTGAGCCTCTGATTGCACTCTCATTACCATCAAGGTCCCACCAGGTCCACAGGTTGTGTTATGCATTAACAGGAAGGTTTCAACTCCTTCAGCTGCCAGGTGTTATACAATGCCAAGGCAGCATCCTTACTGTTTTCATGTACCATCCAGGCAGTTCCCACAATTCACACATATGGCATATACCTGACCTATACCAACAGTTCATGTGGGTGGACTTTTATCATCTAATTGATAGGGACACATGTAGGTGGGTATAATGTTATTGCAAACAGGTAGCCAGCAACATATTTGACTTATTTATTTATTTATATTTGTTGACTGGATAAGTGACCTGGTCTAATGACCATTTTTAGTCATGACCTGGGCTCACAAAGCAATTGATAGTACAATTAATATTGATGAATATAAAACAGAGTTACATTATATGTGTGAGTGAAACAAATTAGCATCAAACAATTACAAAGGGATGTTGCATTATAGCAGAGAAAGCAGTGAAATAATAGTGAACATAAAAACCATCACCAAGACATATATATGTATATATGGTCGACCTCTAATGACCGACTGTCACATAACTGACTTTCAAATAACTGAGATGAAAAGAATAAAAATGCAGAAACCCGAACAGCAGTGTTTTATGACATTAAGTAAACACTTGGCTGACATGCCTTGTTCTCCACTGTAGTGAAATCCTGGAGCTGGTATGTATATTTAGTTTGGGGGAGTGTGGGTGGCACAGCCTCCAACATTGGGATGTGTGTGGGGTGTAACCCCCCCCCACCTAGGTGGGTTATACATAACTCAGTGTTAGATTCGTTAACAGTCGGCCAAGTGTTCAAGCCACTGGAGTTGTTTTAGAAGAAGGCAGTGGTGGGATTTGTGCTATAGGTTGCTGGCAAATCTAGCTATTTTGTTTTATGTTTGTTCAAGTTTGGTTATTAAGGTGTATTGTAAATGTGTAAGTATTGGAGAAGAGTAGGAGTCAGAAGACAGGAATTTTCTGTTTTTACAGAGTAGTTCAATTTTTGAAGTGCCTTTTTAATACGTTGTTGAATATGGAGGTCAAATTTGAATTGGTCTTCTATTATAGTACCAAGGAGCTTGGTGTGCAATCTGGCTTTAATAATAGTGGTATCAAGAGATGAGATGACGAAGGTAGTTTTATGATGGGAGAGAGATTTACAAAGGAAGAGAATGAGGCTTTTTTTTAGGATTTAGAATGAGTTGCTTATCAGTTATCCATTGTTTCATGGTAAGAAATGAGCTTTGAGTAACAGAATGAAGGTGAGAGATGTTATCAGAGAGGGAGATAAGGGTAGAATAGTCAGTGTACCGTATAAGGGAGGAGGTGCTGCAGGATGAGTGGAGGTGGTTAGTAAAAATGTTGAAAAGAAGAGGACCTAGTATGGAGCGCTGGGGCACTCCTGTCTTGATAGGTAAAAAAGGGGAGCAGGTGGATTGTTGTGTGACTGTAACCTATTAGAAAGATAGCTGGAGAACAAGAGAATAGCAGAGGTGAAGATGTTGAGAGATTAGCTAGTACACTGGTGTGAGAAACAGCATCAAAAGCTTTACAGAGGTCTAGGAATAGACAGGACACTAGTTGTTTTTGTCTCTAGCCTCTGTGACAGTATGTGTGAAAGACAGAAGGGCAGTGGAAGTACTGTGATTTGGCCCTGAAGCCATGTTGAGTGGGGGTTAGATGGTTTTCCTGAATTAGGTATTTCAGAAGCTGGTTGTGAATGCATTTTTCAAGGATTTTAGAGAGTGGGGAGAGAATGGCTATGCGTCTTAAACTGGAAGCATCTGTGGAGTTACCTCCTTTGTGTAGTAGTATGCTGTAGAAGTATTTCCAGATGTCAGGGACAGTAGAGTCTTGAACTGATCTGTTAACAAGTATCAAGATAAGGTAGGCTATAGATTCAGCTGCTAGTTTAAGAAAGAGGGGAGGTAGGTTATCAGTAGAGGGGGGAACATGGTTTTAGTTTAAGCAGAAGAGATTTTCTATAAGTAGTAGGGACTGGTTTGAAAGAGAAGGGGGTGGTATTGATAGTAGTTGAAGAGGTGGGGGAAGGATTTAAATTCAATGAAGTAAGTGTTAAGTAGTGTGGCAGTTTTTTTAGGGGTATTGCTATGGAAAGGGTTAGGGGTAGTAGGTCCCCCAGGGTGGATGATTTTATTAATGGTGTGCCAAATATTTGGGGGGCTTAGAGTGGTGGGTGGATTGGGCATCAGAGCAGAATTTCTTCTTATAGGTTCATAGGTTAGTACTAAGCTAACTGCCCTTGTGAGCCATTTTAAGCCTAGCCATTTATCCCTTGTGAGACTCAAACCTTGCACCTTGTGTTTGTAAGGCAAACACCTTAACCATTAGGCTACCCTCCCAAGGGTAATTGACCTCTTCAACTACTATCAATTTCCAATCAATTATCTTTGTTAATTTGCTTTTTGGTGAAGTTTCTAAATTCTTTGTAATTCTGGAGTAGCATAGTGGATTTAGGTTTTAGCCATTGTTTCCAGGTGCTATCTTTTTTCATAAGGGAGTGAGAGTCTTTTGTGAGCCAGGGAGCATGGTTAATTTTTATTATAGCTTTCCTCAGTGGTGCTAGGGAGTTAAGTATACTGAGGAAAGTGTGGTTAAATTCTAAAACTGCATCATTGCGGGAAAGGTGTTGGAGGTTGGACAAGTTAACTAATGAGAGTGTATTGTTAAAGGTTTCGGAATCAAAGTAGGAAAGATTGTGGCACTCTCTGTATAGGTGGGACTTCGGTGTTTGAAGAGACTGTCTTTGCACATAAATAGGGAGGTGGTCACTCAGGGAGTAGGGTAGAGTGCCAGAGTTATGGTAAAGTTTTGGATCAAAAATTAGGATCCAATCCAGGATGTAGCTGTTACTGTGGTTCTTATTTAAGTGTGTGGATGTTGTAATTAGCTGGTTGAAGCCACAGAGGTTAATACTGAGGTTAGGAGAGATGGTTGATAGTTTTTTTTCCAATCAATGTTGACATTCTCAAGGATAATTGTCTTGTAGGGTATATGGAGTAAGATCCATGACAGGATAGGTTTAAGGATGGGTATATTATTTCCAGGTGGTATATAGTTGGCTGCTATAGCAATATTTTGGAGGGGGGGGTTAAGTGACAATTAAAAATAAGTAGCTCAGCTGGGTGGAAGTCTGGGAAAGGTATTTGTAGGGGGGATAAGCTGAGTTGCACAGAGTACATAATTGCCACCCCCCCCCCTTTTTGGAGAGCTTGTCTTGATGGTAGATGTTATAGTTGAGAGAGAAGATTTCAATGTTAGAGATTTGAGGTTTTAGCCATGTTTGTGATAGGGTTAATATATGTAGAAAGTAGTGGGCTATCCAAGAATGCAGGTCAGTAATTTTGTTAAGTAGACTTTGTATATTTATTGGGTAGATAGTAAAGTGTTTGGTATTAGAGGGGGGAGGTTGGTTTAAGGAGAGTGATGGAATGTTGGTGGGGTTGGGAGAAGTGGGGGGCAGGATTGATGTGGAAGTCCTCATCTAGCAGAAAAGTTTTTGGTTAAACAGTAGGTTTGGAATGGTAAAAGTAAGAAGTGAAGAATTTTTACTTGAGTTTTGGGGAAGTAATGGTGTGAGTAAATATTCTGATTTTATGAAGTTGTATGTAGGAGGTGTTAAATAGAGATGGAGAGATTAGAAAGGGTAGTGGAGGATCAGTATGGGTAATTGGATATGAAAGAGTAAGTGATGGTGGCAGGTAGTTGAGTTTTATGTGATAGGAAGTTAAGAATGTAAGGTATAAGAGTAGGGGTAGTAAGGTAGAGCTGGAGCATGTTGGGAGGATGTGAATGAATAGCAGTTCGGTATATGTAGAAATGTGAGAAAGTATGCATGTTAGGTTAGCTTTCAGAAAGTGAAACAAAAAAGGAATGAAGTTAAGAGTAAGGAAGGTGAATGAGAGTAATTAAGCTTGTAAGTTTCTTGAGGTGAGTAACAGAGAGGGTAGGATAATTTGGTGATGTTTTTGGAGGATAGTGATTGCAGAAGGGGAGGAATGAGAGTTGGGTGGAGAAAATGTTGATTTGCTAAATAAGTATAGTGGGTGGGGGCTGTATCAAGGTGGTTAGAGTATAAATCTAGAGGATGTGGGGGTGGGTAGGAATGGGGGTAGAGATAGGCAGCTAAGGATTAAGCAAAAATACTTTTATCTTATTTATTGGGTATTTAGGTCTAAAGATAAAATTAAATGAGAACCAAAAGGTGCATATGCTGTTATCTAGTATTCAAATCCTCCATTGGTTTTGGTAAGAAGAGGGGGAGGGGGTCTAGGGGAAAAAAGAAAAACTGTCCTGGCAAGGTGTGCACGTCACTATCACAGATGAAATAGAGTACAAGATCAGTATCTCTCACTTGTTTTCTCTCTCTCTCTCTCTCTCTCTCTCTCTCTCTCTATATATATATATATATATATTTGGTAAAATTCATTGTGATGGCCTGTGTTCTTAGAATGATTTCTACTGTTATTAATCACAATGACAAAGAAGAGTGTTTCTAAGTTACTGTGAGTAAAACACAAGTGAAATTCAATGGTGCATTCTAAAGAAGTATTGTTGAATGAATTCTTAATTGACTTTTAAGTAGACTTAGAGGTTTCTTACTTTGCCATACACAAAGGTAAAAAATACAGAGGAATTACAAGATATGTAAAAGTAAGTAGAACCATTTTCTATGACTGGCCAGTAATAGAAAAATAATTACCGCAAAATGAAAGAGACTCACTATAACCCTTTGAGGTTGAGAGAGATGGAAATATATTGAATAGCAAAGAGGTTTTGAATGCTTTAAATATACTTCATTTCAAGTGTAATCCAGTCATAGACTCTCAACCAAGTGAACATACTAGATGCAATACTTGCATCTAATATAAAAATAAAAAAGACAGAGTAACTGCCAGCACAAAACTTTAAGAAAGGTCACCTCCTAGAGTGCAACTCTTCTACTTTTAAAAAATAAACTCATTGGTACAAAACTGGTGATGGCAATTAGCACATTTGCATCACATAAGGAATCAGAAAACACATAATCAACCATTTCAGAATGTTAAAACAACATTTGAGACAGTGGTATAAGTGGTTTGGATGCTAAGCAAAAAAGGTAATGGCAACAGGATATTATAGTCTCCTACTGAACAGATGACAACAGAGTATACCTATTGAAACAAGGTTTCACATTACAGACAATCATGGTCTATTGCTTGATTCCTATCCCTTTATGGAAGAGAGACTTGTTATAAGGAAAGAAGCCCAGTTTTGCAGTTATTAACTGTAGTGTTGATCAGTCTAGTAAACTGTAGAGAGGAGAAACTGAAACAAAGAAATGGTCATGACATGCAGTAACCAGAGTGCTTTACCTGTTTCTACAAGCAGACTAAGACTTGGTCATGTATGTCATGGGCTAACTGAGGTAGGCTGTGGCTGGTCAATGGTGCTCTTTACCACAGGTCTGCGCTAGGAGGTCATGTGATATTGTGCACCCTTGTGACTGTTATCTGGCAGCTTGGGAAGATGATTCAGATCTGCACAGAGTTGAAGAGGCCACACACCCTTTCTATAAAAGTGAGGGCCAGAATAAGAGAGACAAAGTCATTTTCATCTCAATACAGAGGAAGTAATCTTGTTTGTAGAAATAGAACTGTTTGTCAGGGTGATTGGTTTCTTTCACTGAGAAACAGAGCATCATGGAAAGGCACATGGG
Organism: Protopterus annectens; assembly: GCF_019279795.1. Taxonomy (NCBI): domain Eukaryota; kingdom Metazoa; phylum Chordata; order Ceratodontiformes; family Protopteridae; genus Protopterus; species Protopterus annectens. The sequence continues at coordinate 928,663,718 of NC_056744.1, forward strand.
CTGGGGTCTTTAGAAAAAGGAGAATATGGTTTAAGGCACCAGTTAGAGTGCATACTCAGAACCAACAGGAAAGCCAAATGCTTTGTGGTAGTCAATCCAGGTCAGGAAATACAAAAGAATAAAAAGTGTGTTTTATTACTCCAAAAGTACTTGTTTAATGACTCCAAAACAAGTAATTTTGTTTAATCCAAAAGAACTGGGTTTAAAACTCCCGAGTTCTTTTGAATTAATAAAACAAACTCTCTTGCACTTCCTGACCTGGATTGACTACCACAGTGTGTTTGCACTTTAGAAATGGGCATGAGGTCAGAATGGGATAGAAGCCTTAGAATGAAACATGACAACCTATGGTAAGCCCTTTAATGTGCAGAGTTCAGAATGATGAAGAGTGGACTGTGAACTATGGACTTAAATAATACAGATCTGTTTTCTTTTATTTTAATTATATTGCATAATTTGTTGCAAAAGTATCCTTGGCAAAATAATTCTGAAAACAGTTTTTATTTCAAGTTTATTAAGATAATTGTACATATATAGCCTTGGGTTTGCTATGTTTTCTTAAGAAAAGTAACTGATCACATTTTAAAGCATGATGCATGAACAATGCACCTGCTGTTTGAGTTAATAATACTCTGAGTGACATTATAGTACATAACAAATATTGTACATTGCTGGAGAAGAACATAAAGTTAGAAATTAACAATGCATGCTAAAACTATTTATCATTCTTGATTAAAATAAATTGGTGTTGTTACTCAACATCTGTAAGAATGGAAGGGGGTCTTTGTAAAGTAGAATTAGTCCTTATGGTCAGCCTGGTTGGGCTTTAAATTACTTTTTAGATAGAAGTGATGAATTTCTAAGAATAATGATTTGAACAGAATACTTTGGAAATAGTCAACTTTTTTCTCATGTGGTAATAATGAAACCCTCTTACTAAATTATTTGATGATTCTAATGTTTTCAATTTATAGTTGTGAAACTGTGCTAAATTTATTTGTGAAGATAAAAGCAAATATTGGATATAATAAGAGATATTAGATGGGATAGACGATTAGGCTTATATAAAATAATATTCAACTGGGAGACAAGGGATATTTCAATAATGCTAGTAAGAAGTAACAAATAATTATGGTAACTCTGGAATTTGCAGTGAAAGTAACAAATAAGATATGATGTAAAAGTTATGAAATTATTTTGAATGGATAAAAATATTTTAAAACATGAAAAAATGTGGCATGTAACATTGTGAGCTCCATATTTTCTTTGAAATCCTTATTGACCATGAAGTGGCAACGAGAAAGAAAATTGATATTTGTTGGATAAAATCAGATGTCTAGTTTTATCCTTTGAGGGTAATGATTGGAGCTGGATATGGACAATGTTGAGCAAGGGCATAACCAAGCTGGAAGAGGACATTTGCATGAACTATGGGAAAAGAATAAGGAAAGCATAAGAGGTTTGTAAAGCTGATGCTATGAAAAGAAAAAAAAATGATAAATGAAGCATAATGATTGCTGATAATGTTTGTACCCCTGCGCATTATTCTAAAGTAGAGGATGATGACTAGAAGGATTAAGAGTAGATAAATGGACTGGGGTGTGATATCAGGTAGAGGAGGCAATAATAATGGAAGAACAGCTTGGGAAGTGACAGAGCTTATTTTGTACTAGGGGACTAAAATACCTGCTTACTGATCGAGGATATTTTGGAGAGAAGGACTAAAGTGCCACAGATAATAAATAAGAGCTAGAAATAACAAATAGTTTTATTTTAGATGAAAAGTATGATTGGGATGACTTAGGGGTACAATGATTAGGATTCAAATAGCTCTATATAAGCTTCAAATGCTTTACATGTAATGTTAGATAGTATAATATGATTTATTAGTGTGTTGCTTCTTGATTAAAGGTGACATTAAAGTTATCTATCTTTTGTGGTACCTAAAATGGGATAAGGATGTTGTCAAAAGTATGACAATTATGACTGCTGAAGAAAAGGGAAGGTGATGCCTATATTTGTTTAATTCATATTTTAGGACCTAAAAGTGCTATTGCTAATAAGGGCCATGGTGTTGCAACTCTAATAGTGTAAAGAGGAATATCTGGAAAAAGATTACTGCTATGACAAAAGTCATCTTGTAAATATGTATGAAGTTTTTAATTTAGCACAATAGAAACAAAAGTGTTGTTATAAGAAAAGAAACAAAAAGAAAAAAATAATTAATGTGTTATATGTAAAAGATTGAATTAAGGAGTGTGATACCCAGCTTTACTTTCATTTGGTGGTGAATTAACAGAAGATGTATGTAAGCTAAGGTGCAAAAAATATAGGTAGGTCAAACTATTATAAAATGAGTATATGAATATCTTTTGCCTTGAGAACATTATTGAACAATTGTAACAGGAGGGAAGCTGCAACATAACTTAAATGCATGTGCTAATAAATGTGTATAACTGGATATAAACTGGTAAAGAAAAATGTATACATGTCTTTTTATTAATTTATATTTCTAGGGCAGCAATGAAAATGTTTATTTAAAAACATAAGAAACATTTCTGAATAGTAGATGAACAATAGATAACTGCTACGTGGAATATGATTTTATGAAGACAATGAAGACTAGAGGCAGGGGGAGGGGAATTATACTACCTTTGTGTGACCTGAACAGAAGCTTTTCATCCAGTAGTGGGGAGATTTTATGAGATGTATTTCAACAGATAGGATTCCAGAATCATTTCACCACGTAATCTGAAGCTACATATGATGAGATTCAGCTGTAAATTGTGGAAAAGGAGAAAAATCAGACAAAGTAGATTTAGAAGAGGGAAACCAACAAGGGTTCTCCTTCCTATTGATATGTTTTATAATATTCAGTGAACTGGGGAGAATGTTGAGTCTAAAAATTATAGAGCAGGGGCAGGAATGTTGGCACAGAGCATAGCTCTATATTTATGTGGACTACAGTATGTTGAGAATAGAATGGTGATGTCTTCTAGCACTGAAATGAGATAACTTGGATTTACTATGCATACTTGAACAAAACTAGAGAAGTCCAGTTTTGTGCAGTGATCTGCATTTCACAATCAGTGCATCTTATAGTAGACTAGATAGTCTGAGGAGGCTGGGATATGAAATGGCGTCTGTATGAGTTCATTTTCCACTGTTATATTAATGGATATGTGGATGAGACTGTACAACAATTGCACAGACAGCCCTGCTACAGACTCAGAAATTATTGGTTAAAGTGATACAGAGTACTGAAAATAAATTATGTTTTCTTAAAATTCAGCACAGTCATGGATATAGTCAAAAAATCAGATTGACTACTTTAGTGTTGTAAAAATATTTTTCATAATGCCTCTATACTATACTGGGTAGTTTTTGCAGCAACGTCCTTGTACTCTGACTGTATGTGACATAAACAGACAAACATCACCCAGAGTCCATTATATCTGAAAAAGAATAAGAAGTACAAATGGATAAATTATGAAAACGAAAGGTTAATTAAGATATAATTTGCAATACACACAATGCTTAAAAAATCCTCATTCACATCACCTTCCAGTACTAATAAATATGAAACAGTTAATGCAACAGTTCTGTCTTCAACATTTCATTTCACTACTACTACATGTAATTGTGGGTCAAATTATAGCATGTTACAAGTTATTAATTTTTAAACAAAATCATTTTACAGTCATTTATAACATTCTATTTTACTGTAGCATTATGCTGTTTTAATGAACCAGATTATCATTAGCCCATACTGAAAAGGTTTATGTGGCTTTAAATTCATTTTAATAGAAGTTTAGTAGAATGATGTTGATTAATGCACACTATCCTAATCTCTATTCCCACCACATTTATGTTCTCTTTATGCAAACAGGGCATGAAATCCATGCAAAGATGACCCTAGCAACATTTTAGTGGGTTTTGCAGCAAGCTGTAATGTTATATAGTCTAATTAAACTCATGAAAATCATAATTATTATAATATTGCTAGTCTTGTTTCCTGTCTTCTGATGTATTGTTAATTGTAATGGTGTTTAGTTAATCTTGCTTTTTAATTTCAACTTGATTTTATTAATATATCTCCTATCTTTTTGGCATGGATAATTGATTTAATGGAGAAATCTATTTAATTAATCTAAGCTATAATTACACTCACTTAATTTGTTAAACCTTAATTTGATGAATTGATTGTAATTAAATGCAGTTAAAATGATTAGAAATAACAAGTACCCAATCAGTTTAAATCGATATTCTTAGACAATTGTGCAGTACTTTTTAAAAGCTTTTATATTTAAAATGAGCAGTTAATTTATTTGTACTGACCAAAGTGTAAAAGGATCTATTACTTAAAATGTATGCTTATATACTGCAAATGTACTAAGCTACAGTTGTATATAATTTCCATAGATGTTGGTTTTTTTACTTTTTTTTTTTTTCCTTAAATTTTTATTTATTTATTTATTGTGAAACACATTTTATACCATGCTTTACTGGAACAAGGAATTTGTTCTACCCACACTGCCATGGTTTCTAAATAAGGTGAATACTCTTCATGAGCTCACTAAACTTTGGGCCAGATTCCAAAAGCATTGCTGTCAGTGTAAGTGACCACTTACACTGAGAGCAGGCTGAGTGCAAGTGTTTTGGAATGTGGCCTCAGGTTTAAGCCTGTTTATAAACCTGTTTATGGATATGCCTTACACCAAAGTAAGTCACTTATACTGTGAGTCAATCTTTTGGAATCAGGGCAGACTTAGACTGACAGCAACCTTTTGGAATCTGGTCCTTTATGTGCAGCATTCTCTTTAAGTAACATTGAGATAATGGCATTCATTAAAATAAATCATTTCTTGTGTAGCTGAAATCATATATTAAATTATATTTTGGCATTAAAAAACATATTTTCTAAACCAAATAGTACTTACATCATTATTTTTCTGTAGGACTAATAAGCATGGCCTACATTGTGCTGATAGCATTCACGTATTTTTTTCTGTATGTACATGCATTTAGCACTGCCAAAGTTCTTTGAGTATTTCAAGCATTTGTGATGCACAGCATCAAAAGTTACACAATGTAGGACATTTGCTGATAGAAAGAAATACAGAAAATGAAATTCATGCTGTTCCATTGTTTTAAAGCAGTTTGAATAACAAACTGTTAATATTATTCAGTTTGTATGCATTTCTAATTTCCGAATTGTTCCATTAAACGTAAACACATACGCATAGTTCGATCATAAAGAAAAGAATACCAAAAAGAGTTTGTTCTAGAAACTACATGGCCTTGCCTTCTACTCTGAAATGGTCAGCTGACTACTAGATTGTCAGTTATGGTTGTCCGCTTCTTCAATGATCAGCTGATTACTGATTAACAGGTCTGGCAGAAGGCAGGACACTCACGGGGGATAATAGGCAGATACAGAGTTAAGTACATAATTTAACATGGGAAGGCTAGTTAAGACTGGGACAAGCAAGGTAAAATAGATACTGAATATGGATAATATAAGTTGAGCTCAGGCTATTTCTATAACAGATTTAATGAAGGACACAAATGGTGCAGCAACAAGATATACTGAATTACCCCAGAGCTGTAGATTTTTAGTCTGCTCAAGAAATGAAAGCTTCTGGAGGAGAACAGAATGTCATTAAGTTGCTTTTAAGATAGTAAGTTGTAGTGAGTAATGTACTAATAAATTACAGAAAATTGGGTACAAAACAAACAAATATAAATCAATATAATACATATGTTTGAAGTGAAAGAGTAACTAGTGCACTGGTTTATGGCAAACTCACCTGAGCAAGACCAGCTTTGCTGCTAAGCACATATAAAAAATGCTGCTGTAGAGAAAATCCCAGTCCCAGCATGCAGTGCAGGAATGCCTGTCTCCCTGTTGTTTCCAAGGAGCTGGATTTGTGGTTGCATCAACTGAGTGATGTCACTGGCATGTTTGTCTGGCTCTTCACTGCTCAGTCTGTGTTTCAGTGAGGCAGGGAAAAGAGATTTGCAGTACTTCCCGTCTTTGGGAGAAAGACAAGCCCGTATGGTTACAATGCTGTTACTGGGGCTAGATGTGATGAAATCATAAAAAAAGAAAAATAAAAAGAATTTTGCAGAGTTAAGCTTGGACAGTGCATAATAATATAAAATCATTGTCAGGCATTTTAGTTTTAACATTTTCTGGACTGACTGCATGTTTAAGAGCTATCTATGAACTGTGTATTCAGATGGATCTTCATTTTCATATTTATTTCAATTAAATTCTTTTTTTTCCTTTGTTTGCAAAGGAAGTAGTAGTATGCATGTTTTTCACTGCCATGCTGATGTTATGAGATGGATGACTCTCCCTTTTTCTTATTACCAGTCTGACTTACTTCCCTTCCCAATCCTACCTCACCCTCTTTCACCAAACACAACTCTGCTGATATGTCCTCTTCATCTTCTGTACAGTCTGACACAGCCCAACCAACTACTGATTTATTTTACCTTTCTTGTCACCCGATAACTCTTAGCAATGCATTTCTGATCATTCGGTGTCTAATACTGTCTAAACTGGCTTTACTCTTTCATAATCTATTATTATTATTTTGCGTAATTAACATGAAACAGCATCTTTCACAACTTGTAATACTTGTATCTTTCACAACTTGTAATACTTGTCTAACTGTTACCTTTTTAAACTGTAGCAAACTGCTTACAATGTAGCAAACAGTTTCTACATTTTAGAACATACTTATGTTTGTCTGCAAATGCAATACCGGCTTTTAAAAGCCAGTAAAAGAGAGGTCCAGAATGGCCGATTGCACCCCCCAACACTTTGCACTCAGGGCAGTTGCCCCTTTTGCCCTACCCTATCTCTGCTACTACTCCTCATGTATTACCTTCCCTTTGTGAGTCATGGACCTGACACAGTTGACAGATCTTCTATTCCTATTTATGTATGTAAAACATTTCTGTCTCCTGACTCCATAATTTTACTTTAATACTATTTCTTAGCTGTTTTTAATGATATTTTTAACTTTTACTGACTTGAGTTTAATGCCTTCATTACAGATGCTGTATTTAATTTCCTTAAAACACTAATTTTACTCCTTTTGCTTCTGTAGATTTCTAAGTGGTTTTGTTTCCACCTTGATAGAGAAACTTTATCAGTTTTCCTTATAGCCAGCTTCCTTCAATTATCACATGATGTGCACATGTATCTTCAAACCTATTTCACAATAATGCAACATTATTTTATTTTCTACTGAACTCCCATAAGAGCTGGAAGTTAGTATGAATTTCTTACAGTCTAGTTTTGATCTCTCAAAAAATAAACTTGTGGGGGGGGTGGCTATCCCAGAAGAGTATGGAAGTTTATATCCAGTGCTTCGCCACAATGGAGATTGAAAACCATCCATAATAAGTAATCCATGGTTAGGTGAAGCTGCTAACATGAACAATGGGTTTAGAAAGCAACTACTTAAACAGGTTTAAAAGTGTTTCCCCAAATGAGAGATTGATCATTCTTTTTAGCGCCAGTCTATGGTAGTTGCAGAATTTGGGATCTACCATGCAGTGGCAATGTAGCAGCAGCAATGTCTGAAAGCTACTAAAGAGAAATTCAAGCAATGTGAAGTGAGTGTAAACCAAATGGAAGGTAGGCTTGCCACCCCTTCGTTTTTTTTTTTCAGGAATCAAAAAACTGATGATTCCGATCCGGAAAACCTAATGAAACTCGGTATTCTGTTTCAAAAGAAAAAAACAGACTATAGTTTAATTGTTCATTTACTTTTTTTTTCTGTTTCAAGAGAGAAAGATAGTAAATTTCGACCTCAAAATGAAACGCCTTTTTTTCTGCTTTTTTGCCATGCTTTTGGCTGAGCCGCTTTTTCTGCAAAAAAGAAAAAATAAACAACTGAAAACAAGAAAAAGAGAAGAGGTCTTGAATAAAATGTGTCATGCTGTCGGGTATGTTGGTGGGGAGAGGGTGGGAGGGGGGCGGGGGTCGGTGGTAGTAGCGGTGGCGGTTTGGCGGGCGTGTTCGTGAATGGAAGGAGACAGCATAACATGACAGAATTCTTATTGGTCAGCCAGATGAGTCTTAAACAATGCTTTGAAAAAAACTGCTATAGGGAGGTGAACCTGCTTATTTATACTAGTTATTGCTTCTGGCAATTTATATATAGCACTTTTTACTGCCTGCTGCATTTTTACTGCATTTTATTGCTATTTTCTATACTTGTTAAGCACCTATTTGTTTGTTCTGATTTCCTGCCAAGGAATGTATCATATAACTGATTTGTTTGCAGTTAAAAGCATTCTGTAGAGTCTCCTTGCTCCTTTATCTGTTTAAAAACTTTCATTTTGTGGCTCACTGCTGTGATAAACATTTCTGTAGTGTTTACTGTCTAAAAGAATGTAGGCTACTAGCTTTAGTATTGGTCCCCACCCTCCCTGTTAGTGTCTTGCTGTTATTCTTGGTGGCTTTGCAGTTGCCCACCCCTACTGTAAATTTGATCTGGGACACTCCTCCCAGTCTAGTTTCATTAGCTCATTCTACCTAATACAGAGAGAACATCTGAGATGGCCAACCCACTTAGTTTCTTTCCTTCTGTTCCTCCTTTCTCCCTTTCTTACAAAAAAAAATGCCTGAATTTCCTTGTGTTTTAACTATTCTTCTCAAACATTTTGGAAATATAGAGTATATTTTAGTGCATTTATTAAAACTGTATTTGCCTTAATATTGCTGCAACTCAAGTGCTCTAAGTTGCACTACATCTGAATTGTTTTAGTGTGTTTTAGCTGCTTTTCTGTATATATAGACTTTTCTGTACATGTAGACTTATTCTACTGTATTGCTGCCTCTTAAATCGTTTTTCAGTTGTGCACTTGCCTTGCTTCATTCAAAAAGTATTAAATTGCTAATTTTATAGTTTTAATTGCATTTACTGTTTAAGGCTGCACACTCGTGTGTTAGCCTTTTATGTGTTTATTTACTTATTATTGCATTGTTTGGCCTGTTTTAACCAAAAAAAAAAATACTGTCTTGTTTGCTCGTTTCCCAACTTTCCTAGCTAGTATAGTCCATATCCCAGGCTTTGCTTGTCTCAGGACTTTATTTTCTGTGTTCAGAGCTATCCAGACCTTGCTGTGGTAGATGGAAGTCCTACTGCTTACCAGTGGGAGTGGTGAGCATTGTACTGCCTATCTAGCACTAGGGGAGTGGTTTCCAGCTCTGAAATTTTAATTTTGTTAGCCATTTTGGGCTGATTTCTATTCCTTTCAACTTTCTGGCTTAAAAATGCATATGTTTGCACATTTTTCACATTGTGCAGCACAGCGGGGCTACTGTTAAACTATTACAGGTGCCAGAAAGTCTCCTCTTCAAATCTTCCCTTAGAACTAGCTGGTTTCTCAGTAGTAGCACTAAAATCTGAACCCCTGTGACTAGCACTTGCTCTAGGACTTGCTGGAAAGTACTAGGAAGCCTTAAACTGATACAAGCACTCAACTCTCCTTGTTAATAAGGAGAAATTAATCTTAAGCACTAAACAGCCTTTAATTGCAAAGTACTTTGCAAAGGTAAGGGAAAACAGCTCTTGTAATTTACAAAAAAAAGCACCTAAACAGGCATGTCCAAGTGTCAGCTTCTGGTGATTTCTCCTGTCCACCTGGGGAATCTGGGCATACTGGGGCAATGCAGCAACTGCCTCATGTACACAGACAACCCTCGCCTCCTACCACCCAACACTACAACCTGTGAGAGATGCACTTACATAGCCAAACTGGAAGCAAAGCTCTATTCAGCCAAGATTGTGCTAGACAGTCAAGAGGAGAAGGTTAACACCTGCACTACACTTCAAGCAACACATAGCCCTTCAAAACCCACACCATCAACACCCACACATAGCAACACTAAACCCACATATGTGGAGGCCCTAACCTGCCCAAGCAACATGGACCTCTGAAGCTGAAACGCAAACAAACACCAGTCACAACCAAAGTGACACATAGCTCACAACACCAGTGTGTCACCCAACAACAGCCCCTAAGTCAAGACAATGTACCCAACACTTTAGTCATAGGTGACTCTATAGTCACGCACGCTGATGTCCCACTCACCTTGTTGAGCAAGGAGAAAATTACAGTCAGCTGCCTGTTGGGTGCCAGAATCCACCACATAATGCATGCACTCAAGTCACTCCACAACAAGTACAAATACAACTCTGTCATTGTCCATGTTGGAGTGAATGACTTGAGACGTACCTCCCTGGACTACATGAAAAGAGACATGGAAGAGCTCTCGGATCATGTGGCCCAGGCAGGTATGACACTAGCCCTGAGTAGCATCCTGCCTTTGCCCAGAATGATACCACAGTATAAGGACAAAATGATTGACTTCAACAATTGGCTAAGCTTCTGGTGTCATTCAGAGGGGATCCAGTATCTGTCTGCCTGGGATGACATGATCGACAAACCACAATGCTTTGCCAGAGATGGTCTGAATCTGTCACTCCTGGGATTCAGGTTACTGACTAAAGCTCTTGCCACCCTTATAGTGCCTTTTTTAGGCAAGGTTCAAAGGACACAACCACCAGCATAGCAGATACAAGCATGCAAAATCTGAAGGTAATGCTACTCAATGCTAGAAGTCTAAACCTCAAAATGCACTCTCTCGAGGCACTCCTAAAAATGGAGAACATTGATATCTGTGCAGTAACTGAAACCTAGTTCAAGACTCCAGAGAGCACCCCTGCAATACCAGGTTACAACTCTTACCACACTTTTCGGCTACCAAACCAAGACCAAAACACTAAAGGTGGAGGAGTGTCCATATTCACCAAGGATATTCACACTTCCCTGCTAGTTGCCCAACACAATGCATCTGAAATTCTCCAGGTGCAACTAACACTAGGTAAGACTGCAATCCAAATTGTAGCTTGCTACAGATCCCCCACCATGCCCCAAGATTCTTACTACACCTTTCTAAACATACTGGAAAATATTAAGATTCAACCAAACACCCTAATACTGGGTGATTTCAACTACCCTGCCATTAACTGGGAAAACTACTCGGGTACCAACACCTTTTCCAACGATTCTTGGAATTCATAAATTCCAACGCCCTGGATCAACTAATCCATTGTCCCACCAGGGGCTCCAATATCCCAGATCTGGTCATTACCAACATGGGAGATAGATGCTCCACACCAGTGGTCACCCCCTCATTGGTTAGGTCTGACCATAAGCAAATCACCCTTGACATCCACATCCCATCCCACCCCCCAGTAAAGAAACCTCTGTAAAAAACTTCTCCAAAACCAACTTCATGCTACTTAAGTCAGAAGTGACAAACTTCATGGCACCCATGCAGATGGGAGCTGAAAGTTCGACTGTTGAAAACTACACTAAGGCACTGTCCAAGCACATCCACTCATGCATGAATCATGCCATCCCAAATAGAACCAAGATGCTCTCCACCAAAAAAGAAAGCCAATCTGGTGGTCCCCTGCCATAAACAAACTATACAACAGAAGGAAGAAACTGTTGCAGGAAAAGAGGAAAATCCCAGGATGCAAAAAACTCCCTTACCAGCCTCAGTAAGAAGCTGAGATCCCTCATAAAATCCTCCAAAGCTAGTTACGAAAATAAAATTGCCAAAGATTCCAAAGACAACCACAAGGCATTCTATAGTTATGTCAAGAATCTAAATGGCAATGCTCAGATCTGCTCTGACCTACAACAGAGTGTCACTAAATATACTGATCCCAAGGATATTGCCAATATCCTGGCAGATCAATTTAGTGCCAACTTCACCCCCCTCTCAGCCCCTAAAGGGCCCATCTCAATACCAAAAGATTGCCAAATTCCAGTAATCATGGCCACACAGGTAGAAACTGCACTCTCCAAAGCTAACAATACAGCATCCATGGGACCAGATGACATCCTGGGCTGTGTACTATATGAACTACAAAATGAACTGGCACCTCACCTAAGTGCCATGTTTAATCATAGCCTCACCTCAGGCTTTGTACCCACGGAGTGGCACACAGCTACAGTTATCCCACTCCACAAGGGGGATCCACCTTGGATCCTGGGAGCTAATGTCCCATCAGTCTGATGAGTCTGATCTGCAATGGCATGGAACACATTATCATAGAACTTATAAACAAAGACAGTGGCAACCTTCAAACACTGGAACCCACACAGTTTGGATTTGTGAAGGGCTGATCTTGTCTCCTGAACCTGATTGACTTCTTCGAATCGGTCTCCAGAGCTGTGGATGAGGATAAGGCGGTCCACACAGCCTATCTGGACCTCGCCAAGGCCTTCGACACCATCCCCCACTCTGGAATCATAGATAAACTTACTAAGCTGGGTATAAATCCCTACATCACTCGATGGGTTGCCAACTGGCTTACTGACAGAACCCAGACTGTAAAAGTAGCCAACTCCAAATCCAGCTCCAGACAAGTGACAACTGGAGTACCTCAGGGTTCAGTCCTGGGAATGCTCTTGTTTGGCATCTACTTCTCTGAAGTACAGGCCAACACTAAGAGACTCTGGCTAACAAAGTTCACAGATGACTGCAAACTGGGAGCCATTATTGAATCCCCAAATGATGTGGATATTCTACAAAAGGGCCTTACAGAAAGAGATGCTTGGTGCCAGAGCCATGGGCTCAAGCTTAATGCCAAGAAATGTATAGTTATCCCCTATGAGAAAAAAACATGTACCCTTGAATTACCACATAGGTGGCAGTACACTAAACACTGAAAGTGTGATAAGAGACTTAAGGACACAGGTGGACAGTGGTCTCACCTTCGATAACCACATCGCCACAACAGTCAGGAAATCCTTCTGTGTGCACACCTCATCACTAAGGGCTTTTCATCCAGAAAAAAGGAGGTCATTGCCCCACTGTACTCATCCTTCATTAGACCCATTATAGAGTACAACACCCTGTTTGGTATGTACCTCACAAGACATCTGCAACAGCTGGAAAGGCCGCAAAAGTACCTCACTAAAAGAATCACAGGCCTAAAGCAGATGCCCTATGGTGACCGTCTAAAAAACCTCCAACTATACTCTGTGGCATATCATCTCCTCAGAGGTGATCTCTGCTTAACGTACAAGGCCATGTCAAACCCTGAGCTGCTGGACATGCTCCACTTAAAGAAATCCCAATCCCTCAGAGCCACATGCTCCAGGGATCTAAACCTTGTCATCACAATGAACAAAACATGCTGGAGGGATAGGTTCCTGACCCAGAGACTTCCCATACTCTGGAATAGACTGCCCATACATATCAAGCAGAGTGCCTCCTTGGCCCTCTTCAAAAGGAACCTTGACGATTGGATGGGAGGTAGGAAATTCACCCCGGGGATCACGTCAGTCACCCTGCAAGACAGGGGGTCCTGGGAAGTAAATATTGTGGGAAGAAATATCCAGGGAATAGTTTGGATAGGCTTGTATAGGCCCTAGGGCCGATAGCCTAGTACCAACCTATGAACCTATAAACCTATGAATACCAGACACAATAGGAGACTGGAACCTGAGACAGATGGTGGAACCAGTTTTACAGGACCCAATGCATATACAAACAAATATGGATCCCACAATCAAAAGGTTGCACAAAACTGGAAGGAAGAAGTGGGGATCTGCTGGAGTCTTGACGCATGTATTGGCACTGATGCATTCAAGACCCAGGGACTGAATTATTTTCCAAACCAGAAAGGGCCAGGGAGTGCCTTGGGGCATGGCAGTGCTGTTCTTTATTTATAGGGAAACAACAGATGTCTTTGTGTAAGCAAGACCTGGTGGACTTTGGGTAGAATGTCATATTATTGTGTCCAGTAATCTTAGTTGTTAACATCTGAGCAGAATATGTGCTAGATTTTCTAAGGAAAACCAGACAGCAGTATGCCAGTTTGGAGGGTGGGAAGCTTGGAGACTGCCTGTCAAAAAAGAAATGGAATGGGATTTTGTTAAAAAGAAGAGGTATACATCATCAATTATACAGAAAATACCATAGAAAAGAAAGTTAGTAATCAAGAAAATGCCTTTCTCACATATTTAAGGAGTAGTTGCAAGGAAGACACATAATGGAAAATGCCAAATCTGTGACTAAACAGGAGACAAGGAAAATGAAGTCAGGCCAATGGATTATTCCACAAGTTTATTTACAAATATTTACATTTTTGTTTCATTTGATTATTCTTCTAAACTATTTAAATTAACATTTCATTAACTTAAAATTTCATCGACTTAAAGGGTATCTAATGAAAACAGGACTATGAAGGCACAGGATAATGAAGTTAAAAGTGCAGATATGGGGATTAAAGACTTGAGTAAGCAGTTTCTTCTTTGGAACAAGCATCCCATCAATGTGAAGTAAAGCTGATCCCTAAAAATATTCAAGCATAGGTTTGTTCAGGAAATCTAAAATTTACCCCTAGTTTGGCAGCTATATTTCCAATAAGCAGGGGCAACCTATGAGTGCTTCATGTGTACAAGCCTGTATCATAATCATAAAATTCCTTGCAGTATTGACACATTTCAGCAACATTTTGGTAAATTTGGGGTAAGCTTGGCTAGGCTTAAAATAGCTCTTGGAACAATAGCTTAATAATTACGTATTAACCTATGGGACATGGAACAAACATTATAAGAAGATTCATAAGCAAAAGGGTCTGATGACCTCAACTGAAAATCTAGTGAAGCCAGCAACTGGATCTGGTCAGACATTTTATCTGGTGGTTGAGCGCTGTTGGTCACAGGTAGGCATTGCCTGATTGGATAAAAGCTTGAAAGATGGATGAAAAGAATGCAATATAACACTGGTAGAAAATTATAAAGCTAAGATACGTAGAGTAGATGTAGCCCTATTGTATTCGTTGTTTCAAAGGATGCAGAAGTATCAGTGTAATCTCTACAACCTCTAATAATGTGACTGTACATATGTGCTAAAATATTACATCAGATACAGTATGATATATATATATATATATATATATATATATATATTTTTTTTTTTTTTTTTTGTGAAATGTGGAAACTGAGTTTGTCATCTATTCCATTTTCAAATTACTGTTATTCCATTTTCAAATTACTGTTTATTTTCACATTTCTCAAGAATGGACATTTAATATGGATTTCTCTAGGCATGCACAGGTATGCAACACAAACGTTTACTATACACACACACACACACACACACACACACACACACACACACACACATACATTATATATATATATATATATATATATATATATATATATATATATATATATATATATATATATATATATATATATATATGTATATATATATATATATATATATATATATATATATATATGGGTCCCCTTCACATGATTGATTTTTCACAAAGTTGAAATTCATTTGGCCAAGATGACTTTTGAAAAGCCAACCATGGGGAACCACTATCTCCATACAGTGCAGAATGGGAAAATTTTCCTCTTCTGCACTGTAGTGCTATCCCGGAGTTGGTTTATTTATGTATTTGGGGGGTGCAGGGGGGCATATCCCTCCTGCTAACAGTTTTTAGGTAAGTGTTAGTTGTGTTTTTTTGTGTTTACTTTACATGGTCGGCTTTGCGAAAGTAGATCATATGGTCTCGGCCATATGAAAGTCGACTTTGTGAAAATTTAACCATGTAAAGTAGACCCATATATATATATATATATATATATATATATATATATATATATATATATATATATATTGAGAGAGAGAGAGAGAGGGAGGGAAAGAGGGAGAGAGAGAGAGAGAGATCAGAAAGCACCTGGAGGTAGTAAGTTAATAATAATATAGTTCCAAAGGTCACTGTAGAAGATAAGTCAGGAAAATATAAAAATAAATAATAAAAGCAGATGAACTTATTCTTCATGACACTACCTACTCTGATCCCATAGATATCACAAATATATTATCTAAAAATTACAATGCAAATTTCACCCCAGAGCCATCTATACAAAATCCACACATATTCTCAAGAACCTTAAATCCCCTATTATTGCAAAAGAACATTTGTTAAAATTAGTCATCAAAACAAACAAAAAAAATAATAATAACAATTCATCCAGCATTTGACCAGATAGCATACAAGCTACCTGCTGAGAATTACTAAACGTGCTGGTGGACCTACTCCTAAAACTCTTCACCATGATCTTATCCACTGGCTTTGTCCCAAGGTTTGGTGCATAGCATTTATGATGCCACTTCACAGCTTCTTACACTTCCAGGCCCCTCCAATCCTGGATGACACTGAGCCCTACTCTGGGCTGTACACAACAGCACTGTACAACCACATTCATAGCCGTATAGAAGAGGTACTACCTGTCCGAGTCAAACCTGTGATTACTGGCTGAAATAAACCACCCTGTGGACTCCTAGTATAAACAGGCTATTAAACAAAAGGAAAAAAAAATCTTCTCCAAAGCCAAGGAAGAGCAGACAAAACAGCACAAAAAGACACTCACCAGTCTAAACAAACAAATTACAGACCTGATCAAATCTACCAAAGCAAATTATGAAGCAAAGATAGCCTCCCAGGAGAAAGATAACCATAAGGCTTTTTTTAATTTTTTCATAACTTCAGGGGAAACACTCAGCAATGTGCTGAGTTTATCATGAATGGCAACACTTACACCAACCTGAAGCTATAGCAAACCTGCTGGCCAACAAGTTCAGTTCAACTTCTCCCTCCATCACCTCCTACTGCACCCAAAGAAATACCCACAACCATCCCCCTACCTGTCGTTAGGAAGGAATGCGTCCTTGCTGCTCTTGATAAAGCTAAAAACACAGCCTCCATGTGTCCTGGAAACATTCCAGGATGCTTCTTAAATAGTGTAAAACAGAATCTATTAGGGTTACTAGAAACACTCTTTAATCACATCCTGTGGATATGCCTTGTCCCAGAGGAAAGGAGGACTGCAGCAGTTGCCCCTTTGCACAAGGGGGGGGCCCATCAATTGACCCAGGGAACTACAGACCCATAAGCTTGACCATTCTTATCTGCAAGGCCATGGAGAGAATTATCATGGACCTGATCAGTAATAACATAGGAATTCTCCAAACACTGGGCCAGACCCAATTTGGCTTTGTCAAATGGAGGTCTTGCCTACTGAATCTGAAGGACTTCTTTGAGAAAGTCAAAAGGGCCACAAATGAAGTTAAAATGGTACACACTGCATATCTAGACCTGGACAAAGATTTCAACACAATCTCCACTCAGGGATCAAAGGTAAATTTTCTGAGTTAGGCATAAAACCCCTACATCATGAGATAGATAGCAAACTGGCCCACTGACAGGATACATGTTGTTGAGGTAAGTGAATCTACTTCTGAAAAAAAAAAACTGTTTCTAGCGTTGTCCCATAGGGTTCAGTGTCGGGACCCCTCCTGTTTTGTTTATACATCTCTGAAGTGAAGGCCAGTGTTGGGGGAGTCTGGCTCACCAAGTTCACTGGCAACTGTAAACTGGGAACAATCACTGAATCCCCAAATGATATTAACATCCTACAAATAGGGTTCTCTTCAGAAGAGTGAATGCTTAAATTAGCGAACGCTCTTATATTGAAACCTGAAAATGTCGAAGGCACATACCATCGATTTTGTTCCCAGGGAAAAAATCGCTGGGCCTTTCTCAGGACTTTGCTGTTTTCTCCACTGTGGTGCGATCTTGAGTTGGTATATTTAAGTTGGGGGGGTGTGGGGGACGAAGCTCCCCACTTTATTTTTCCTGTACATTATTTTTTTTTTTTTTGCATCAGCAATTTTTTTTCCCTGGGAAAAAAATTGCTGATCTGTTCCTTTGACATTTTAAGGTTTCGTGTTTTTAAGTTCGATAAAAGAGCATTCGCTATTTTTAGCATTCAATCTTGTGATAGAGACACTGCAAACAGGCAAAAAAAATGACAAATGACTTGTGCCAAAACCATGGTCTGAGACTAATTTCTTAAGAATGTATGATCATACCCTTTAGTAAATCAGATATCCCTGAAAATTATAATATTGATTGCACACCCCTAAATTAGACCCACTCTGAGGTATCTAGGAATGTAGATAGATAGTAACCTTAACTTTGACCACCAGGTAGCTACAGTAGGGAGGAAATACATCTGTGAGTCTCAAATTATAAGTAAAGGCATGGCATCAAGATCAAAGGAAGTAATAGTGCCATTATACTCATCCATCATCAGCCCCATAGTTGAACACAGTGCTTCCTTCTGCATGTACCTAAGCAGGCACTTATATCAATTGGAGCTGCTTCATAGGTTTCTCACTAAAAAAATACGAAGTGTAAGACACATGTCTTATGCAGACCAACTAAAGGCCCTATCTGTTTACTCCATCTCATGTAATTTATTGAGAGGTGACTTATGCCTAACCTACAAGGCATTCTCTTATCCAGCCTTCATAAAAATGTTACATTTTTGCAAGAAATATTATACAAAGATTACGCCTTCCATGGACCTCAACCTTATTTGTGATTGTAACAGAGCTTTCAGGAGAGGAGAGTCTGACCCGAGCTAGAGGGGGGTTGGGGGAGATGGTGACTTCGAAAGTGGTTACTTTATGGTCAGATCTTACCTGGGAGGATGATACTGTAGGGATGCTGCAGTGGTTACTCATGTTAGTTAATACCAAGTCCAAGATATTATCACCTGTTGTGGGGGTATCAACTAACTGTTCCAAGGCATTTGCATTGACAAAATCAAGGAATCTCTTGGCATTTGTGTTCAGGCATGAGTAGTTTTTCCAATCTATGCTTGGGCAGTTAAAGTCACACAGGATCAGGGTAAAGGGTTGAATCTGAATAGAGTCAAACAGGTCCAGATAGGCATATTGTGCATCTTGAGTCAGATTTGGGGGCCAGTAGCTAGCTATGATTTGAATAGGGCTCTTGTTAATAGTTAACTGCACCTGGAGTGTCTCCTGTGTGATACTGTTTGACCAGCTTGGAAGTGTGTATAATATATATTTAAACTCCACCTGCTTTGGCGTTACTGCCCACTGTTTGGGGTCTGAATGTATGATAGGATGAGTAACCAGGTAAGGCTGGGGTGCTCTCCACAGCTTTGATTTATCATCTCTTCTTTTAGACGCTTTCTTTCTTTCTTTCTTTCTTTCTTTCTTTCTTTCTTTCTTTCTTTCTATATGACAACATATATGTCCTCCAAAACAAACATATATTCCTTGGTTTTTATATTATATTATCCAATTGTTGTATTCTAAGTAGCTCAGTACCAAATTTTATACCTTATATTTCTCTTCACTATTATACTATTTCCTATTTTACCTATTATTCCTAAACCTTTACTGTTATCCTTACTTAGATTCAAACCAATAGCCCTCAAATATTGATTAAGTTGCTTAACAGCTACCTGTTAAACCTCTATCCATTCTTTATTTTTTGTCATTAAAACTGTATTATCTGCATAAGAAAACATAACTGGTACTTTAATTCCTTCTATAGGATCTTGATATTCTTAATAATGTATTTATCCTACTAACAACTGCATTCATAATCAATGCAAATAAAATACTACTTGCTGGACATCCTTGTTTTATACCACTTCTTATATCTATTTCTTGACTTAAACAGCCATTCACCACTACTTTTACTTCATTATATTCATACACTGAAACAAATATTTTATTATTTTCTTACTTATACTACAATCTTTCATTATATTTCAAAAAAGTATCATGCTGTATCTTATCAAATGCTTTGCTCAAATCGCCTGCCATAATTTTAATTTCAGATTTCCTTTTTATGTCATCTATAATTGCCCGTATTATCATTAGAAATTTTTGACTTCCCTTTTCCTTTTTTCCAAATATTGTTTCTTATAATATTTTATTTACTTTATTTTTTAATCAGTTCTATATTATTTGCCTTAAAAAAAATCTTATAATCTGTATTGTTTGAAACTATCAGTCTCCAATTTTTTATGTCTTCCTTTTCCCTCTTTTTTCCATATAAACTTCATAGCTCCAACACATAATTATTTTTTTACAACACCTGACTTAATCCATTCATTTAATACTTCTGCAAAATATTTCTTCTGCCAATCTGACATGCCTTTGTACATACAATATTCAATTCCACCCAACCCTGATTCCACATTTACTGTCTTTAAAACATTATTCATTTCTTCTACTGTTATTTATTTTACTAACTCTTCATTATCCTCTTTTATTTCTTTTAATTTTCACTTTCCCTTTCTTTCTGTCTTATTTTAGATGTCTTTTCTATATATTCTTTTATTAAATGTATTATTTTTTTGTTGAGTTTCAACATTTTTCCTCTCTCATTACTTATTTCTCTTATTATTATTCTATTTTTGTTTGCTATTTTCTTCAAATAAGGTATAACCTTTTTCTATTTTCCCTTGTAAAAATACCTTGTTTTACCAACTTCATTTTAATCTTCTTTTAATTCATTTCATATATCATCCTTTCTCTTTCAAAAAATCTTTCTTATTTCTTACGAACTCTGTAAACACATCATTGCTTACTTCCGTATACTTTCCAACTCCTCTTTTCTTTTTAAAACATTGCCATTCCAGAAAATGTCTTATATTTTTCTTTAAAACATATCCACCAAAATGTCCACTTTTTGTAAAGCACTCTTATACTTACATGTTCATGTTCTTTCAATAATTGCTTAACCCTTTCTCTACTGTCCTTATCTAAGTCTCTTTCATTTAATCTTTTAATATGCAATAAATCAAAAACCCCTACCCAAATGTGAAAACTCCTGCATAAAAATACGAAAACAATAATACAAAAAACCAGGAGTACAAGGCGACAGAACAGTATCCTCATAGACTAATCTCTGTACTGAACCAAAACACACAGCAAGCAGTATACACTTCACCAGGCTGAGCCAAAGCATAAAAAGGCAGTTTTGACTTCACCGATTAAAAAATACAGTCTCATATAAATAGGCACCAGGCAATCCTCATACGATGCAAAAAAATGTAAATTTATTCAACAAATGAATAAAATGGCAAGCGCTTTCACCCGACTGGGCTTCTTCAAGCCAATATAAAACAACACTCTTGAAACAAACTATTTATCCTGTGAAAAGTTGACATCATTTCCTATTCCCAATCAATTAGTCAACAATTAAAAATTAAAGATCAAGTAGTTCTTATTCATTGCATACTCATTGTTAAACATCATAAACTTTGTAAAACTAATCCAATATCTCTAACATATATTTAAAAACACAACTAAACTAAAAATGCATAACAATATTATTAAAATACATAGATAATTCAAACCTACCATAGACAAAATAAATAACATATTATATATAAAAACTAAATCCTAATTCGCCTGCCTTTAAGCATAGGTCTAACAGGCACTCTATCGTTCAAGCCTGGCTCCTTATCTGCCCTTAACCTAACAATCCATTTAGCCTCACACTGTTCAGTAAAATTGATCACATCACCCCTTCTTACTGAGGGTGAATTCACTTGTATAACAAGAAACTTAAATACATGTTGTTCAGATGTCTCTATGACATGCTTAGAAAGGGCATTCTTATCAGATTTAATATGAATATTGGATACATGCTCTCTAACCCTCGAAGCCTTCTATCTGTCTTGTCTTTTAATACTTTTATCTATTGTTATATAATTTTCTCTTTCTTGAATCTCTATCCAAATTGCCAAATGATCTGAAAATCCTGTAACTTTTATTCCCTCTTGTATTATTTTCAAACCTTGCCAAATAATAAAATAATCTAGCTCTGTTCTTTAATTGCTCTTTCTGTAAATCCACTGTCTTTTGTCCCACATATATATTTTTCTACTTTTCAATATCTCTGATATTATTTTATCATCAGCACCCTCATTTCTTCTTCTCCTTAGGCCACAATTAAAATCCTCCCACTAATATTATCTTTTGGTAACATATGCATAAACTGAAACAATTCTATAAAC
This sequence comes from Protopterus annectens, assembly GCF_019279795.1. Classification (NCBI taxonomy): domain Eukaryota; kingdom Metazoa; phylum Chordata; order Ceratodontiformes; family Protopteridae; genus Protopterus; species Protopterus annectens. The sequence goes on from NC_056744.1 coordinate 928,685,705, forward strand.
TTACTTTTTCCTGCCTCACATGTACCACTGTTACTCTACCCAGTATTATTAAAACATAATCTAAAATTCCTATTGAATTTCTATATAATATTCTTTCCAAACACCTTTATTGAATTGTCACTGTGACATAGACAAATTTACATTCATATAGAAGTAATCAAACTATATTAACATAACAAACATTATACTACACATATACTGCTATATATCATATAACCCAAGCAATATAACATACATTATTCAACTTTGGCTTTTTTTAACAAGAAACATCTTTATTAAATCATCACTTATTACACAGGCAATCCTTTATTTATATAACTGATAGCAAACCACACAGACACAATCCTAGCCACAAGCATTTTACATCACAGACCATACTGACACACTCCCAGTTGCAAACATTATATATCACTTATAATCTACCCAAGCTTTCTCACTCAAACATTACATACCTCATTTATGTTCTGCCACTTTTTAGACCTTATTCTTCCCTTGTATGTACTGTTCCCACAATTCCCATTTTTTCCTATATAGTTTGCTCCTACCTTTTTCTAAAGATCTCAGTTCCAGTTGTTTTACCTCTGTTACTATATTCACTACTTCCGGTATAGTTGATTTAGATTTTGATTTCCATTTTTTAGTAATTGCTTTTCCAAACATGGTTGTTTTCCTATATTCCAAATAATCTCACCCCACAATTTTTCTACTTGCAATCTCTCCTGTTCTGTTAAAATTCTTGTATCTACAAGTATAATAATATCCATAGCAAGTGTTATGCACCATTCCAATACACCTAATATTTTAATAGTCTTTAGACTGTTCACATTTATTGCTAAAACTCCCAGAATTTTCTTTTATTGTTTATTACTTATTTTCCCTTCTACCCTTTACCTTTTTATTTTATTTTATATCTACACTCTTGACTTTCCATCTCCTATCTTTTACCCTTTTCCCAATATAATTTTTCTTTCCCTTCTTTTTCTATCCTTTTATGTTTTTTTCATCTTCTTCTGTCTCATTGTTATATATCTTTATCTGCACTTCCTGCTCCTTTTCTTGATCTGCTTCTATATCTTTCTCTTCTTCTATCTCTTGTTTCTTCACATACATTTCACCACCTTTCTCTTTATCTTCTTTATTTTCTTTACAATCCATCCATAAATGCCCTGTTTTTTTCACCTTTCAGACATTTCATTTCACATGTTTTGCTTCATGCCCTACTTTGCCACAAATATAACATATTCCTTTGTCACAACTACTAATTAAATGATCACTCTTTCCACAAAAGAAACACATTTCAGTTGCCCTAGTAATTCACAGTACCTTTGTATCCTCCTACATTTCTCATATTTCAAATATGTATTACCTTTTCATTTTCCATTTTTAACACCGCATTCCCAAACTCCAGCCCATAAACTTCTGTTATCATAAATTTTTGTAATATCCATAGCAATTTTGCATACAGTTTTTAAATAGTCTTTTAATACTTCTTTTTCTATTTCAGTTCAAAACTGAACATTATTTTTCTTTTTTTCTTCTCTCTGTTAAATGCTTGAACAACATATGAGTTCCATGGATTACAGATTTTATTTCATTCATATTAATCCAAAAATGTCTCCATATACTGACCTGATTCAAAAATAATGTCACAAAAAAGTGTTTTTATTAATATAAACAAATGCTCATCTCTTTAGGCGAAACACCCAGTAGTGGTATTATATTATTCCAAATTTCATACCTATCCAGTTCTTTCTCTTTTTTTGCTGCTTATTCCTGCTAAGAATTTCTTTCAAATCCATTTTCTTTTCTTCTCTTCTTTCTCCTTCTTTCACTGTCTCTGCATACAACTTTTTTCTCTTTTTATTTTCTCTACTTCTTCTCTTATTATTTCCATAATATCTCCCCACAACATTGCTTTTTCACTTTCTGTCTCACTTTGGTTAATCAAGTCATATAAATAAACATCCTGCAACCCTCCCAGTTAAAGGGTTGTAATAATACATCCAGACTGTGACTTGCTTTCTTCTTCAAACATTTCCATCAGCAAAAACTTTCACATTACTCTCCACGTGTCTCTCCCTTCTCGTTAAACACTGGCATCTCTTTTACACTCTTGCATGCCCTTTTTCCTTCCACTTCCTCCTTTTGTGAAGATTTGACTCCCTTCACACTAAATATCACCTCTAAACTATATTTCCTTTTCTCAATCTCCTTACTTGTTTCAAATAACTACTCTGTGCCGCATACGTTTACCATATTCCTTCATGTTTCTCCAAGCTACCACTGCGCCTGGACCAGAAACAGGAAGTTTCACAACAAATAGCATCCCCACTCACTGCAAAGTAAGGGTTCTTTATTATTATATTCACACATATATATATATATATATATATATATATATATATATATATATATATATATATATATATACATATATACAACTTTTCAAAACATATTTACATCATTTACAATATTTACAATATTTATAACATGATTCTTACATATATTTATATTAAACTTTCATTTTTGTAGTCCCTCCCTCCTTTCTCCACAACCAAAGTCTTACTTTTTTTCAAAATCTCTGGTAATGACCACTTTCCATTATATTTTACTTCATTAATTCAGTCATTCCATATTATCCATATTATATAAAATAAGTTTTCATCCAGTTTGTTTATGCCATTTTGTTTTACGTTTTCATAATGTCCATATTCAATCATGTCCATGTTAATACATTCAATAGTTCTCAATTTTTTTAACTATCCTTTATCATATATCTCTTTCTACAATTTAAGTATCCTTTTACACTTTATAAAAACGTGTTCAGTTGTCTCTAATTTGCCACAATGTATTCAAATTCTATCTTTTATTGTTTTGTATGGCATGTTTACCTTAAAGTAGTTTGCTTATTGATAACATCAATAAAAAATCTATCCCCAGTAGTGCTATGGTGCTGTCCCGTAACTCAAACCTGTCTAATTCCTTTCCAGCATGTTGCTTATCCTCACAAGAAATTTCCTGATTTTTGCCTTTTTTCCTTCTCTTCTTTCCCCTTCTCTCACTGTCTGCACATACAATCTCTTATTTTCTTTCTTGTCTTGTGAAATTTCATTCTCCTGACTCCTGTTCATTATCCCCCCCATGATGCTGCTTTTTCACTCTCCAATTCACTTTGATCTAATAATTCTTTTAGGTAGACATCCTGCAACCCTCCCGA